>NC_067127.1:7825695-8133016 GCF_021347895.1 Acanthochromis polyacanthus
AACCTCTCCCTTTTCCTTGCTATTGGAAGTGCTGCAAATTGTATAATGCTGGTCTTTGTTCTACAGAGTCAAGCCACATGAATAGCCGTCCTGAGCACACACAAAAACACACTGACAAACTGATCATCTTAAAAAAGCAACGCCCTGGTGCTCACTTGGCCTACTTTCCACGGCAGCACTGGGACGTGGGAAGAGGAATAGAATTCAGGGGAGGATGTTCTTGCACTCTGGGAAACATTCAGTATAGCAAGTGTGATGCACATAAACATAGCCTTTGCATTGTCAACCTTAGACTGCATTTGCCCCAGATAACTAGTCCCCATGTGCTAGACTATTCTCTTTGACTTTGCAATTGAAATCCTGAGAAGATTATGCCAAAGCTAAAAGAGGCAAACTCCAGGGTGGGATTTCAATTGTCAATTCCTGTTGGATTTTATAGCATTATGACATATAGTACACCATCTGTTACGCTTCCTGTGACTAGGTCTACATCTGCACAAGTGGAGCCTATTGATGTGAACATCAGTACAACTAAGACCTGCCGTTCTGAATGGGCAGCAATATTCAATCGCTAATATTTTCCTCTTGCACACTATTTAACACAGATGTATGACTAAGCACGGGGGGGTCTCTGGGTTACAAAACACAAGAGCAAATTAGAAAAGGTGCAGGAAAGTAACCACTCCTAACTTTAGCTAAACAGACTTCCTGAAGCGCTAGATAATCTGGGGCTTCTATGTACACCGCCTAACCAAATGTCGACATCTGTGAGGGTGTGCATAAAGAAAAGCTTCTCAGAGAAACGGGGGATAATAATCTTAGTTCCCCTCACCTTCAGCTTGCCCATAGGGGTTTAAAAGAGAGATGAAATCCTATGTAAACATGCCAAGTCAAATTTTCACTTGAAATGTGACATAAAGGCAAAGGGCAGCCTCGGCGCATCACTAATGTGCTTCCACACATGAGTTTTCAGCGCCCCTGGATGTAAACAATTGATGTATTCAGCCCGTGGTTTGAACACTGAGTCACTGCGCACTCTTAGTATGTTTGAGCATCTTCTTATCCATGACTGTACGTTTAGTGCATAGGTGAAGAGCCCAGAGAAGTCAACACAAGAGCTTGTACACAATCTCTGTACTCAATAGCTCCCCGAAAGTGAGTTTTGCTCTCCTGAGAAACATACAAAGTTTGAGCATCTGTTCCATCATGTAGTCTTTGTTGAGAAATTAAATATTGAACTGATCTAGTGTACCATGAATGTTTCACTCACATAGTGATTAGACAGACAGGAGAGGCAAGACACTGCAGCACTTTACACTCCACTTTAATATACTGTATTTGTTGGTCTTGCCTTTAAGTGTTTTATCCACCAGATTGCATTGTTGTGACAGAAAAAAGGCTGTTTTTTTTTATTTTTTATTTTAAGTGAGTTATATTTAACGTGCATGTGTGACTTGACACAAACAAATTCATATGTATGTTATGCATGTGCACAAACACAATCAACCACAGTATGAGAATCACTGTATGGCGTTGTCCAGCTGTGTGAATTAACATAATTTTTTTTTAAACATAAATTACTTTTTGGTTTTATGATTCAATTTCCAAGTTGGTGGCATCTGTTTTTACACTTTAATGTTATTGTGCATGTAAAAAAAAAACCTACTGATTTAAATTGGTTTTCTTGTTGCATCTCAGAATAAAGGACACCTCTTTTCTTAATTCCTCATCTCTTCCTCCAAATCAACAACTGTCTCAAGGGAAGGGAGAATCCCTGATGATGTTTTTTGACATTACATTCTGGATTAAAATGAGTCGAGCGAGGTAACATGGAAGCAGGAGAAGGAAACGGTATCATCACAGAGATCATAAAATGGTGTCGTGAGTAGTCTTTTGTCCAGGACCATAGGAGAGTTCTGTTGCTAAAGGGAAGGACAAAAGCAGAAGGCGCCACGGGTATAAGGTTCCCCTGAGCAACAATACTGAAAGTTTCAACTTGCAGCACATGGGTGTAACTTTAACTGGAATACTGTGGATCAAAGACTCACAAACAAAGTGGGTGGAAATGCTGGAGGAGTGTCTGTGCTCAAGTGAAGGACAGGTTCACTAGAGAGAAAGCGGGAATGACAATTTATGAAACACAGACCAGGCAATCAAGGCTAATTACTGAGACTGTGTTTTGTGAACTCGGAGGGCAGCGTGATTCAATTAACAAAATTGACGCGCATTATAATTTTGCAAAAACC
Organism: Acanthochromis polyacanthus; assembly: GCF_021347895.1. Taxonomy (NCBI): domain Eukaryota; kingdom Metazoa; phylum Chordata; class Actinopteri; family Pomacentridae; genus Acanthochromis; species Acanthochromis polyacanthus. The sequence goes on from NC_067127.1 coordinate 7,827,942, forward strand.
TAAAATTGCCTCTGCAAAAACTGTGTCAAAACAGGCTTAAGCGATATAAAACAAAAGCTAAATTTAATTAAATCCAACTGCGAGTTTTTTAAATTTGTCACTGCTTCACGCACATTTAATAAAGAAGAGTATACACAGTAGATTTTGTACTGCATCTCAAACATTCATTCCACACTCCTGTCTTGGCCTGTCATCTTTCAGAGAGTGGGAGAATTATTCAGTTCTGCTTCTTTAAATAAGAAACACAGCCTTGAAATTTGTGGGGCTTAAGGCAATTCATCAGGTTAGATCAGTACAATGTGGATGTGTAACCTTTACACTGCATTGGAACCTGCACATACAAGTGTTATGAAAGGTCCCCGTGGCGCTCTGCTCTTCTGACATGGATTTGAAGACTTGCCACTTTATTAGCTGCTAAGCCCCCACTACTTGTTCTATATAGTGGAGGCCTATGTTATGAGCTGGGATCTCATTGTCTAGCGTTATTAGAGGAAGAGTCTGCCGCACTCTCTCGTCCCCCCCGAGAGACTAGCATGACTGTTTGAAGGGAAGCTACAAGTGCAATTTAACCCATCTTATTTACAATATGATCTGTTACAAGGACATCATCACTGCAAGGGTTCGCATCTAATACATCCCCCTCAATGCGATTCTTTTCTGTTTTCATTGATTCAGGAGAGCATATTATGTTTGATGTTCTGTTGAGCCTTTAAAAAAAATAAAATCCCTGAATCCGTCAAGTTAGAGCAGACTTAGAGATTAGCTGAAAACTTTATCTGCACCAGTCCGCCTTTGTATTTTCATACATATTCCACGTGAAACTCTGAATCAAAACAACTGCTTTGTGATTAAAGGTCAGTACAGTTGATAAATACGGCTGGATGTGGAGTTCTTTATGATACTATCAACATCAGCTCAGGGAAAACAAGCTGTTTGTGATCATCACTTGTGTCAGCAACACACGCACTTGCCCTCCAAAATGGAAATGATCTATTGGCATTGAATAATAAGTGCCATAGTGCCATCTAGTGCACAAATTTGCACACTGAAAAATGACAGTCCCTGTATGGAAGCTATACAATACATAGCGCGGCGTGCACACACAGAGCTTAAGAGGTGCAAGTGATAAAGAAATAATAATAAAAAAAAATAAGTAAAACACAGTGCCCTGTTTACACTGAGTGCCCGTGTGCTTCGGTGCGAGGTTTAACTACACTAAATGACCACACTGAAAATTTCCACTCATGGGGGAAATAAACACGGAGACAAAGGTTTGTCTTCCAAGCCAAGTGTTTGACAACCCTCAGTAGTGGAAAGCCGCGAGGATAATCTCCTTCAGACAATGAGACAATGTTGAAGGCTGTGCATGCAAATTATACTCTGCCATCTAAATTACAAAGACATACACAGACCTCAAGTCATCAGGCCTCATATCTCACTCATCTGGCCTCCTGGCTGTTAGGTTGCCAGAGGATGCTATAGAAGCAACAGAACAGAAATAATAAGAAAAAAAAAACACAGGAGCCAAAACAAGAGTGTTGAATAATTGATTGTGTTTGTCTTTGCTGTTTGTGTGTGTGTGTGTGTGTGTGTGTGTGTGTGTGTGTGTGTGTGTGTGTGTGTGTGTGTGTGTGTGTGTGTGTGTGTGTGTGTGTGTGTGTGTGTGTGTGTGTGTGTGTGTGTGTGAGGGAGAGTTAAGACTGAGGGTCTGGACAGAGCTTATGCCCCTGAGCAGAGCAGACACATCCACTGGCCAATGGTTTGTGTTAAAAACTGTCTGATGGACCAAATGTGGGGGGAAGGGTGTGTGTGTGTGTGTGTGTGTGTGTGTGTGTGTGTGTGTGTGTGTGTGTGTGTGTGTGTTGGCTGCTGTTGGCTGTGTATTGGTATTTATGTCCATGCCTGTGTGTGTAAATCTGAAATAGATGAGGACAGATTTTGTAAAACTTGGACATGATTAGGTCACGCTAAATTCTACTTTTGTGTTTACGCGAGACTAAAACGAAGTAAAGATTTCCAGGATAACAAAAGCTCGTTGTTAAACGGCCCAGGAATAGGTGTGTTGTAAGATGTTAAAAAGTCAATATACCTTCATTTTGTCTGCGCTGGTAATGAGCCATATTTTCTGGGGAAAATGGCTGCTTCTCCGGAGGCACCATGTCTACTGAATGTGGCCCTGATCCTGGATAAAACAGAAGGCTCACCAATCAATCTCTCCAGGTTGCCCACAGCCAGAGAAAGCAGCTGCACCACATGTTTGCCTTGCGCGATAGCGACAAGTTAACATACGGGCAGCACAGTAACCATCCACAAGCAGCCTCTAGCTGTCTTATAATGAATTCCCACAGGGATGGGGAACTATCAGAGTCAGTGGTGTTACTGGAGGCTCGGAATAAAGTCAACACCTCTCCTTATACCTGATGAAGCTACGGCACGGCAGCACACTCACACACACAGTCACAGCCACAACACGGAACTTGTAAAAATATACAAAATCTAATCTACACAGCAATTAAGCCTGATGGTGTATTAAATCACAAATGAGGCTACAGTTAAACATTTCACCTCCACAGCGATAGTGAACAGAAATCTTTTCTTTTTGTTGCAGTATTAGTCACAATTTTCTACTCTCTGATATAAAGATAGACATTTCAGAATGCAAGCAAAATGTCCTAAAATGTAAAAACCCTTGTTTCAACAAGGTGTTGAATTTAAAAGCAGTATTTAGCAGCCATTGTTCTGATTTGGCTGCTTGTTTGTAATGTATTCAGCAAATAGTGACAAACGGCTTCACGCTGTTCCATTTAGTCAGAGGTTAAAACTATCAAAGCGCTAAATGCAGCAAACCCAACAAGCTCATCATTCAGAAATCAATGGTATTTTCAAGTGATTATTACAGTAATGGCGGCTTTACAAACTATCTGTTGTTAATTTAAACCTATCATTTGCAAATTTACTCACCACAAACATGATTGAGATGCAACTTAATAGTGATTAACTGTGTTCAAACGCTATTCAACAGTACATGGAAAATGTTACATTTGCGCTCATTATGTTATATTCTCATGTCATATGTGGAGCAGCCTCGGACCAGCCAACTTGTACCAGCACTGCAGGTACAAGTTGGTCCATCTTATTGATATATATAGTTTTCCTAACCTCCAGGCCTCTGCTCTGCTGCTTCCCGTGGGACTCTGAGTGAGTGATGAAAAGGATGTGCAGCTCAGGAGATATCAGGGAGAAGATGTTGGTGAGATCTGGCGCAGGTCTTTCAGGGGAACATCCTTCTTTATTCTCTTGCCACCTCCAGGACAATCTGCAGATACAGAAAGCAAATAAAACCAATGGCCACAACATTATCACAATGCATCAGTTAGAGCTCATAATCACAGTGAGTGTAAATGATTAGCTACTTTTGAAAACGGATGCAACTCAAACATTGAACTGAACCAAGTTTGAATTGTACAACTGTGCTTGAGTAAAATAATTCAAGCAGAAGGCAAACAGAGGATTTTATTTCATTTTGTGGTAGAATTAATAAATGAGTATATTTAAATAGCATGTTTCTTAAAAAACAACAATTCTGCTTATCCTGTTTTATTCATTAAAATGTGGCCCAGATATCACATATTCTCACACTTCATGAGCCTTCTCACATATTTTTTGTAATGTGACTTTTTTTAAAATGCACAATCAGCTCCTATGGGCAATCCCTTTCTGCCTAATTCATGACAACTATCGCTCTACAGAGAGAGCATTATACAGAAAAACTAAGTATAAAACTAAAAATAACTACCACAACTCTAACATCTATTTCTGTGCGTATGTTTTGCACTGAGATTATGCTCACAAAACAACTACACAGCATACTTTTTGGCTGATTCCGAGCAGAATATTTGAAAAGTTTTCCCCCACTTATGAAAAACTATTCACTATTCGAGGAAAACACTACAAAATGATTCATAGCATACAGTGAAAATGCTTGGTTGACAGTGTGAAGACTCAATATTTGAAAAGAACAAACAAATAATGCAATATATTTAACTTTTTAAAAGTTATTTGCAAAAAAATTAAGATTACAGTGTTTGCTTTGGATTGCTAAAGTAAAAACCGCTTCACATTTTACATTTCTACAAAATTCAGATAGAATTTCCCTAAGTTCATATTATAATAATAACTTACTGCACTGATATATTTATTAGAATAATCTGCTGTGGAGGTCAGAACTCTGTTTCATGATTAGGTTTACTTACAAGCCAAAAATTCAAAACCTAAGACTAAATGTTGCATTTTAGCATCATTTATGTTCACTTTCAGCAAAATTGTTGAATAGAAATATAGAAAAAGCCTCTTTTAGTGTGTCTAAAATAAAAACTGAAAAGCAAATTGGAATTGGAGGGGGAAAAAAATTGAATGAATTTTCATTATTTAGCCACTAGATGTCACCAACTGACCACCCAATACAAGCTGGGTACTTGATCCTGTCACACATCTTTGAGTGACACTTTATTTAAAAATGACACCTAATATTTAGTATACGACAAACAAAAAGTTACAAACAATTTTTGTAAAACTATTTGTTTTCAGGAATTGCGTATTTTTTAAGTAGGAATGTGTTTACTCATATTATAGGAATCACATTATCTACCCTATAAACAAATGACTAGAAAATAGCTCAGGCTTAGATTTATTTATTTTTTGCTTTTTTGTTTATTTCAAGTTTAATCAGAATACTTACCCAGTGATGTGTAGATGTGATTAGTCCCACTTATCAGAGGACAGCTGGACTGACTTTAAAAGACTCCATGTGCAGGTATTAACGTGCAATTCAACGAAATAAAGTCTAATGCACAGAAAGCACAATCTAAATGCACAATTAGTAGTGTGATGCTGAGGAGGATGGATGGAGCCAGGATGTGGCATGTGTGCATGACGTCATTTCTCCATGTACTGTGCGCCATTTTGGAAGAAAAAAAAATCACGGATAATTTCCGTGGTCTTGACAGATCTGGACCCGAGTCTTCACACTGATTGTGGATGCTATCTCTTTCCCCGAGCAAGCCACATTGGTTGATTAGGTATTGCAAGCTGTGTACAGCAAGCGCTGCTAAATGAAGCAATGGCGGGTAAGCTACTTTTGGAGGGAGGAAAAGGATCCACCTCACTTGCTGTGTGTGATGGCCTGAATCTGCAAGTTAGCTAGCCAACGTTAGCACTGGCAAGCTAAGTTGCTAGTTGTCAAACTGTGTCACTGTCAGGTCATTTTGTCGCTGGGCGAAACGTGATACGGACACAAACTAACGCTGTGCTCTTCCTACAGGAGTTGCAGGAGGAAATGATTTCCAGTGGTGTTTCTCTCAAGTGAAAGGAGCGATAGATGAAGATGTTGCGGAAGGTATGTGGCTAGCGTTAGCAGTGCGGCTAGGCTAAAACGGTGGGCAGCTAGCTGGGTGGTCTGATGATGGTGCTCTGTGGGCTTCACATAAGGTGCACGATAGTTAAGGCTGGATGGACGCACGGGTTTTAGTGCAAGACAGCTGTCGTGACTGCTTTGAGTGTGTCTGTAGATCAGGAGCTCAAACGCCCTTCCCCTGTAAATTACTGTGTGTCGTTAGCTAGCTGTATGCTAGCTGGTGGCTAACCCATTAAAGGGGAGCGACCGTGTCCATGACGTCAATGTGCTGCGTCCATAAATTGTCGAGTGACATCATGCTTGTTTTCATTCATTCAAGATTTGGTGTACGTGCTGTGCGTGTTTACCTGTCACTGTCTAAAGTTATATTAAAGAAAATGTCACCTAGACCAGACTTATTCTGCAGTTCAACACATTAGCATAATTGTAGCTGTTCTCCCAGTCATCACAGTAAAAGATCACACCTGCTTTTATGTCTCATTCATTCTGATTTCTGTCTGTTTCCAGCTGACATAATCTCAACAGTGGAATTCAACTATTCTGGAGAATTACTTGCAACTGGAGACAAAGGAGGTCGAGTAGTGATATTTCAACATGAACAGGAGGTACGATTAATTGAAAATGACGGATACATTATCCTATAAGTGCTGCGATCAAAATGCCCATCTCTGGTGACCTGTGTTTTTTTTTTAATTCTTGTTCTTTATTTCAGTCTAAGAATCGTCCACACCTGCGTGGGGAGTACAACGTCTATAGCACTTTTCAGAGTCACGAGCCAGAATTTGACTATTTGAAAAGTTTAGAAATCGAGGAAAAAATTAATAAAATAAGATGGCTACCCCAACAAAATGCTGCTCACTTTCTACTTTCAACAAATGGTAAGAGTGTTTTTTATCTATTTTGATTTTATGTCTATACATGAGTTTGAAGTTATGTGACTTATTCTGTGATTGTTCTTCACTTCTAAATTGTGTAAACTTCTGGACAGATAAAACTATCAAATTGTGGAAAATAAGTGAAAGAGATAAACGGGCAGAAGGTTACAACCTGAAAGATGAGGATGGACGACTCAGAGACCCCTTTAGAATCACCTCTTTACGGGTACGTTTCATCACACGTCAGACCTGCCTCATTTTCTGACAGAAACGTTTATGATGCTTAAAGCATCTTCTCTAAAAATGCGTGTTGTTTGTTTCAGGTACCAGTACTGATGCCAATGGATCTCATGGTAGAAGCAAGCCCGCGGAGGATCTTTGCAAATGCGCACACCTATCACATTAATTCCATTTCTGTAAATAGTGATCATGAAACTTACCTCTCTGCAGATGACCTAAGAATAAATCTATGGCACTTGGAAATCACAGACAGAAGTTTTAGTATCCTTTTTCTTCATCAGAAACAGATATTAGTCATGTGACTTGTGTGGTTTATGCATAATTTGTGTCGCAGACATAAGACTGCTGGTTCCTTAACAGTGTGCTCCCAGATATTGTAGACATCAAGCCTGCCAACATGGAGGAACTGACAGAAGTAATCACAGCTGCTGAGTGCCATCCACACCAATGCAATGTATTTGTGTACAGCAGTAGCAAAGGCACCATCCGCCTGTGTGACATGAGAGCAGCAGCACTCTGTGATCGGCACTCAAAGTGTAAGTACCTCCTCTGTACTACAGTTCTGCAGTGTTCAGCCAAATGATCAATAAATCAATGGGAAATTAGTTTTTATAAACAATGGAAAACAGTAGTTTCTTTAATGTGTACTATTCCTCCTATGCTTGTATTTGTTGTCATTTTATTTTTGGCAAATTTTGTCATGCTACAATACAAATAGCTGTTTCTTTTTTTGGAGTCCTTTGAAGTCACATCTGAGAATGATTTTTCTAAAGATTTGTTGGGATTTTTCTTTCATTTTTTTCCCAAGTCTTTGAGGAGCCTGAAGATCCAAGCAGCCGATCCTTTTTCTCTGAGATCATCTCCTCCATCTCAGACGTGAAGTTCAGTCACAGCGGACGCTATATGATGACACGTGACTACCTCTCCGTCAAAGTTTGGGACCTCAACATGGAGAACAGGCCAGTGGAGACGTATCAGGTGCGTAAATATACTTCATTTAAAGATTCAAACTGACATTAAACCTATTGGAAGAGGGGAAAAAAAGCACTACTGTGTCCCAAAAATACCCTCTCTGATTAAAGTGACATCTCTTTAGGCTTGTGTAACGCGATTTTTGAAGTGAAAAACACACAGTTCTGTTTCTTTGAGACTGGAAACAGTGAATTTTCCAGTTAGATGTGCTAAAGGCCTATGACTGTGTTAGCTGAATTAGCCCTTTTATGTTCTATAATAAGTGATGACGAGTGAATATTTAGGTCAAGCGATTTCTTTTGTGTCAGGTCCATGAATACCTTCGCAGTAAACTCTGCTCCTTGTATGAAAACGACTGCATCTTTGACAAGTTTGAGTGCTGCTGGAATGGCAGTGACAGGTAAGAGTCCTTTCTATTTAACAAGATTTTTTTTTCTTGCTACTAATGTGTATATTTTAGCATTTGAGATGCTAACTGCTAGATTCTTATTGGTTTTTGTATTCAGTTCCATAGGTCACTGGTAACACTTTCGAATTCATGAAAACAAATGCAGAAAATCAATTGAGTTTTGCTTTCTTCGTCAGTGCCATCATGACCGGCTCCTACAACAACTTCTTCCGAATGTTCGACCGCAACACCAGGCGGGACATCACGCTGGAGGCGTCCCGGGAGAGCAGCAAACCACGGGCCACGCTCAAACCACGTAAAGTGTCCACTGGAGGCAAGAGGAAGAAGGATGAGATCAGCGTGGACAGCCTGGACTTCAACAAGAAGATCCTCCACACTGCCTGGCACCCCAAAGATAACGTGATAGCTGTGGCAGCCACCAACAACTTGTACATTTTCCAGGACAAAATCAACTAGAAGATTTGGGGCTCCAGAGGATAGGGCTTTTACCGTACCTGTGTAGTTAAGCCTACTACTTGTCTATCTGTATAAGAAGAAACAGCCTTGTTGTCCTCCTGGTGAAGAATTCGAAAGCACGTGTCTACTTTTTTTGCCACAGGAGGTTGATCCATAGGCCTGTTTTATTTTGAGTCTGAGCTTAGGTTGTTTTTGCCTGTGGCACCAGGGCAATCAACATGCCCCCCTGACCCAGAAAGCCCAATTCGGGTCTAATTGACGGAATGGCACTCCCTAGAGGTCAAACTCTTGAACGTTGGTGTTTGTGTTGACATTTTAAGCCTTCATTTCACAATTTAACGACAGAACTCTCGGAAGTCCTTAAAATGACGTCTTGTCAAGGTTGTATCATCATTTCAAAGATTTTGGGCCCTCTGAAGCACGGATTAATGGCCGATAAGCCTAACTGTAACATTCCCCCATTGGCCATGTATTCAGGCCAAACTACTGGTGGAAAAGGCCATGAATTTGGAAAGCGGACTTGTTTCTTTTCCTCCCCTCCCTTCTCTTATTTTACCCCAGTCAATACGGTGACATAATTTCACTGACTGTATCTACTCAAGTACACCTTGTCATCCACATAATAAAAGAAACTAAAACTACAGATGTGTTTTTAAATTTAGAAGTATGTATTAAAACATGTTTATTGCTTTGCATGTTTTTATGTTGTAGAGAGGTGGAAAAATGTCCAGTCACACCACTGTCTTTTGAGCAGATCTCAAGCAAACTTGTTAAGGAAATACTATTTGGGTGTACCAGTTTGAGAACCACTGTTGGAGACAACCGATCATGTGTTTGTGTCAAGAGATTAAGTTCTAGTTTTTGACCATGTTTTAGGATGCAGGCTGGAAACTAAATGGCACAAGATAGGGTCCAGGACAAAGGGAATCTGCAGCCTTAATACCTACTTCTATCAGTGACAGCTACAAGTTATGTCCCCAAACGTTTTACAAACCTCATGTGCATTATTTGTAAATCCTATTTTATAGAGTTATGTCCTCATATTCTGCTGCTATACGTGGCTGTCTATGAAAACACATAAAGGAGGAAAATTGCACACCATACAGTTTATGTGATAGTGCCTCCGAATCATTTAACAAGTAGGAAATTCAGACAGGCCTCATACATGTGCCCTTATTCATTTATTAGGGATGTCGCCCAAATTTGACCTGCATATTGCAAATGTGGATCTTATCTCTGTAGTTGTGAATGCAGAAATGAAGGTTGACTACACAAAACATATACTGATGACATTAAAACAAACACATAATAATGCATTGTCTTTGTCCATTGATTCCTAACATGGTGGCAATGTATTCACTTGTTTATTATTTTGACCAAAGTTCAATAAAATTTTAATTGTGTTCATCTGCATGTTTTCCTCTCATTCGAAACAGCACCATGTTTCTACGTATTTACTGTAATTTGTAAATCCACTGAGGCCATGTATACACTTCCAACTTTTATTTAGTGTAGGATGAACAAATGGACCATATCTGTGCTTAATAAGCAAACAGTTGATTTTCATTACAGTCACAATTTACTAATGCACAACTGAGCAATCAGTAAGAGGCGAAATCACTTAAACGTTAGGTTAATAATGCTTTGGATAAACAAAATTTAAAAAAAATAGTTAAGTCAAAACTATTGATCCACTGCTGATCTTAAAAAAAAAAAAAACCTGCAACAGTACGATATTTTTAAATCAAACGTGATTTCAATTCAATCACAAAAATAAAAAGGCAGTAACATACAATAATATTCAGTTCCCTAACGTGCAGATTTAAGGAGCAGAAAGCAGCAAAAACAGTCATCTCCAGGACAACAGCAAGGAGCCATGGACTGGTCAGTGCTGTGTTCAGAGGTGTACAGCAATGACAGATCCTGAACTCTCCACGCTGGTGAGGACAATCAAAATTGGACCATATCACATGGCCACGTTTCCCTTGATCTTCCGAGGGTCCCATTTTAAGGCATGCCGAGATGTTTGTATGAAGGTGAAGAGGTCGCAACACACCACCATCCTATCTAGTAGATGTTATGAGGGGTGAGGCGCTTCCCGATAAAGATTCTGGAAGTCAGAAGACAACCATGTAAGACAAGATGATGCTAAATCTGTTGTCATTCTCCAGGAAGACATAAAAATACACAGATTAGCTTTGTCACTTGGAAAAACAAGGGAAATAATACTATTTTAAACGTAGCCTCACTGAAACAGACCAGTGCTTGACAAAAATATGGCTACTTGTACTAAGCAGAAATTCCTGTTAAAGCAAGTTAATACAAATTCGTTGAGACACATCGGAATAAAATGAGTCACTTGTATACTCTCAGGGTTAAATGCAACACCCTGAACGCACTGGTTTACTTTGATCCTTTACCAATTAAATCTGAGACACCAGACAATAGAAAGCATTACAGGCTGCCATTTTCACACATTTTCTTGTGTTTTGTTGTGATAATACTGTTCTCTTCAGCAAGTTTTTGAGAATTATAAAAGTAAGCTTAAGGTTTATTTATACTAAACCACAAATGTCAACAAACGGGACAACTACTGCATTTTTCATGCTGTGTTACTACGATTAAAGGTTTATTTCCATCCGTAGTGATTCTACGATGTACATATACAGGTCTATATTCTCCTTTATGGTCATTTAATTATACAAAACATTTGTCCTGATCCTGCTGCAACTGCTTCAAGACTTTCCTATTAAGTGTTTTTCAGATACTGCAACGTTGCCAGAGTTAGAGATGTAAAAATGCTGCTTACCCCAAGCCGATGGCAAGTATGTGAGAAATGATTAATGAGGGAAGGAAAATCTTCAGAAAGTCAGCAGACAGAACGCCTCCCTTCTTCATGACACTGGTGTTCCTGATGCTGAGGGAGGTCGAGCGCTTAGGGTACTTCAGCAGGAACTCCCTACAGAGAAGCACATTAATTTTTCATTGTTCTGAATCCATTAAAATCAGTGAGCACCAGGTTAATGCCATCCTGACACTTTTACTCACACAGACATTATCCTATTCTACAATTATAAACCATGACATAAAATAAATACCATCAGGCTAATAGTGATTAGCACAACAAAGTTAACAATTTCCTATTCCTGTTATTTCTATCATCCATGTACTGTGGTTTCAAATTGCACTGCTACATCATCATCACTCATTAGCAATCTAATCATATAGTTGCACATTTTGTCTTAAAATTTAAAACAACAACGATAACTCCACTAAAATGACTAAACAAGCAAGAGCCACATACTTTGGTGGATTGTTCTCAGGTCGACTAGACCAGTCCCAGATCCAATCGGCGTTTTTCTTCATCAGGTTCTCTACTTCCCTTCTCCTTTCTTGGAAGTCCTCATCAGACTAAAAACAGTAATTATAGAGCATCAAAAGCTGTCAGAAAACACCATTAACTTGCCTGTCACTGATCCTTGTAAACAACATTACAGTTAAATCTCATAAACAGACATGTTGACATGTCAGAGCAGGAAAAACACAGGTGGCTTAACAAACATTAGGGCTCCAGACTGCGACTAAATGGTCACATTTTGCGACCAAAATTGGAGGAGTGCGAGTAAATTTTTCATCTACTCGCACATGTGCGACCAGTAAATTTGCCGATTTTTGTAATTACTATTGAATATTTTTTGTTGCTTACAAACTTCTGCTCCACACTTCAACCCAGTAGACAGTAATGCGCAAATGAGCTGGTTTGCCAACCAACATTAACTCCAAAAGAAGAAGAAAGGAGACGAACACCAAAGAAGAAGGCGAGCCAATGTGTGTGAGAGCGGGGGGCGAATGACAGAGAAGCTCCTGATGTTTCACAAAGCCTTTATTTGCGTTCAGCCTTATTTTATACACAAATTCACCTTTCTGTCCTTCCCTCCTTTCTTCAGAAAACACTGTAAGAGTTAGTCCCCATTCCAGCTAGCTGCTTCTAAGTTAGCTGCTTCTACGTTGCTCGACAGCAACAGTGGAACCCTTTGGATTTTCGGACTTTTCGTCTTTGTCATGTCAAGAAACTTTTTCTCAGAGAAACACTTCCTGTGCCGCTGAAATGGTCACAAAATAAAAGCCCATAGCATTAAAAATACGCCTTCAAAATATAAGCCTGAAGGTAACGGTTATTTGTAACACCAGCAAAGCAAAGGCTTGCCAAAATTGATGAACTGATCAACAGACCTTTACAAGAGTAATTTACACGTGATTCGGTATAAATACATAACATGCATATGCATAACACATGCCTGTACTCAGCACAAGGTCATTTTTATTACAGATTTCGTCCGTCGGAAATTATACATCAACTGAGCAGCTTTGGCGGAGTACTGCGCTCTCTGAGTGCTTCTCTTGTTATGTTGTGTCAAGTGCAGCACAATAAATTGTGAATTGAAAACATAGTTTCTGCATTTATTGTGCAAGTATTTATCAGTAACACAATGAAAATGAGAGGAAATGTGAATATTTACTTTGCAAGCTGATTTTGGTGTACGCACCTAAATTTTCTGCTTGTGCTCCTAAAATTTTAAGTTAGGGGCCACTGTGCTCCTCGGAAAAAAGTTAGTCTGGAGCCCTGGATGACTCATTTCTAGTGAGTGTCCTATGAACATGTGACCTGCACAGAAGCTGAACCTCTCCTAACAGGTATGCAGTCATTAATCAAACACCACCTTTCCTGTTGTGACATGCTGGAGTATCTGTTATGAAAAAACTATATTTATTTATTTATTTTATAAATATCAGTGTGTCTTCATATGTACCTGTGAACTGTTTCCCTCTGAGCCTCTCCACATAAGAAGGGGAGTCTGTGCTCTGAGTGGGCTGCAGTGAAGAGAAAAGTTTGCTCACTTGAATAGCATGGCAAATATGAGACAAAACACAAACTATTCTTCCCCTTTTTTGTCACAAACCTGTTGCACTGAGAGCTTCCCCTGGAGCTACTTCTGCCTGACTCATGCTGAGCGTCCAGCAGCATTTTCTCCAAGTCGCCCTCCTGGCTGGAGGTGGAGATGTGCTCCTGGCTCCCATGGTGGCTGGTGTTTTGAGAGCCACTGAAATGCAGCTCAACCCAGGAACCTTAAATCAAGAACGCAGTCCAGTGAGAAATTACTGGCCTAGGACTGCTACGCGGCTGGACACAAAGAGGCACAATGAACTGGTATGAACTGTCCTTTGGCCTGAAGGCATTTTGATTTTGCAATTTTGCAAATAAGCCTCACTGACTATCAAGGACAGTGTTTTGCGCTACTTTTCTAACCGCATGTCGATTAATTAAAGTAGTAGCATTAGGGTTAAGGCTAGCTAGTTAGCCACATACCTCCACTGTTTACCTTCTCGTGGGGGGAGGTGATTTAAGGTTAGTTACCTTGTGTTAATTTTTTAAACTAACGGCTAGCGCTAGCATCGACAATAATTAGCTGCCAACTGTTTAGTCGTCAGTTCTTTACCTTGCAAACTCTCGTCAGAAGAAACGTCCTTTTGGTGCGACATTGCGGCGGTAGAATTCTTCGGGTTCACAGCTTTAGGGGCCTTAAATGTGAGCGAAATGGTGGCGAAATGTATGTAAGCAGCTGGCGCTCCAACTAGCACAATAACAATGACGCAACGTGGTGTTTATCTGAAAGGTGATTGGCTCAGAAAGGAGGGCACGCACGGTACGCAGGCTGAGCTCGTGGTTGCGAGCTTGAAGAGCGCGCATGCTCGCACACGCTGCCTGCCGAATATCAGTAAACATGATTGCCCAATACTCATTTTAGTTAAAATATGACCAAAGCAACATTAAAAATCATTTTGCTCGTGACAGATAGTTGTACATTGTGATTTGACCTTATTTACCACAGCAATTTCACATATCTGTCTGTAGATGGCAGTCATAGTTCATCTCCCTGCCGCTTCAAAATACAGGGTACATAAAACAATGGTGGAACAAATTTGAGCCCCCTTCTGGCTATTTAACTACCCATTATACAGTTATTTGGTCTGAAATAGCCAATATTAACATTTGAACTTTGAATCTTTTCACCTTCTAGGACACCAGGTCCTCCACTACCAACCTGGCTCTCCAACTTCCTCTTCCCTCAGGCTGAAAGGCTCATTAAGTGCATGCAGGCCAACTTAAACCCACCAACAATACCAATGAGCTGCATCCACAGGGATAGCAATGACTATAAGTAACCTTTTGTCCCTTACAATGCTTTGCAGTGTATGGAATTTACCAGCAACATTTTAAAAGATAAGTTCAACTTTAATATTGTACGATAAGGCTCTCTTTGAGTGCTATTCTTGTTTACAACTGTATTTGTTGTTTTTCCTAATTTGAGTGCTCACACTTAATTTGCTATTGCTTGTTGGGCTTATTGTCCTTAAATATCTGTCTTCTGTTGCACTGTGGCCCATGAGTAACTACATTTTCTTGCATGTTGATTTACATAGTGTGAAAATGGAATAACAACAAAACCTGAATCCCACTGTGCCACATGTGTATATCCCATATCAATGCAGTTCCTGCACTCTTGCAGCATCCTTATGCATCTGCAATGTATTGATCAGTGTCTAAGAGTCTCTAGCGATCTACAGTTAATCCTTTGTGTTTTAAACTGACCTCTTTAAGCTCAAAATCGCACAAGTGACTAACAATGTTGACAGGGTGAAATCGCTCACGATTTCTTAAACAGGCAAATCCAAATTTGAGGCAAGAAAATTTAATTACATTTTCTTGCCACAGAGATTAGCATGACTGATTGCTCTTGCAAAATTTAATTATTTCCACAATCGAGGGGGGCATATTATTCGGGGATGTGTTCTTATTCCAGACACAAAATGTGTGGTGCTCACTAGATCATTCCAAAATAAAGAAAAATTACTTGTCTGGAAAAAAGGACCAAAAAAGTCAGTTACCAGAAATTAATTTTGCAAAATAAAATACTACTACTAATAATAATCCCTATAGCTGTGCAAGGTGTTTTTTTATTATCATTATTGCTATTTGGTTTATGTGAGCTACTTGTTGTAAACAATATGTCTGTCTTGTCATAAAAAGGAGAAAACCGTTATTAAAGAGTCCTTTATGCTTTGACAGTACAGCGTGGATGCACACTGATGAAGCCATAAAGTAATTTTAAATTCTGTTCACTGTACAAATCGAGAAAATGTATACTTTGTCACACTGCACCTGGGAATACCTGTAATTTCACAAGACAGGCATTGATTAAACCAGACAGATGGGCCATTCAGAGAGGACATGCAAACAGATAATGGCATTGTCAGCTCAAATAATCTGAACAAAACTTAACAATATCCAATCCGGTGCTACAGCATGCTGCATGGAACTGGAAATATTAGATAGCGGCCAAAACATTAGCAAACATACACAACAGAAGCATCAGGTTTGAAGACACATGATTCTATATTTGAGAAGCAAAAGTCAATACATTCTAATAACCAAACCACTTGAGGGTTTTATGTTCGGCACTGTTCAGCATGTTAGAAATGTTGATTCAGTCAACAATGCAAACATGTATCTTATTCAATACCAGCTAAATACACATTTATGAAAACATAAGACATACAGATTTTTCACGGGTAATATTCCAAATAACAAAATTGTCAGTTCATGTAATTTGTTTTGATTTGTATGCAGCGCCGTCTCCGTTTATGATGGAGGCAATATTGGCAGTAATTTTGTTAAAGGTTATGAATGTTGTTCCACTCTACATTCTAGTTTATATTACAAATATGCTCTCACCAGATGGCATATGTGCAACAATGAATGCTCTCTACAGTGTTACGCCTCTCCATTGTTACAATAGGCTATTTTCCATGTGTGCATCCTCGCTGTAAGCAAAAGCCTAATTTATAATTCAACGTGAAATCTGATGAATAGCATGCAGTTATTAAAAAAATGAATGAAAACATAAAAATTCTACATCGCTTGATGTATGAGCTCACAAGAGCAATGAGCAACTGCCGAAGCAAAAAGCATTGAATTTCCATTTTACATTGTGCAGAGCAGTAACCACATAAATGGCTGCTTAAGAAGAAAAAATCTAACATATATAGAGAGAAACTAACTGTTCAAATTAAGAACTGACAAAACCCCCAAGGAAGGAAGTCCCCCTTCTGGTCATTGAATTAAGCCAGAAATTAGCATCTGGAAGTCTATCACCAATCACCACAGATAATCTGCCATTATTAGAGGTATTGTCTTTCAGGCAGAAGAAATTCCCATTCCCATTCAGCCAGACCAAGAAAGTGTAAACCAAAATGGTACCACAAATCTACAGCTGAAGAGTTAATAATATCAGCCAGTGGCACAAAAACTGAGGAACACAACCTACGACACGGCATTCAAGCTACAAGTAATTCTCTGCGCTCTCGTAATCAGCCACATGTTGGGATTACCTGTGGAGTAAGAGGTCAGTAATCATGGTAAAATGTGATACAAGAAGAAACTAAATCACATCAGTGTTACTACATTCAGTCTTTACACTTAGCAGGTTTGGTAATGTGTTTGTTATGGACATTCTCAGATAGAGAATGTCTCATTGGTGCTACAAACACTGCATGGAGGATCTCAAACACTATATTTGACAAGACAAACCAGGTGTGAGATCACTTTGTACTCAGTCTATGAGAGCTGCAGTGCAAAAACATTAAGTCCACATTCAGCAGATGCCTTCTGTAATCATCACTTTACATCACTAACATCTGAGCTTAAGATTTACGGATGACGAATTTGTGACCACAAACATGAACAGAATAATCTAGTGAGGACGTTTATTATTAAGAAAATATTCTAAAATGCAAAGCTTGTTCATTCACAAATGCTAGCCACGGGTATAGCCGCTCTTTCACCCAGAATGCATCAGGAACATTCTGCTTTTGTCGGATTTACACATATTACATGTTAAACCCTAAAACACCTCTAATACAGCGGACAATCAGGAATAAGTAAATTCTGCCTTTCTGGCTGCCATTTTTGTGGCAACCTGGGAAATAGCTACAGCCAAATATCTGAATGAAGCACTATTGACTGGCACTGTAAGTCAAAACTGTAACTAGGAATGCAGTTTAATGACGTTGAGAAGCAGCATGACATTGTGGAGTTTGTTGTCTTCAGCACTATTTGTTGATGAAAACTTGTGTGACAAAGTAACACTTTACAGCTTAATTCACGTTGCATTTAGTCATGTATTTTGTAATTTTCTAATGTAATATTGCAAGTAACATCATCTAACGTAAGGTTGATTGTCCACTTGCCATGAGATGTATTGCTAGCGTGGTTATCCGTTGTCAAACAACTAAAATTAATTACTACCACCACTGAGCAATACAAACAGATGAATGAAAAAGCAATGTATTAGCTAGCTAGCTAGTTTGCCTACTTTTTTTCCCCCTTTCGCTCTCTCTGACATATTCAGTGTTGGTTTTATTGAATAAAATTGAATTGAATTAAATTCAATTTTGTTGAATAAAATTGTGAACTTCTCTGAGTTAGGAGATTGTCATAAAGATTTGGAATACTGTAAGTACACAGTTACATTACCACAGCTGTTTTTAAACATTTTAATGTTACACATCATAGCTCTGACAATGTTTTCATGTTACACACTGATGTTAGCAACAGGGAAAAACATTCAGCTTATCTTTAACTTATCTATTTTCATGAACATGTCGTCATCAACCTTTTCACAGAAATTGAAAAATAAATTTCCAGCATTTATGAAGTTGTCACGAATTAGCCAGCTCATCAAACCAATGTTTTAAGCAACATCCTCAATAACAACCAAAACAAAATACCAAACATACTTTGCTGCACTTACTATTTGTCTTTTCAGGAACTATAAAGACGGACATAATGTATCCAAAGTCATAACATTTCCAGTGTTAGATGGAAATCTCTCAAAGCAAATAAACGCACAACGGAACAACACAATAGCAATCCGTCGATGCAAATGGCCTGGAAAAATGCCACAAGCGGCGCTCAGGTAACAACACATCATGCTCATCTGGATACACACATTGATTGACATTGAAATGTTTTAATTTTTATTATTTCAACACGTTTCAGTTACTACTCTTCATAGTAGTGTTCCCAGCAGTACTACTTTACCATCTGCTCCTATGCATAAATTAACAGGAATAAACTATTAAATATCCCACAAAATTGGAACACAAAAGACATTTAATTCATTTGTTACTACAAATACACCTATACCAATAACATTCTAATTAAAATGACCATTTTAGAATAATATTTAAGGTACAGCATTATCAAAATCATGTATGAAGTTAATGCAACATTTTAGTGTGCTTTACACTGCCCTTTAATTGTTGAAATTAATAGGTAATATCTTTCCTTCATGCCTCATTTGCAATTATTCAGAGGGTCTTTGCAAACAAGCATTATAATTATTTTGACTGCTAGTAATAAACCTGAGGTATGGATTCCATGCTGTCTGCATAATGCAGTCATGTCGTGTTTTCACTTCCAATAATCAGATATTGTGATTTATGATTCTGTGACCATAGTTTGTCTTGTTGTCTGCGAGCCTTTCAAAATGAGGTAAAACAGACACCTTTGCAGTACATGTCAGAGCCTACAGAGACGTCAGCGTACAGCTTGTTCCGTCTGTGTGCAGGTGTGTTTGATAGCTGGCAGCACGTTGAGGGACGCATTGTTGTCCACAACAGCTGGCTGCTGAGGACAGATAAAGTGTGCATGAAGGGGAGAGAAGGCCAGACTGGAACTGGATACGATCAATAGTACAGACATGACAGGATGGCTAAGGAAGACTTATGGTGTCTGCAGCAGATTTGCCACAGCTTAATTGGTATCATTGAGGATTCACGGCAGAGTATAGAAAGCATGGTAGTATTTTCACAGTGGGCAGAGAAACTCCACTTTTAGAGGCAATGAAAAAAAGAATCCAACTTGTTTCCAAACTACAAGTCTAATACATATTTTTAATGTATTTTGACAGGTTTTTAAGGTCATGGATCTGGCAAATGAGTAAGACCCAAATTTCAGGATTTTTTCGTAACAATACAACTCTTTAACCTTTTCAACCAATTTCCCCTCTCTCTTCTTCTCTCTCTCCCAAAAGCCCCGGTCGCTACAAAAGGTCAAAGGAGTTCAGAGTATCCTGTCAAACACATTTTATTGTTTTAACAATAAAATGTCAGAAGTTCACTTTAAAATGACCAATAATAATACACAAGGCAGACAGAAGTAGTCTTGCCAAAAAAGATTTTACACCCAGTTTGCTTTAAGTGGAAAAACTAATTTACATTCACTTAATAAAATTGTTGTGGAACCATTAGATGAAGAATTATGCATCTCAAATCAAGATGCCAATAAGTGATGCAAACATTTTATGATATTCTAATAACTACTTTGTATTGGAAGGATATCTTTTATATTTTTATTCATACAGCACAACCAGTTAAATCTGTGTATAAGTGATAAATGTACTATCAGCAGAGAAATACAGTCCTGGTAACTGAATATGATGAATAATTTAATAGTAGTTTTCTGTTGCATCTGCAAACAAAAAGGCAAATTAAAGCATGAATGAGTGAAGACGATATGAGCCGTCCCCCCAAAAAAGAGCCTCAATTTGTTGATACACTTGAAATATTTAGTGAATTCCACACCATCCGTGCTCTTTGGCTCACTTAATTCCCAGTGAGGTGCTCTTTTCCCTGGGGCCTTTCTCTTAAGCGGCCTATAATTGGTCCAGGCTTTGCAGGCAGAAAACATTGGACCATCAAGTCATTTAGAAAAGGTCCTTATTTGCATTTTTTATCCTTGGTCATTAAAAAAAAATATTTGACTTGCAAAAATGCAGCTATCTTCCTCAGACAACTAGAAATATGATTTACATTAAACAGAATAGAGGTTAAAATTTTCAGCGTCGACACAGTGCAGAGCAGAAAGATTACAGAAAGTAATAGCAACGATGAGACAAATTAAACAGGATCCTTCTGCTGCTGACATCCCTCACAATCTAATTTGATTATCCTGCATCCTTATCAATTCAAGAGGGAGGAAGTATTATATGCCCCAGCGTGCACGATGCATTCTGCTCTATCCATAATGAATGACCCAACATTCAATTAAAAACACTCTATTCATCACCAGCTACGATTTAAACTTGTTAGTGTGGTCTTGATGCTTCTGTCTGACTCTGCAATCCTGGCGTGGCAATCACTGTTTGTCTGGGATGCAGGCTGTTTTCTTTGGTTCTTTAATAGTCTCTAAGTACTCTGGCCCCTTCCAGCAGCTTTAAAAAGCAACCCACGGACATGTAGGTGGGGGAAATTAGAATAAAATGAGACAAACTGACTGGGGAGCTGTGTGAAAGTTAGAGGAACTCCTGCCAGAAGCAGCTTAGAAGGGATAGTTTTAGAAGTTGTGTTGTCACGATCATAAATTATGATGCTCCGGATCCTTCAGAGAGGGAAATAAATGAGTTTCTCATCAGACAGCAAAAGTGGACAAGTATGCACACACGCCAAGATTAGCAAGGGTAACCAAGTGTTTATTGTTTGTAACCAATCATAATTCACACTGATGTGGAACAAGACTTAGAAACCTCCAGTAAGATTTAATTAATTCAGTGTCAGTATTTTTGTGGTTTGCATTTAACCAACTAATCATAAGATATCGCCAAGTGAACTCTTAATGCATATTTATAATTTCTACTGTTTCATTATTCTTTTTTAGGAGGGGCAGCAATGTAATGGCCGTTTTCTGACATTTAATCTCTCTATTGCTTGGTGAGCGTGTGCTTAAAAAAATGTAATTTATGCGTCCTGCTGCTCAAGCATAGCGATGGAATCCAGGAGAATTGTCATTTTAATTAAAGGATGCATTCAGATGGTAATCACAGCAGTTTAATCTCTCAAGACACGCTGGTGTGCAATGGATCGGGGCCAGGTAGAAGTATTTCTCTTGAAAATATTTTATAACACTATAATGCTGCTCGCTCATTATGCAAACAAGCAGCTACTTCTGTTAAAATGTTCCAACAGCTGTAATTATCTGAGTTTTTTTTCACAAGTGCTGTTAAAGCAGGGCCATTTTGTATCTCCTCGCAATGATTAAACAACCTCATGGAAATCCATTTATCTTGCATAAATTCTCATTAGCATAAGCCTCCAATACTGCTTTTTTCCCCCTATTTCTGTTGTCAGATTGTCCGTGGGAACTCTGATCAGCAATGGTCAGGTCTGTAGTTTGCCATTTGTGGTTAGTTAAAAGATGTATTTTAAGTATGATAAGACTGGGAGACACAGTCAAACCCAAACATGTATACCACAGGAATCTCAAAACACCAGAATCCCAGAGAGCAAGTCATGGGAATTGCTTTGTTATTGACTGCACTAGTATATTTGAGAGGTGAGTGGTGGAAATGTTTGCTAAGTTAAAGCAATTACAGATGGCGCGTTCTTTTATTTCAGGTTCACAGACTGATACTGGCTTGAGAAGTGTAATTACAGCAAAAAGCAGATATAAGAAAAGGCTGTAGAGCTGTGAAAAGTGTGCTAGAAAGGAAACAAGAGACGGGGACTCCTGACAACAGATCAAGACTAGGAACACAACGCATTGATAAGCACGTGTGGATATTAACCTCACAGTGTAATTTGCAGCAGCTCCTCATAATTCTATCACTGCAGGACTTCTGTTTGACTCCAGGGAAGGATTTAATGATATCCTGATATGAAGGGATATAATTCATGATAAACTGCATTAGATATTGTTGTGCCACCCGCACCTCCAGGGCATAATTTTCTTTTGCTATAATTGTCTTGCTCTTGTGCTTGTTATGAGAGAATGAGATAGTTGGTGGTCTGGGGATAGCATCTTTTTGGGTACAGTTTGCTGTTGTTTGCTCCACTGTACGGATAGATAAATATCGTACATTTAAAAAAAAAAAAGTATCATCAGAGACAGATTTTTGAAGTAGTGTGCATCATTTTGGCATTTCATTTCGCTTCCTGAATAATTGCTGTTCTGAGCACATCACTCAGTTTTCAGGCACAATGAAATTATTTGCCATTCCTATTTACAAACTCTTGACATTTTAGTGGATTTACAACATTGTAAGTTACAACACAATAAAAATGAGTAAACGTTTTCATTATCTGATGCAGCCATGACAGTTTAAATGCTATAATATGGTCTTAACATTTGCTGCCATATTACCAGCATGATTATCACATGCATTCAGACTGGCAAGTTTAAATACTGCCACTAAACAAACACAGATATGTACAAAAATGTGCCCTCTATGTTGTCACAATTATACATTGTCACAGTCTGAAATCACAGATTGCCTCAATGTAGCTTTTTTTGTACGACTATTATTGTGATATAGCAAAACAACCATTTACTGACAACAAAATGTTACTAAATTATGCAACAGTTGACTTTTTTCAGTAAATAGCTTCTGATAGCTATTTCCTATCATATTTACAACGACAGAAGCCTTCATTTAGATGAATGACAAGGCTTTTGTGTTTGACGTGCATATATAAAAGTATTATTTACAAACCTCCTTTCTCCCTTTGACAGAGGATTTTTTTGAAAGACTTCCTGAAATCATTATTGAATATAGTGTATATGACCGGGTTTAGTGAGCTATTGCAGTAACCAAACCAGAAGAAGATTTTGAACAGCGTCCCTGGATTGCAGCTGTCGCATACAGCAGTGAGCGTATATGTGAAAAAAAAGGGAAACCAGCAGAGAACAAACACTCCCATGACCACAGCCAGAACGAACGTGAAGCGCCGCTCTCTGTGCTGCCGTCCCTTCCACCTGCTCATTTTCACGCAGGGCTGCGCCTCTGGCTTTGGAGAGGTTTCCCCAGGATTCACCTGAGTCACTTTAGTTGTTCTTATTCCCTTCTTTTTCTTCAGGGAACACAGGATGGTTTCATTCCCATCAGACGAGGAAGGTTCGTCCTCCACGTCTAACCCATTGACCTCGTTGCCGTCCCCCACTTTTCCCTCTCCGTCTTTTCTCTCCAGGGGGTCCGAACCAATCTTTGCGTCGTCTGAGTTGCCATTTTCTTGCTGCCTTTCTCCTGGAGGGGCTCTCGTTCTTCTCTTGGCAATCTGGTAGATTCTAACGTACACCATAATCATAATGAAACAGGGAGCAAAGAAGGAGGCAGTGCTGGAGAAGATAATGTACCATTTCTCCCTGTTAATGTCACATTCAGGGCTTCCCTCTTTCTTTTTCATCGTGATAAGTGGAGGGAATGAAATGATGGCTGCCAGCACCCAAACCAGGCAGATTGTGCATTTAATCCTGCGTGGCGTCCTTCTCAGGTTGTACTCAATCGCTTGAGTGACAGACCAGTATCTGTCCAGGCTTATTGCACACAGGTGAACGATGGATGAGGTGCAGAAGAGCACATCCAAAGCCAGGTAGATTTCACACCACACTTTACCAAAGTACCAGTAACCCATCAGCTCATTCGCTAAAGAGAATGGCATCACTAAGGTTGCAACCAGGATGTCTGCACAAGCCAGAGAGACTAAAAACAAGTTCTGGGGTGCTCTCAAGGCTCGGCTCGTGATCACAGCAATTACTACCATGACATTGCCAAACACAGTTAGCAGGATGAGGATTCCCACCAGGATGGTCAGAGGTACGGAGGTCTGCACATTGTACGGATGCCTGCCAGGTAAAGTCTCATTTTCGCTGGTTAAGTTAAGATAGCCCATCAGGACGAGCTGTGATGCCGATGATATTGTCTGAACAGCGCTCTGTCAGGAGGTTTGGAAGCTGTGCTTGCCAGCAGTCTATTAATTGCATCCATTCAAGAACACGGCATCAGAGGATTGAGTCTTTTCATTTTGTTCAATGGAAGAGCTTGTTGAAAGAAATCTGGGCGTCTTTCCTCTTTGTCAGTGAGAAAACAGAGACCAGCAAAGCACAAAAAATGCAAAAAAAAAAAAAAAAGTATCAAAAAGACAAAAATATAAAGACAGAAGTAAAAGAAACTTTGATTTATTCCCAGATTCTCACATCAGATAGTTTTAAAAAGAGATATATTCTTTCAAAAATAATTCTTCATTCACCAACCTTTAAGAACAGAAACTTGCAGTTAAATCCCCTGGAAGACATTTCATGAAACAGAGTTATATTGCAGTCAGTGCTGGCTCAGGCAAGTCTTTTCATCTGCTGTGGCTGAAGTGGTGTTCGTCTTTTATATGGGCTTGATCTGACGCTGAGGATCTGTGATGCTGGCTCCACTTCAGTGAGAACAGGAATGGGCGGGGTTCAGCTAACTGGAGATTTAAAAGAGATCTGGTGTTGCTCCTAGACACTGAGAACCATTAGCTGATTATGACATCAATAATATTGTTGATTTATAGAAGTAATATCTGTAGTCTATTAAATTACAATGGAATAAGGGTACACTCAGTATGTTCTGCAGGTCTATTTCATGAACAAATGTTCAGATACATCTTGAGGGAAAAATAGCTTGAAATGATATTGGTTAGAAGAGGGGAGTTACTTACAATCAGTCACAAATAATACAAGAGGACAGCCAGTACAGCACATTGGCAAGAATTAAAATTTCAGTTAAACCAGTGTTTACTTTACTTGGTGTTGCGGTAGAAATGAACAAGCTGAGACATTTTGTGTATGTGATAGAAATGATCAGCTAGGATTTTGTATTTTCTGAGTTTCTTTTACAGTGGAAAAGGTGTAAATATATGACTTTTTAAGCAAGATTTAGCTTCTTATTAAATGTTTTTGCATGTAGTATCACTAATGTGATACTTGTGAGAACATAAGTTAAAAGGAAAAACTGTTAAATGGCTTTTTCTGTTGAGCACTAGTGTTTTCTACTGTTTTATTGTATTGTTTTATCATCTGTTTATTCTCTACTTTATTTATAGTCACAAACATGCTGACCAGCTTGCATCAGCTGTCGTTCAATTGTTTTGAATTAAAAAAAAACATTTTACTATATCCCCTTACCCAACATTCCTACAACCTAAAATGTAATAGAAAAGAGCACGTCATACTCACATAATAACGATGCATTTGATGAAACAACCAAAAATAAGCTTAGTAGAAAGGAGGCTAAATTCCTAATCATTTGATTTATCATGGGGATCAATCTTTTTTTATTTTTGCTTTTTTTTTTAGCAACTTGAACATTATTATATAATTTTGCCTACTTCTCAGCACACATACTGTAATAGAACTCCTTAATGCCACATTCTGTTCTAATATCTGACTTTTTTAGTAGATCCAATCTGTCTGGTGTTATGGATTACAACTTTATTGCAGTATAATATTATTTTAAAATGGACACCTTCTCGGGCTGCAGAGTGGAGTAGTGGTTAGCACTTTCGCCTTGCAGTAAGAAGATCCCTGGTTCAAATCCCAGGGTGGGCCTGGGATCTTTCTGCATGGAATTTGCATGTTCTCCCTGTGCATGCGTGGGTTTTCTCCAGGCACTCCGGCTTCCTCCCACAGTCCAAAAATATGCAAAGGTTAATTGGTTACTCTAAATTGCTGTAGGTATGAATGTGAGTGTGATTGTCTGTATATGTAGCCCTGCGACAGACTGGTGACCTGTCCAGGATGTCCCCTGCTGTCGCCCGA
This sequence comes from Acanthochromis polyacanthus, assembly GCF_021347895.1. Classification (NCBI taxonomy): domain Eukaryota; kingdom Metazoa; phylum Chordata; class Actinopteri; family Pomacentridae; genus Acanthochromis; species Acanthochromis polyacanthus. The sequence continues at coordinate 7,853,993 of NC_067127.1, forward strand.
GTCAGCTGGGATAGGCTCCAGCACCCCCCGCGACCCTAGTGAGGATGAAGCGGTGTATAGAAAATGGATGGATGGATACCTTCTCTTTATCCAGCAAGGGTATGATGGCAGTTCCCAATCTTTTTTTCTTGTGACCCCTTAATATAAAGTGAACATACTTGTAACCATATACAGTCATAGAGAAATGTATTAGCCCAACCTTCTTTTCTTCAATTTCTTGTTCCTTTCCATGCCTGGTACCACTAAAGGTATATTACCTGAGGAATACAATGAACACAGCAAAAAATACAGCTGATTCCATAATACTTAATTGTATTCCCAGGGCATATAAGAGGACATTTCATGTCATAAGGAGCATGACACATGCAAAGACCTAGAGTGGTTTCCTGCTGACATTCAAGCTGTAGCACAACTCAGAAGTTGTCAGCTCTCACATAATGCCTAAAACAAAAGAATTCTGTGAAGCCACAAAGGCAGCCATCTTGGCACTGCTGGAACGAGTGAGAGACAGGTAGAGAACAAACTGAAGATTTCCAAGACAGCCGTTCATTACACCAAGAAAAAAACAAGCCGAACATAGTGCTACCAAACTGCTAGCTGGTTGCGGCAGGAAACGTCTGTCTACTCACAAGATGACTGTCACTTATCTGTTCCTGTGTCAGGAATCGTCGTCAGACCTCCAGGGACCTCAAAAATGAGAGGGCACTTACGAGAAATGTGACTTGTTCGGCAAGGACAGTTGGAAACCGGCTTCTTGAAGCTGGTCTAAAGTCACACTAGGCATGGAAGAAGCCCTTCATCAATGAAAGGCTGAGGAAAGCCCGGTTACTCTTTGCTGGGGATCACAAGGATTGGACTGTTGATGATTGGACTAAGGTTCTCTTCAGTGATGAATCCAATTTTCAGTTGATGCCCACTCCAGTGAACTTACTTTTTTGGAGGAAGCCTGGAGAAGCCTACAAACCAGACTGTTTGCCCCTACAGTAAAACATGGGGGTGGATCAATGACCATCTGGGGTTGTTTCAGTATGGGTGGAACAGGGCAAATGCAATTGTGCGAAGGGTGAATGAACTAAGTTCATTAGAGGGCTACTCTTGAAAACAGTCTTCTTTCATCAGCTGGAAAACTCTTTGAATGACTGGATTTTCCAACAAGACAATGCGCCTTGCCACACGGCAAGATCAGTTAAAGCCTGGATGGAGAACCAGAACACTGGAACCATGCCTTGGCCTGCTCAATCACCAGATCTAAATCCAATTGAAAACCAGTGGAAAATCATAAAACACAAAAAGGAGAACCACAAGCCCTAAAACAAAGCAAATTTGTGCAATAGGAACTGGTGGAGAGCATGCCAAGATACATGGCTGCAGTCATCAGAAACAATGGTTATGCAATCAAGTACCAACTCCTGTGTGTATCATGTGGCTAAAATGGACAGAAAAGAAAACACAGAATGCCTAAAAGCACTCTTTTTGCCAGCACAATGCCAGAGTTATTTATGCAACAACTTAAGTGATTTTTGTTATGATCAAGGAAACCAAGGAAAATGGCTAGATATCAGCTCTTTAATTAAACTCTTATGAGCTATTTTTGTTATCATCATATTTGTCCAAACAAATGTACCTCTAGTTGCACCAGGCGTTAAAATGAACAAGAAATTGAAGAAAACTAGGGTGGTCTAGTAATTTTTCCCATGACTGTAGCTGGGCTGCAAGCAGTCTCAGTTATTCAGCCTATTCAGTAGTACATAATGTAGGCTGCATGAGAGGAAGTGAACCGCAGCCTGAACGTATCACTGTGGGCCAGTGGGGGCGCTGCTGGCTTGAGCTCGTCTGTCGTGTTATCGCGAGAAAGTCTTCCACGGGCTTCCGGTAGCTCTTCGCATACGGGATCAAGAGCAGCGTATTGTTGTTCTTTCTTTTAAGCAGTCGTTTTGGAAAATTAGTGAGTTTGGATTTGGATGCTTGCTATATCGATCGGCCAATAACATTAATTCAAAGGTAAAATCCCATACTAATGCCCTGTTATTTACGGTTCGCCTTTGCCGCTTCTAGCTAGCATTAGCCATTGAACGTTACATTTACGTCGACGGTAGGGCCGAAGGATCTTGCTAACCGCTTTAGCGTCATGCTAATTTGAGTGTTATGGTTGACGCAAAGTACGTCTTTTTTGTTGTATTTTCCATGAGTCGTATCTCACTCATTTTGCGTTTAATGCTGTCTACACCAGATATTTATGCGGTTGGGTTGTCGCTAACATAATCTAGTGCCCTAATTTTACCTCTGACTTTGTCGAGCACGATGCTAATTTAACTAGCCTTTTTTTCTGTTTGTCAACGCACAGATGTCGGAGGAATTGGTGAAACAGTTGAGCAGCTACAAAGCCCAGCTGCAGCAAGTGGAAGTTGCCTTGTCTACCGACCCAGACAATGAAGACCTTCTTAAACTACAGAAAGACTTACAGGTTTGTGTGTCTGTGCAAACCAAACACAATACATCTAAGTGACAGATTATTCGTACGGAAGCAAAGTTAAAGGGTTCAGTGTATTACGCTAAAAACTACGACTCTGTGTTGATTTGGTTTGAATTCTAGTTTTTGATATTGAATGTCAAGTTTTGCAACTTAAGATGTTTCACATACAGGTATTTATTTGCTTACAAGAATCCAACCCTTGTGGCATTTCAGTACTGCCATAATTTACTTTTTTTCTATAAGATTGATTTTTATGGAAAAATGTATTAAGATAAAACATCCACTTGCATAAGCCAATATTTTCTTTAATGCAATCTTAATTTCCTCAAAGTCTAGCAGACGTGTTTAAATGACTAACCCTTATGTGTTGAGTTTCTTAACAGGGCTCTTTGTTGTGCTTGATTTTATGACAAGCTGCCACATGTTTGAACAGTGATGCTGAAACATAGTCCTTTCTCTTATAGCTATAACTTTAGTCGACTAGATTTCTTGGGGGAAATTGCCGACGGTCCCGATGATCATCTGACCCACTGTTGATTGTGTTTCCTTTGCAGGAAGTCATTGATCTGACAAAAGACCTCCTGACCTCCCAACCTGCTGATGGTACTTCCAATACCAGTGGCTCAGACATAGTTCCCCAGAAGCATGGCTGGAAAGTGGGAGACCGGTGTATGGCTGTATGGAGTCAGGATGGACAGTGAGTGTCACAAGTCTCTTCAAATGAAACTGTTGCATGCAACCGCATGCCTATGTAGCTCTACAATTTGAGTCCATCATCTGAAGCACAGTAGGGCTTTTATTAATTCTTTTTCTCCAGTCATGTCAGTTGTTCACTTTAGGTGCTTAATATTATACATTGCCTTGCACAAAAGCCTCTGTCAAATCAATTCTGCCTAATATAATAAGAACATTACTGTGTTTTGTTGTTTGGGCCAAAGCCAATTTTTGACAGAGTAAAGAAATTCACCCACTGGGAAATTTCTCCAAGTTAGACCACTTGAATTAGGTGCATTCTGTTTGTAATCTATAGTCTTTACCACTGAACTTGGTTAATTATTAGTAACTCTCTGGTGAATAACTGTCTTGGAGCTGGATTTGGTGAAATCCTTTGGCATGAACATTTTGTTGTTACCCTGGCCAACTGTGCCACAGAGATGCTCTTGGAAGGATGTGTTTCTTTACAAGCACTGAACAAGCAGCATGTTTTTTCTCCCCTCAATGCTTTTGCCCAAACAGCCTCCATGCATGTTTTAAATCTTGGGGGGCGGGAAAGAATCAGTTTATGAAAAATTTATGTTGCTTGGGTAAAATAGAAGCTTAGAAAATGCTACCACAGTATCATGCCATCACATGTATCGCAGATGCACTTATCTTTTGTCTGTTATGCTATATTATATAATAGGATTAAGCTTTGCTTATTCAGTAGAGCTTCAGTCTTTGGCGCATACTCACCTGCTTACAGACGTGATTTCTTGACAGGGTGTATGAGGCTGAGATTGAGGAGATAGACCGAGAGAACAGCACTGCAGCCGTTACCTTCATTGAATATGGGAATGCTGAAGTGATTCCTCTCCAGAACCTCAAAGCAGTAGAGGAGGGGAAACGCTCTGATGAGGATGGGAGCATGAAGCCAAAATCAAGGTATGAACAATTTTTTTGTTACTTGTCACTTACTGGAACAGACTTAATTTTTAATTTATTGACAACTCAAAGAAAATAATGTGATTCAACTGCAGGTTCTCACAGGAATTCTGTTTATTTGTGCAAATAAAAACAATTGTGTAAAAAAAGTGTATTAAGAGTCTGTTTTTCTTATTAAATCGATGATAAACTGAACAACTGACAAAAGTTATTTATATTGTCAGTTAGAGACCTGCCGGGTAAATAGTTTGGTTGACTTCCCACGCTTGTTTAACATCAACATATGTTCATTTCTGTTGATTTTGTGCCACACGTTTTTTTTTTAATTGGTCACTCATTTTGTCTCATGTAGGCATTGCTCAGTAAAATGGTGATGAGCTTCTTTTTAACTTGTGTACGAATGATTGGAAATTAGCAATAGTGAGTTAAGTAGTATTCAGTGAAAACGCTGGTGTGCCATCTTCATTTTGTGAATTATTTCAACAACTGGTTGTTCAGTTTGGTTTGTGTCTGAATTTGGGGAAACATGATGGGGATTTTAGAAACATCAAATAAAAAAGATTAACCAACATGAACTTTGGCTTGAAAATGGAAAATAATGCATATAGCTTTCAGTAGTGCCTCTTCTGACTTCTTTTGGTAGTTGGTGGATTTAAAGATTTAGATTTTCTACACAGATCATTTCTGTGCCCATACTGGTGAATTAGACCTTTTTTGTATGTGAACTTGTTAAACAATGTTTTTCATGTACAAGTTTTCTCTATAATATAAGGTTTTGAGTTTACTATTTAAGGTGTCCTAAGTGAACTAAGTAACTTCATACATATTGTAAAATAGTTCAGCTTGCAGAGTACTACAGATGCACATATATTGTTTTAATTTTCATCTATAAATGCAGTGTATTTCTTTGAGGTATACTCTATGTTGGGTTCGGAAATGTTATCATTTCTTTTTTTGTTTTAACCTGTGTGCCATTGTACCTGTACATCATGGGGAGGATTTATATGTTCTCCTGTGTTTGCCTTTTTAGGAAAGAGCAGATAGCAGAGCAGAGAGAGTATAAGAAGAAAAAAGCTCAGAAGAAGGTACAGAGGATGAAGGAGTTGGAGCAGGAGAGGGAGGAGCAAAAGTCAAAGTGGCAACAGTTCAACAACAAAGCCTACTCAAAGAACAAGAAAGGACAGGTGAGTTGTCTTTCTGAATTTATCTGAGCTTAGTTCTCTGACACCTGTGGTGCATCGACCCACACTAGACCAAAATATTCTGTATTACAGTGGATAGATGAAAAGATGCAGTCAAATAAGGTGCAGTAGAAGTTATCTGCTAGTAAATCGTTATATATTTGTATCCACTAATTGTGGCATTTCTGTTTTTTTTGTTTGTTTTTTTAGGTAAAGAGGAGCATATTTGCATCTCCAGAAAGTGTAAATGGAAAAGTGGGGGTAGGAACATGTGGGATTGCAGACAAACCGATGACCCAGTATAATGACACGTCCAAATACAATGTCAGACATCTAATGCCGCAATGACCTAATATATTCTGTATATAATAATCCACTGTATACTAGGTGTATCGGTGCTTTCCATTGTGTTTATACATGATTTAAGTTTCTCCACTAAAGAAAGCCTTGAAAGTAATTGCTTGCGCACCAGTGTTTGAAATATTGTTGTAGTTTTCTTATATATTATGTAGGTACAACAACAACAAAAAATCCACATAGAAAGGGATTTGCCCTGCACTGGAACGAGGTCACTTGTTATGTAAGAACAGGAAGTGGTGTTTTAGAAAAGCCGTAGTGTGCTGTTTGTCCCCAGGCTCCACTGAGGCCAAATGCCTGCTAAGATGTGTACAAACATACACTTCTAGATTTGGTGTGAGGCTAGACTTTAAATGCTGTCCCATTGTAGGGAAGCTTGAACATAAACAATGATGCTTATTTGAAATGGCTGCATTTACATTTCAATTTTCTGTATATAACAGTGAAATAAACATTGTTTTGTTTTCAGTTTTTAAAGATTTGTTTCCACCTCATTGCACTGTTTTTGCAATGTGTTTCCATTTAGGCTCTGCTGGGTCCTGTAGGTGGCACTAAAGACTTTTTGTTTTATTTGGGAGAGGTGCTCATCTTGTTGAGTCAGGGTGTTGGCTGCTCAGTTTTTACTACGAACCTGATTGATTGATATGTGATACTTATATTTTCTTTAAACAAACTTACAAATTTACAACTACAGAATGTACGTAACCCAAGTTAAATGAACATTAATGGGAGGCATAAAGAAAAAGACAGCATTTGTTTGTCTGTGTAGAGGTTTATTAAGATTCCAGGGATAGTTATCAGGAACTGTAACAAAGTACTTGCAGGGGACCAGCAGCACATGTTTTGCAAAAAAGTCACCTTCGATGGCTGATTAAGCACAAGAAAAACATTCTGGGGTGTGCTTCAACATACTTCCTTAACAAAAGTCTTTTTCATAGTGCATTTTATAGGTTTCCCAAACATGTTGGGGGGGGAGGGGGGAGGCGGGGGGGGATAAAAGACCTGTAACAAGGAACTTTGTGCAAGAGTCATATACCCATGTTAAGACACAATTTGGTGGTGATCTACTTAGAACTTGGACCAGAAGAACGCAGATAAATGGTCATATTGAAATATCTTATTTGGTTTCATGGATTCAAACAGGTCAGCAGTGCAGTTCTTTGTACTAAATACACATTGAATTAGCAGTGAGAAATCTCCAAATTTTAAGGATTTGAATGTGTAATTTTTCTGCTACAATACAAAAAAAGATACAGTATTAAACACTTAAGTAGAAACAAAAATCTGTGGTGTTTATGTGGTTCATGCTACAGACATGTTTATAAGACTTGTCAATCAAAAGCACATTACATGATTAGAAAGGCTACATTCATTACACATGCACCATAGCATTTTAAAGTCAATGACAATCATTTTACTGCTGATTATTAGTAGCTGGTACTACCACCAGAGCAAGTGGAAAACTGTAATTTGGAGTTGGACGGACATAACATTGTGCTAAACCCAGCCAACGTTTAAGATAAGAAAAACTAGATGCGTTATTGCTTGAGCTTTGTGCTTGGACAAGTGTGGGATAGCTTATTACTGTCTAAATAAATGGAATTTGCGCACAGTGTGAAAGCATTCTTTTCAACAAAACGCTACTGAGTATGATGGATTAACCTTGTAGCACGGCGTATGCTTCAGTGGGGGTTTTATATAAAGTTTGGTAAACATATTTAAAGACAACAATGAAAAATAAAATAACAGTTTTTTTTCCCAGTCAAGCATGACCAAAACCTAGCTACAGTACAGTTAAATATACCAAAAATAAATACTATAATCATATGCAAAATAAATTAGAATAACAAGGGTGGACTACACCACCTGTTTGGATACGACTGTATTTCACTCAAGAAGAAGGACACCATGAGGATCGATGACGGTTGTGGGTCCTAAAGCAGAGGTTGTTTAAGTGTGATATAGACATTTTGGAATGCAGACATTGTAGCCCTTGCCACTGGCTTATACATTGACAATTAGTGCTATCTGGATATATTATCCAAAGGAAAAGGGCAAAGTTTTTACAAGGCAAATGGAGCAAATGTTCCCAATGGTGAGCTTCTAGCTGGTATTGAGGGATTTTTAATGTTTTTCTTTTTTTTGCTGGTTTCAGAGGATCAAGTTGACTAAAAGTAGAGTTTCCCCTTGAGTGTTTGACACTGATGCGATCATGGGTCCTCTACAGGATCAGTATTGAGTGCAGGTATGGTTGATTCAAGCTGGTAGTGGGTCAAGGGACATTCAGGTGACTGGTTAAGTTGAAAATGTAGGACACTATATTGCCAGATATTTGAAACTGCTGAGTAAAACGTGTTGGGGTGATGCAGAGGAGCCCCTTGGCTTTTGGATAGACTACTTTTAAACTTTGAGACGGAGTTGAACTTAAGGCTGGTTCTTGGGTGGAGAAGATGTTTGATTTGTCAGGTAAAGGTGGGACTGAGGCTGGTTCTTCTGAGGACAGTTAACCTAAACTGTAAGGGAGAATGGAGCTGTAGGCTGGTACTTTGAAAGGTGAAAGCCATAAAAAGACTGCAGCTTAAGTGAAAGTATAGGCTGGTGCTTTAAGCAGAGAAGGCCAGTTTTAGACTGCAAGTGGAGTAGCCCTCATCACTGGCTGAGCTCTGCTGGCTGCTGTGGTCATCGAGGTCGCTTGCACCACTGGTGCTTACACTGTCCATTTCTCCATGGGAGAACTCAGTGCTTTCCACATCGACTTCAATTTCCTCTGTTGAAATATAACACAGACACAGAATACAGGTTAATCATCTGAATCATGTGAGTCTAGATATTTGAAATTGGCTCTACTGCGTATGCTAACCTCTGTCGGACTCTGAGCGATCAGAGTCCATGCGGGAGCTGAGGCTGTCGGTACGAACCCTCTCCCTCTCTCCATGAGTCTGCAGCTGAGCCAGCTGCCTCTGCAGGTGTCTCTGCTCCCTCTCTAGGGTCTCCAGCTGGTGCTGACTCCTCCGGTCCATCTCTTCAAGTTTCTAAAACGAGGGGTGTGAACAAGAGTTAAATGTATTCTAGCTATGGAGAAGCATTATGATAATGGAGACAATCAAGGTGTGTGGATCTAAACTGTCGCAAGCGGTGTTTGGATGAATCCTTTGACTTTAAATTGTTAGGACCACACCTGTCTAGACGTTCCTCATGAAAGACAATGAACATATATATAGGGATGAAATGGTAATTTGTTGTTGCTGCTGTCAGATGTGACGCCACCTACGCATACTAATAAATTATTCAACACAGAAGGACAGCAACTTGTTTGAGTTGTAGGAGAATAAATGGTGTCATTGTGAGCTGGCTTCAGGTGAAAGATGACTGGATGGAAAACAGACAGCTGGTTGATGGAGGAGATGATGCACATATGAATATATAAAGGTCATGTTTCCCGCACTTGGGTGATTTACTTTCCCTTCTTAGCTCTAATTTTTTTTTCGTTTGTTTACAGCATTGATTTTAGTCGATCTCTGGTGTTAAGTGGTACATAAAACTATAATCTGTATACATCACACAGCCTACTAAAAGTAAAATCAAAGTCCTGGAGATGCACTATGAACCTCTATAACCGTAAGGATATCTGATCACTTTATGCCAATCGGCACGTCTGATCGTCCCATAAAAAAACACGACAAAACAAAACTGTTGCCTGCAGCTGCAGCTCCATAACTCCACTTTGTACACAAGTCAGCTGAGTAAGATTTACTGCTTGTACAGCTAGATATGAAACAGAACAGCTGACATAAAGATGACACTTGTAGAATGAATACTGATTTGGGATTATTCAACTTTAAGAAGTTAATTTGTTTATTCAAAAAAAGGACAAATGGATTTTATATGCTATAATATGCCATAACAGAAATATTTCCATGATGGACTCCTTAAATGAAAGATCAAGTTGTTCTTGCTAAGAGAAAGCGGGGCCTTACGTATATTAAAAGGTTTAAAACATATATTTTACCTGTTACTAGAGGTTAAAATAATGATTTTTGAATAGTACAATTGTGCCTCCATACAAGTGAAAGTAATACTTGCACTTGCTTTTCTTGTAGCACCATACAGCCCCCCCCCCCATCTTGCAACCATGAGCTTCATGCTGGCTGTACCTGCTTCCACCTTTTTACTCTACTATGCAACCACAGGTTCCAAAAATACAACAGCATTCACAGGCCACATTTCCTGGACTTCAAACAGGCAAGTCCAAAGTCAACAGCTGACCTCACAGGTACTGTTGCCAGGATTGCTTTCACATTACAGGCCTCAGTCATTCCTCTGCTGGACCCTGCACAAACGGCTCTAAAAAAAGGTCTAATATTTCCAAAAAACATTGATCTGACTTCGATTGCTGCCATCAGGGGAGCCAAAGTGTTTATTGTTGAATGCTTTGGTGAGTTTTTTCAGTGTCTTTCTCATGTAGTTCAGACACACTTAAACAAGGAAAAGCTAGTGCTCTGAAGACTAGTTGTCCCTATACTGTTCTTACATTATCCTGTATTGTTAAAGACACAAAATCCAATCAAATACTCAGCAAGGCTCAGAATCCCCTCAAAGACAACCCTGACAATAGCCCTGTAGGGGCAGATTTGAAATGTCTGTAATTATATTGGTGTCTGTGGGTTTCACATTCTGATTTGTCGATTTACCTATATAAGGTAGGAAACTTTGTGTCAAGGCAGGGTTTCCAGCAGGAAGGAACCAATCAGTTTTTGACCGCAAACGCTAAAGCGGCCCGCTGTACACTGAATGCCAAACGCTGAAACTTGTGGATGGGAATTGGTGCACTTAGTTTTTGGGAGACCAGTGAAGACACTCTTTGCAAGGCAAATTAAAACGAGTTGGACTATCATTCATCAGTACGGTTAGTAAGCGCGTCAATTACGTTTTTTATGATTCCCGGTTGGAGGCTCTCAGTGGCTTAAAGCATCGGCTTTGTCCCTTTAACAAGCCCCATGGACAACTGTAAAAGAGTAATATAACTACAAGCAACAACAGCTTTTTAAACTCTCAGGCCAAAGTGCCTCAAGGTCCAGGAGCAGCTGAATATATCTTAGTTCAATGTATAGGAACATGTTCCTTTGCTTTGTTAGGGCTGCAATTCTTAAGCTAAATGTCTGTAATAACAAACAATAGGCCTTTTCAATGAGGATACTTCAAACAAGTAATTCAGCTGCTTTGGTTTGAAGGTTGTGTTGTTGTTCATGCTGGCTGTCTGGCACACAGCCACGACTTACAGGGACACTATGTTATTGGTAGCACCTGTACTTTTCCTACTATGGCAAGTCAAACTCTATGCTCTGAAAATGGCTGATGACTGACTAGTTGTGTTGCTCCTGCTACTTTCCTAAAAAGTCCCTTTCTAGTTTTTTATTTAACCCCAAAAAGTCATCTTAGTGTATCCAAGTTACACATTTCCAACTCTTTTTCTATGAAAATAATCCCCTCCTGCCTTAAAACTGCTTAGATGTCACTACACTATTGCCCTTCCTCATTCATGGCAGCTCATGCACACCAGCTCACCTGCAAATTGACATAGACTACTCTAAGTTGCACAATAGTAAGTTGTAGCACTGAAGTCATTCTTCCATACAGTACATGTTCGAACCATATTCTGAAAAGAGATGAGACTGAAAGCCCCAACCTGCAGGCTGACAGAATTGGTTCCTTTGATTTGCTACATATCGAACCCTGGAAGTCTGAATCCATCCTTTCCAGACTGTCATCAGTACAATGTATTTTACAGGTGGAAATGCTCACCCATGGCATTTACTGCTTATTCTACCATATAAAAAACACCATATGGACATGCTGACAAGGTAAAATCCTTGTTTTTGTAACATCAGAAAAAAGTAGCAGTAGGTAATTTTAAAGTCAGAAAAGGACAGGCATCAGCTCTCGATCCTAAAACTGCAATATACTACTGCCTTAGACTACCACACCTTGATATGTGCTTTGGCCTTGTTGAGCAGTCCCAGTGTGGTGTGCCGACTGCAGTCTGGTCCCAGAGGGATGAGGGACTTCAACCTCTCCAAACACAGCCGGAGATGTGCTCGTCTGTGGGAGGAGACACAATCAAGCAAGGTAATTTCTCTTCAAAGACGGCATACATGCTGCAATATGCACTATTAAACAATTATACATGACAGATATCGGAAAGATGCACTTGCAGACTAATGTATTCTTCCTAATCCTGCTCCTGTCAGATTAAACTGTGCCTCCTTATGCAGTTTGATTGGTTCTGATCAATTCTTTGCATCCTATCCATCTGTGATGAGCGATGTAACTGTCAAGGTATTTGGGCTCTTTATCCGTTTATCCATTTTGCTCATTAGCTATGCCATCGGACTCCTTTATACAATTACATATGGATCTGTCTGGCCCCAGATTTAAAAGCTGCTGAGCTCAGCTTGATATTCTGTTTCTGATCCATCAAAGCCTCTGGGCCTGTGGTCTGAAATGAATGCAGGAACTGGCAAAGGACACTCACTATCCTTTCAAATAATGGAGTAAAATGTAGGTCAAGTCATGATGTCATCCCTTCTCTCTGCATTGGCCACCATTTTGTGATGAAAAAAAATAGTCCATTATAAGCCTTCCTCTTGAAGATGCCCTTTTTTCTCATTATTTATCTCTTAAAGTAACATTCTCACACACATGGGTGGACATTAAATTTCAGGACACGTGTCCTTGCGTTTGTTTCCTGCTCAGAACACAGGCTGCCTCATCCTGGAGCAATGGAAGCAAGCTGCTGTTAGATTTGCAGCTGAGAATCTCTCAGGAAGGAGCCCTGTTGTCTGGAAACAGACGGTTCCCGTTTGCTGACTGGGGAAATGCGTGCATGTCCTCCAGGAACAGTGCTGCTACTGAGGCTGCATTTCACCTCCCTTTTATTTGCCTTGCAAAATGCACACTGCTATCACCTATAATTTGAAAATTTCCAAGATTTTGATGAACAAACCACATTTTTGAATACCTATAATGATAACAGGCTGATTCGTAGGCCTGCAGTGTGACTTATTTTGAAATTGTGTGTCCAACATATTTAGCATAAGACCAAGATATGAAGACGTGGCAGACTGCAGGAAGGTTTTGGTTTATCAGCTTCAAGCTCCATTTTGAGGTAACTGGCTCCTTAGATAAACTCAACCGCAGCAGTTTAAATACTATGGATGTTCTGTCCTTCATCTTCTCTGTGGCTTTTGCACATCTACACTGTCAATTTGTGTTATGCATACATATATCAGAAGCTGACTGAAGTAAGCTGTAGTTAGAATCTAATAAGATTGCACTTGTCATAACATCTCGCCATCTTTGTCTTGCGTTCCCTGCTGTAGTCTTTAGTTTTCAGGGCTGACTGTTTTTGTCATAAACATGAATACAAAGAACCTCTTCAGTCTCGTTTCACTCACCTATTCTTTTCCAGTTCATTGTGTGCTGACCTGTTGAAATGATAAATATATAAACATGACTGTCACACATCATAATAATGCAAATTACAACATATTATGCAATAAATATGTACAAACCAAATCTAATAGATTTATGAGCAAATACTGCATGACGATACTGTCAATATCAAGGTAATCATAAATGTGTATTTCATTAGAGGATGTGTCTCGAGACATTAACCTACCTATTGTGATTATTGTCCAATTTCCTGTTCTTGAATTTACGCTGTTTCTGTTGATGTGCGATCTGGGTTGAAGGATATGTTGAAGCATACCCGTGCTCACACTCTGGTGATGAAAAAGGTGAAGAAGGATTAAACATATTGCACATTTTGCACGAATACTCTACAATCAAAAATAAGATCGGTTTCATCTCAGAGATGTGACATTGTTTGGCCTGAATTGTAAATATCTTAAAGTGTGGCATCAATGTGCAGACAACTCTTCTTGGAAAATATTTTCTTGGATTTTTTGTTTTCTGATTAACATTAATGATGATTAATGATTATATATCTCGCGAGAGTTAGACGATTTATATTCACAACTGCCCAGATTGATCGGGAAAGTCTTCTAAAGAACTCCTAAGTGAGAATATTTAGCACATTTCTGTCTTTAGTCTGCAGTAGCCTCTTCAAGCTATTGCTTTAAAACCGCCTACAGTTCCCATGAACCCTCCTTCCCAGTAACATACGACGTCAGACCCGAGCCTGCGTGTGATTGGCTCTCAGCGGTGACTCTCGCGCTGGGAACATGTGCAGCGACCAATGAGAACTTTACAATTTGTTCCATGTGGAAACCATGTGAACAACACATACAAGGAAGCAGCGACTGGCCGAGAAAACCATAGTTGGACTTCGAATTAGATATTTTTAGACGAAATAAAACCCAAATGCGTGGTTTCGGCTAGCAAGACGGGCGAAAAATGCGGCATTTCTGAATGGAAGAGCTATTTTAAGGGCGTAATCTTAAAACGAGCTGCGAATGAGTGAGATAAAAAGGACTAAATTGGGATTCTCAAATAGCATAAACGTATTTATGTTTGAACCGAGATGTGCACGCATGAAAACCGATTGAATATTATGGGAATTGTGAGTGTTCGGTTAAAATCTTCTGCGTCGTGCAAAAAAGGAACATTTTTATCCGGAGCGGATAGCTGCAGGCTATTGTTGCAGAAAAAATCTGTCTCTCGCGATGCATAATGCACCCTGCCTTCCAATTTAAAGCAAAAATTTCAAGTTATTTTCAAGCGATCTAAACGTGTAAGCCTTAGCTCGACTAGTTTTCAGGTGAAACATCATCGGCTGCTGTCGGGCTAGTTCATCTGTCCGCTGCGCGTCTTTTGTCGCCTTCGCCTCTATTGTTGTCTGCTCGGCGCATTACGTGTTAATATCCCCTGCAGCCCGTGTTTACTTACTTCCATTGTTCTTCTCAACGTTTTCAATGTAATCGGCCGCATCGAGCAGCACTTGTACGTTCTTCATGAAAGTGCCGATTTGGTCCATTGCGGAACATTTGGAGTATAAAACGTCGCTGAAAGAATAGTCGGACATCTCTCCGAAATCCTGCTGGTCCATGGACGCATCAGACTCCGACAGGACCTCTTCGGGTTTCAGCTCGCTGTGCTGTCTCATGTACTTTACCATTTTTCTTTTCAACTTTTATTTGGAGAGGGGTTTTGACAAATAAAGCGGCTCTGAAAAATTGCTCTCCTTGTCCCGTCTGTGCACTGAGCGGATGACTGAAATGAACTAGGCTGGATGGAATTGCAGTCCTTAGCCTCAGCCACTTGCCCTACTTGGTGGATAATCCCTCCCACTAACGCATGCACATTGCATTCATTGTCAACTGTGCCATAATAAATCCTCATTATCAATACTGCAGGAGAGTAACAAATAACACACTTCTGTCCGGTGACATTCAGGAATGATGTCTGCTTTCATTTGCAAAAAAAAGTGCTTTATTTCACTTGACATAAACTGAATAATTGTGACAAATTCCCTGCCTTTCAGTGTGCACACTGCTGTCTCTAAATGCATGCAAGCAGACTTTAAAAGTGTGTGGAGAGGGGGAAGAGCATTAAGATCACATGGCAGTAGACGGTATCAGGTCTAATCAATAGTTCAACCAGGATATCGGGGCCTGCTGCCAGGTTTGGCCTCAGTTATAAATATGTAATCACCTGGGGCTTTTGTGTTGCTGAAGTGCCCCACATGGTAAGACTTTAATGTTTGGAAGCAGGCATTATTCCAATGCTTTTATTTATCATGTGTAATTAGCATCCGCTCACTCATGTTTGTGCATTTGCCAGAAGAGTTTAGAGAGATGCATCATTATTTCCACTAAAACATAAATATGCATATGTGGGATTTGCAAGCCTTTTGAATGCACAACAAACTGCTGCACTCAGGTGTCCGATGTGGTCGTTTGTGGTGATTTGCTTACTCCCCGCTGGATCCCAAATTAAGGCGGGTGGGGTTGGAGGTTCCCCCTGGGTGTTAATCCAATAGATTTATGTGATTTTAGTGGCAGTTTGTCATTATTTGCATTGATAATCCCATTGTTGTCCCCTAGCTTGAAACCTCTCGTCATCACCTCAGCCCCTCTGGGTGTGCTTTTCCTCCTCTAGGAACAATATAAGCTCACATAGACATAATAAAGTAACAAACCAGTGAAATTATGTTTAATTTCAGTGTGCACAGCCCATCCCTTGGGGGGTGTTTCATTTAAATGGACAACAGCATTTTCCATGATACTAAACATGACCTTGCTTTACCAGCTTTTTAAAGTTGCTTGCAAAAGGCAAAAGAAAAGTAACCCTGAAATTAAATCTTCTTCTAGCTTGATGGTCCACTTCTGCTGTCCCTTTTGAGAGATTAAGAAGTCATTTTCCCCCCGCACTGTGAGGGATGGAGGAGAACAGAGGGGAAAGGGACTGCCTTTACGAGGCCAGCCATGCGTGCAGGGCTGTGTTGTGCCTCTGAGACAATGGGTGCAGATGGCTGGCCCGCTGCAGATGTGGCCAGGCCTGTAACGGACCCCTGTGAGAGAGTACACCCTCCCATGGAGTCTATTTCAGCCGCCTGGCGAGGCCTGACATGCAGACAGTCCTGATCTGGTCTCTGAGACAGGGATGCACAATAAAGTGGTGCAAATTGCAAATTCTTACAAACACAGGTCTATTTTGATATATATATATATATATATATATGTGTGTGTGTGTGTATGTGTATGTGTATGTGTATGTGTGTGTGTGTGTGTGTGTGTGTGTGTGTGTGTATGTGTCATGCTTCTCTCCTTATATGCGATTCCCATTGAATTAAGGCTTTTGCGGCTAGAGCGTCTTGCCCATATCAAACAGCATCATTAATGTAAACTCAGACATCAACTGCTGCTACCCATGTGCTCCAAAGGACGCATAAAGGGAGCCAGACGTGCACGCAGAGTTCAGTGGGGGGATGGAAACTGACAGCATTTCACCGGGAAAAGGCTCATCTGTGCTGTGAGGCTTGTGTGCAGAAGCGAGTGACTGTGCATGCAGCACACTGATAGCGACAGCGTGGAAAGCTGACCCGCTGTAGGTTGGTGTAGAATGTGACCCCAACTGGAGTAATCTGAAAAGCCTGAGGATTACACCAGTGGCTCGGCTGTCACAGAGGAGGCAAAGTCACACAGTGCTGGAGTGTGTATGAGTTTTTTTAAAGGAATGTGTCCAGCATCCCAATCTGGTCTCATGGACTATGAAACATTTTAGGCAATGTTGAAAGGGAAAATATCTTTTTATGTAGGTCTATCTATAACTTTATCTGTTGATCTACCTGTTTATCCATCTGTGGATGCAACATTGTGCATTCTGGTTCAGATGGATTTAGACGATGCATTGTGCAGCAAAGTCTCCTGTTGTTTTAAAGAACAGCCGCATTTTGCCCTGAGGTCACAACAGGACACTGGAGGCGTGTGTCACCTGCCCTGTCCTCTCCTTATCACCATCAGGCCACAGAAGAGCTCAGCACTAAGCTTTCTCATTAATCATTCTTAATATCTCCCAATCTTTATCATTAACTTAATACTTTTATGGATGCTATGCTTCACGTTTTTTTTAACCTTCAATTAAATGCACCGCTTCCTTACCTCCTCCTCTCCATATGCTACCTCATAGTGGAGGTGTGCGTGGTTTGGGGGTGGTGTAGGTACAGATCCTGTCACTCCCCCAACATGAACACCTGTTGGAGACACCAAATCCCCTCTTTGTCTCCACAGCCCCCTCTCAGTGAATTTCCATGACAACGCCCATTCGTATCATGGCTGCAGACTGATTATACAGCTTCACACGGTCAATTATCAGTGAACAGAGTGCATTGTTTTAGGGGGACGCTGCTTTTTTTTTTTTTTTTTAGAAAGGGGAGGCGGCGTAAGGAGTTTTCAGGAAAGCTTTCTTTGGTACTGGGGGTGCTGTTTTGTCTGCTAGGCATGGATGTAATTAGCTGGAGAGGGGCCTGTGAAATTAATGCATCCAACATTAAAGGAAAACCTGTTCATGTTTCCACTTACGTACAAAATATACTTCAGCTAATAAGCAAGACAGCAACAAGAAAGGTTATGGAAACATATCCCAGCTTTTATTACGTCAGTTAGAAGGCCGTTTTAAAGGGCTGACTTTGAAGCAAGGTGACAGTAATGTAAAGCACCATGGGGAAAAAAAAATCTAGGCGATAGAAATAGCAATGTAAACAACAGAGGAAACACAAGCACTAGGCATACAAATTACATAACCTGTAAACACAAAAGGCGCTGTGCATGTTCAGTAAATAAGTTGGGTATAAAACATCATGATAGAAGAAGTGTTAAAATGTCATTGTTAGATTGTGCTGTCACATTTCTATGTTCTGTCGTTTAACATTTGGTTTAGCGTAACAAAAGAAGCCTCACAAAATTAAAACTATGTACAAAGGCAAAGAGTTCACTCCCTTTGGGCTGAAACAAATCATTCACATTATTGACTGGGATGTAAATATATGGTCCTATAATATACTTTATATCTAACAGTGGCTACGAAGAAAAGCTTTCCACAGCGTATCGCCATCAAACTGACTATCGGAACAAAATCAGTCAAAAAACATCCATCGCATTCGACTTTCTTTGATTCAGACTTGGCACTTTCATTGTCAGCATCCAAACAAGTAGTGATTATCTGTCAATTCTGTAAAAAAAAAAAAAAAAAAAATCAAACTTTCACTCGTCAACAACAACCGTCACTTAGCTGAGCTCTCTCTGTTAGTCACAGTCGATTCCTTGTCACAAGTACAATAAAGCAGCAACCATGGAAACAGCATCACATACAACATGAATTATTACTGTATTATCAATCACAGCATGTTTAGTGTAAGAGTTAGTATGTAAATAAGTAGACTATCAATTCATCGATGTAACTATCAAACACTATATTGTAATACCTATAATATAAACCAACATATATTATTACAAGATAACTATGATTATATTCTGATACAAATCGTACTTCTTATAAAGGCTAAACATCTCATAATCTTAATAATCTCCAGCCACTGTTACACTACTGGTATGAGTTAAATTTTAAAAATTGTTAAACAATTTTCTTAGCTGTCTGGATACATTCAACAATGAACTTGTGCAAAAAAAAAGAAAAAATGAAAAAAATGTAGCAGGTCCAATCTGATGTATTTGTGAACGTCAAATCCTTTTAAACCCCAATACAAATATGGGTAACAACCACTAAAATGCAGCTTTGCATTTACTTTTGATTTGATTTGACTTTACTGAGCCGTAAGTGGTCAATCACAAATTCTAGAAAAAAAATATTACCATCTGCTGGCACATCTTGGAAAAACGATCACATAGAATAATAGCTGTGAATGAGATGAATTTGCAGGATGTGCAGCAACAACGCTGTTCCTGGGAGACTCTCTGATTAAACGGTTCAGTCATCTCTCTTATTTCACTTCCCTTCAACAAACTGAAAATTAGGAAGGCAATTCAAATGTTTTCCTTGCTGAACACTTATTGCTTTTTGAGTTTAATGCTCTCAGGCTTCTGTCTTTTCTTTCTCCTCCTTCTTTTTCTTGCTCTTTTTCAAGAATGAGGGTGTGCGGAACTTCTTCTTCTTCTTCTTGGGGGACTTGCTTTGACTCTCCGGGGTCTGAACCTCCTCCTCCGTCTTCTCCTTCGTTGTTATGGAGATTTCCACTGTTTCCGAAGTGCTCAGGCTCAGCTTGGATACCTCGATGCTCAGATCCTCCTCCATCTCCGCCAAGTGGTCTTTCCCGTTGGGTATTGTGTCTGTCAACAGATGAAACCAAGTCAGCGAGGAGGGATGCGGCTGAGGAGAGGCAGTAAACTATCTATTTAATGTGAGGCATTTCTGGTCCTTTTTCACAAATTAAAACACCCACTCATTAGCTAATTACCTAGTTTAGCCGGGGTCATGATGGGAGAGAGGGAGAGGGAGATGGTGGAGCCATCAAACGTGGTCATCTCGTCTGCATCAGTGGCGTCATCATCTTCTGTAATTAGATTAAAGTCATGGATGCATCAAAGCTTCATGTGAGCGAGGCAACAAGTGTTCACAGACAGATCAGCAGCTATGTGAGTCTGTACTTTGGTAAAGTGGTGCTTTGAGCTGAAGGCTGGCATCTGGATGAAATACAAATAGTAGCAGATGAAATGCTATCATTTGTAGCTTTTACTATTTATGTATTTTTGTGTTCTTGCATTGTGCATAATAAGGTAATCCACGGGCTTTAAACTGTGCAGGTTTAGAACCAAGGTTAGGTGCCGTATCTGGTCCAGATTTGGAATGAAGATGGGGTTGTAAATGCTCACGGGGTCTAAGAATCAGACTAATTCCTGGGTAGGTTTTCTGTGGGTCAGACGAGGAAGAATCTGAGTGCCAATTAAAGCACAATGTAAGGGATAACTTCCTTAAACGGTGTTAATTTTTGACAGTTTATTCAATATTTGTGCAAGATTTCTGTCACTGAAATAGGAAATGCTCTTATAAGATGCATTTTACATATATTTTTTTGTACAAAGTTACTTTTTAAATGTTGAATACCATCTTTTTAATTTTTCCCCCTCATGGTTATTGTCTGACAGAAAACCCCATGATTTCTGACTGTACACCGTTAAGATAAGAGCAGATTTATGCCACACAAAAAGTCAAGACTTTCATTTTAATGCTACCAGACAAGAATTGTGTGTGTACCAATGTCAGAAGGGATCACACAGCATTCTTTTTTTTAGTGTGTTAGCATGTTAACATCTAATTTGTAGCAGGATGAGGTTGATGCAAATAGAACCCTTTTTGCAGCTATTAGATAATAAAACAAACTATAAATCTGACCTGATGATGGTGCTAGATAAACAGTTCACACAGATACAATGTATCAGGAAGGGTCATGTAAATATTTGCATCAAATTTCATGAGAATCCATTTTTGAGAGCAAACATTTTGACCTGTCACAGCAGGGAAAACACAGAGGAAGTAACGATTTCTGCATCATTTCAAATTAAGCAATTTACCCTCGGGGATCAATAAAGTATTTCTGATTCTGATTTTGTGCATAAATCTCACAGCTTATTCGGACACTTAATGAAACCGAGCATCTTCAGTATGCCTCTGCCTTCTCAGTTGTGAAAAAGGGTCCATTGTTGCAGAGATCCTTTATGCACAACCTCATGGTGGCACCATAGAAGAGGTCAGGAGATCACAACATCATTAGGATTCCTCCTCTGGGCATCACGAAAATTTGTGCTAATTTTCTTGGCACTCTGTCTAACAGATCTGGTCTGTACTAAGTCATCCCTACATCCATGCTGCGAGCACAGTAAATACAATAAACACTTAACACCAGGCTGGTTTAACAGCTATGTTACAGTTCATTAATTTCAATTACATGTTCCAAGACCAACACATGACTGTAATGGTGAAAAACAAAGGTGCTACTCTGATACAGTCTCGGAAATGTTTCCCCCCCCGCAGACACATTTTTTTTCCTGTGTCGACAGTCGTAACCAGGACAAGAGGAGTTTGACAAGACTGATGTCTTTGCAGCTCATCTCTCACCGTCCCTGTGAGCCGACTTCACAGCTCAGAGGAAGAGAGAAACTGTGGGTTGACAGTTTTGTCCTGATGGCATTTTTGCAGGGAACTCTTAGTTTCTGTTCATGTATTTCCAACATTTCCTACAGGCAGGAACCAAGGACTCTGGCTGGACTAATTAACTGCCTGGACCACAGGCTAATGACACAGTTTTCACGTGGCAACAATGAGAGAAAACGCACAGTTTGACTAATGTGTGAAGGATAATGATGAGTACCTTCTTGGCCTTGCTGCTTTTTCTCTACCATGTCCTTGTATTCCTCCAGCACCTTCTCTGTGAGTTCATTGAAGGGGTTGGGGGGAAGAGAGCGGGTCTGCTCTTCATCCTCGATGATGAAAGCCTGACAGAGGCAAGAGGATAAACAAATGTCAGGGCATGTAATTGCTTAAATGAAAGACCGATGGCTGTTTAGGTTTCTTTTGTGAAATGACAGTGGTAATTTCTCCAAATCCTGTGTGCATTTCTCAGATCTGTAGCTCACTTTCACTGCAGCATCTGCATTTCTGGTTGCCTTCAGAAATCAAATGTATGCACTGCATTCGCCTCTGAAATCCAAATCAACTACATTTCTTGCTCCAGAGTTAGCAGGCAGCTGTTTCAAACGTTAGAATGTTTAAAAAAATTTGTTGGCAAAGTCACAATTAAAAATTACAGTGAGTAATAGAATTATTTTCAGTGATACAAATCATTCACTGTAGACATTCTGACTTTTACACATCTGTTAAAAAACACTTTTATATATGTCAATACCTATTTCAAAATCAGATTAAAAATATTGAATGGATATGTAGTTTAATGGCATTGCACATTGAAGAAAATGTAGAAAAGTGCACGCCTTTTTTCTCCAGTGTTATATTTTGACACTGAAAACTGAATACAAGCAACATCCTCATTGATTCTCTTTTTTGGATTTGGCTGAAAAAACAAATTTTTTTCATTCAGCTGCCTTGTTTCAAGACTGAAAGGATATGTCACTTACTGTCAGTTGCAATTATAGTTTTTAATTTTTGCCAGAAGGTTAATGCTTTGATTAAGTGACGGCCTTGTTTAGAACAGTGTGTTGCCGTGGTGATGTTTAAAAAACTAAAGGAGTATTTCAGACGAAGTATTTAAGCAAATGAATTGTGATACATGGCTGATCATGAGGTGTGGCTCTTTACAAACAAGACTTACAGGTCCTGGTATGGTGTCCACAACAATGCCTGCTAGTAACTGAGACTTTGGTCCAGGAGTCATCTGGTCACCTCTGTGCTGTTCTTTGATCTGAAGAAAGCCATTTAACAAAAGAATATTAGACCTGCTTCGGAAATTTTTGACATTGAGAATCAGATTTTAACACACCTGGCAAAATGAGAAACGTTACACAAATCACTGTATCGCTGAATTCTATAAGTAATGTAGTTTCCATGCTACAGGAATGATTGTGAACAGTCCAAGCAATGGACAATTCATTAATAGCTAAGGGGAAAAAAATCAACTGGCAACAACAGTTTTTCCCATTTCTCATAAAAGCATAGATCCAGCTTCTTAGATTTATTTTTTACAATTTCATTTAGCTTTTATCCAAAGTGATGTACATCTGAGAGTAGATACAACACGAGTTAGGTAGGCGGTGCAGCACTGAGGACCTTGCCTAAGTGTCCTCACTGGACAGCTACGGCCTGACCGGGATTTGAACCACTGATCTCCCGTGTCAAAGTCACTGAGATGTTAAAATCTGATACTTTTCACACAGTCAATTGAATATATGGTAGATTTGGATTTTTGGTAATACCACCTTGGCAAAATGTGCATTCTTTTCATCATTTTCTAGAAAAAAATTACTATCAAATAACTGAGAAAATAATCAGCAGATGAATCAATAATGAAGACAATCACTAGCTGCAGCCCTGTAAATCAGAAATTACTGGTTGCTATGTGGTATAATACAGACAGTGCAGTGCCTTTGCTGTGATCTGATATAAAAAAAAAGTCTGTGAGTCTGTGTTCCGCAGGTTTGTAACATGTGGGAGCAATGTTGTGGAAAAATGTGCTCATTTTTTCAACTGACCCGATTCCTCTTATCCAGAACCTCAGTGGGATCGGTGTTGAGTGGAACAAACTGGTTGGGGTCTTCAATTTTTATCGGGGTGCCGACGCTGTTTCCTGGCTCTGAAGACTTCATCCACTAATAGAAAAAAAATAAACAGATGATTAACAAAAATTTAAGCAACATGCTTTTTTCAAACCCGCCACAAGGGGGCAGACTAATACAGAGGAAGGGCAGCAACTAAGTTCAGTCTCCTGTCAGAGCAGAGAGAATCAGATCAGGCAGTTTCTAGTTACAGTTTGACATGAAAATCAACGCACCATGGTTCTGGTCCTGGGGCTGACGTCCCCACTGGGTGACTGTTCAGGAACATTGACCCTCAAGTAGCTGTTGGGCGAGTTGAGCCACCGGGTCCTTTCTCTCTGCTGTTTCTGCACCATAAACTTGAAGGGGCTCCGCAGACCCAGCTCCGTGTCCTCTGGTGGCACAGCCGACACCGTGGCAGGGATCTCCACGTCATTCTTGGAGCGGGGTTTTTCACGGACAATGGGGTTCCTGTAAGAGTAGCCTGTTCTGTATCCCTAGCAGGTCACACAGAGAGGAAACGTTATCATAACACTCTGACTGAAAGCTCCTCCTTTGTGAGATTTTGCACAATGAATTAAAAAAAAGAAACATTAACTATAAAACAGCCAGAATTCAAACAATTCACAGGCCACCCAAAATGCACTTGCACAATGCTTTTAAATATTTGAACAACGGAGTATATACAAACAGCATTTTTGCAGATGTGCCCAGTTTCAGAGGGAGAAGATAAAACTCTGATTTGAAGCAGTAGGAGTGTGTTGTGTGTTGTTAAGAATACATCAAAGACCGAGAGAGACAGCTACTGATGGGAACTTTGCAGTATGTGCAAAGTGTAGTTTGAAGCCGGCAGTACAACGCTACAATCTAAAAGAAATCAAAACTGGCGTTGCTGCACAGGCAGTATGACAAGTTTGCCACCACAAAAAGAAGCCCTGCATTGGGCTTTGAGCAGCACAGTGTGAGCAAGCTATTGTTTTATTTCACAGACTCGCTCAATAAAAACCTAAAGCACAGTTTCCAAATGGTTTAAACGTCATTGGAAGACTGCAAATATGACATACATGTTCAGTTTCTTACTGTGAGGTGCATTTACAGTGTAAAAGATTTACTGTATCAGTATAATGAATTGATAACCTCATGGACAGGAGAGTGTTTTTAATGAAGCGGCTACTTTTGAAACCCTTATTAAGCCGCTCATCCACACGCCTCTTCTGTTTCTTCTCCTTGCTCGGTTCTGAGAAGCATCATACCCTGTCCTTTGATCATTTCTGTGGCTTTCAAATCAACCTCCTCCTCCTGCGTTATTAGCCGTGACCTTTATTACAGCCGGACCTCTTTGTTTTGGAATCTCTTCCGACGTCGCCACAACTATCAAACTCCACCCTCTGTCATGGAAGGTCAAACCTCCACTTACAGCCGCTCTTGTGCTGGCATTTGCCCCCTGTGGCGAACTTGACAGTCGTGGAGAAAATGCCAAATCCTATTTCCAAATTGAGTGCGCGAGGGTCCTTACACCACAATTACTTTGCGGTCTGTGTGGCTGGAACTGCCCACAGCGTGCCTCACCATCTGGAGGCTATGATTGAGAGGGCGGGTGAGCGAAGATCACACAGAGCTAACACAGCTGCAGCCTCTTCCAGACAGAGTTGTTAGCGAGCAGCACACTCGAACAGACAGTCTGACATCTTCTGTGTCTACGTGAACATGTGAGCGCCTGGCCATTATCAGCGCAGGGTCAGAAATGCTGCTCAGAAATCTTAAGGATGGAAAAAGCCACAAAGGACAGATCACTATCCTTTGTATTGTAGTGAAAGAAAGCTAAAATAGAGACAACTATTATAAAGCACTATTATTCAATTACAGAAAAAACATTTTCAGATTAGATCAACAAAAACGCATATCTAGTTTCTTTGTGTTCTCTAATCAGACACTTCCCGAGGAAGCGCTCGAGACAGGAAACCCAAAGCATCATGGGTACAAGACATGGGGCAGAGTTCACTCACCAGGTTGTCCAGCATCCTCATGAGGGACTCAAACTCAGCCTCGCCCACTTTCCACTTGACCTCATTGTCCATCACCACCCCGGCAGCAGCAACTCCCTGGGTCAGGGGTTTAAACTTCTCCCGGTCCAGAAGCACGAGGTGGTCCACACCGCCCACACACCTCAAAGCATTCACCTAAATGAGGACATTAGTTTAAGAAATTTAGTCTATTTATACAATTTGTACTTTGTGTTAAAGTAAAAGGCTGCACAGTGGATTGGTGCTTAGGACTTTCGTCTTGCAGCTGAAGATTCCTGGTTCGCGTCCCGGCTTTCCTGTAATCTTTCTGCATGGAGTTTCCATGTTCTCCCTGTGCATGCGTGGGTTTTCTCTGGGTACTCTGGCTGAGGTTAACTGATAATTCTGTAGGTGTAAATGTGTGTGTGACTGTATATGTAGCCCTGTGATAGACTGGCGACCTGTCCAGGGTGTCCCCTGCCTTCGCCCGAGTCAGCTGGGATAGACTCCAGCCCCCCACGACCCTAATGAGGATTAAGCGGTGTATAGAGAATGGATGGATCAGGCGTCAACTAACCGTGACGTCACCCGTTGGTTTCAACGCCGAGAAAATGAAGCCCGGATTTTGCTACTTCCTGGTCGCCGTTTTGGATTTTTTGGAGCCAGTGACGTAAAAAGCGTCATAAAACAGGCTGGACCGGAGAGCAACTAGGGGCAGGATTGGCTTAAGACTCTCTTATCCCGCCCACGTTTTACCGCAGAGGCTTCTGTTGCTGTCTATCAACTATAGCCACGCCCCCTGGCTCCGCCAACTTTAACGATTTATTTAAAATTCAGTATTGATTTATTTTAAGATCGGCCACCTGATCTCTCATTTTGATCATGAAAACTAACGGGGAAAAAATCCTGAGCTGTAGAAAATCAGTCTATCAAATTTTATTTTTTCCAAAAATGAATTGGGGTCTATGGAGCAAAAGCTTTTTGGAGCCAACCCTAGCGGACGGCGTGATATTGCAAGTCTTTGACACTTCCGGGTGGGCTTCAATTCTGGAGCCAGATGCTACATCCACTATATATACAGTCTATGGAATGGATGCAGTTAAAGTGAAATTATTGTTCTGTGCAAATTTACTGACAATTTCACTCGTATATCCATATGCAGAGAACATTAATTTCAGAATATTCTATACTTTCTATATGTCAAAACACTTAATTTGAAATAGTGTAATTATATATGAAGTAAACTGCAAATATGTGTTCAAAATGATAAAGAAATGCCAAAACACTGCAGCATAATGGGAAAAAAAAACACCCTAACTGCCTCTTCAACACAAAGCAGTGAGAGCATTTCAGAAACACCGCAGGGCTCCTCCACCTGACTGAGAACACAGATCTCTCGCACATATTTGGCTTGCTCAAACATACTGTACGCTAGAACTCAGCTTTGCTTCATGCACTGCTTTGTTTTTCGAGTCTGACTCATTTGTTAACAAAAGAAAACACATCTCGGAATGATGAAAAGCTGTCTTGCTGACTCAGACACATAGCGCTACCTTACAAAGTGTCAAGTGTGTAGAAAAGGCCACTTTCAAGTTTACAAATTGCTTTGACCCGAGTGGTGCAATTACACTTCATTACCATGCAGAGGTTGGATCAAGAATGCGAATCAAGCTCTTTTTGTACCTGGATTTCACAGGCTTGCTGTGAGTGGTAGACATAGTGAAAAGCTTCTTCTACTGTTTCTCCCAAAGCCAGCAGCCCGTGATTCCTCAGGATCATCACCTGAAAAAGACACGCACACAACGCTTCAGCTGCCTGATTGCTCGTCATAATCACTGCTACATACTGAAACGATCCGGTTGAGCTACTGCACATTAGCATATCCAGACACTAAAGTGCATTGATTAATTCGTGCATACATTAATGACCAAATGCCAACTTGTCAACATGTTTCGACATGACGCGTGCAGCAAAAATACAAAATGTTAATTGTTCTCTTCTGGTAATTTGGGGCTGTGAAAACTGTAAAACACACAAGATGGAAATAGGAGCATTAAAATCTGAGCTGATGGTGTCAAGAAGTGGCAGACTCTGCTCCTCCTCATGCATGCAAATAATTCAAAGTATAGTTTGACATAATAGAAAAACATGCACATTCCTGTTGTCGTGGAGAGTTAGATGAGAAGATTAATCCCACTCTCATATCTTAGCTGAGTGGTAACAACAACAAGACTACCAGCACTTTCAAAGCTCTCTAAGTAATAAGTTGTATCTTTATGTGTTTGTGCACAAAGGGAAGAGCAAAAATCACTTTTACAGTGGGTTGTGTGCAGAACTATTTATTGACTTGGAGCAGTGATATCTTGGAGTTTCCGCCGGTTGCCTGGCAATCTTACAGGGATGATAAGACTTGAGAAGGTTTATATCAGGCCAGAAATAGTCCAGCACAAAAATGTTCTTTTGACAAATGAGCTGTTTCCAACATGTTCTACACTTTATGCTGAGCCCACTGCCTCCTGCTAATAACTGGGTCAAAATATAATTGCTATATCTTGCATACATTTTTATTAGAAGTAAATGTTTTTGTACATATTGTAAACATTGTTACTATTTTATTATTATTTTTATTACTATTACTATGTTTATTGCTACATAAGCTGCTCTAACAATTTGAATTTCCCCTGGCATGGGGAGAAATAAAGGATTATCTTATCTTCTAATATTCTGGTATATTTCTGTAAATGGTTACAAAATTAAGAGGTAAAATAATAATATAATAATCTACATTTGTAACAAAATACTTGCAGTTGATGCACAAAAGATAGATGGCAGCATACTGTAATTTTACACTTTCACTGTATGCTCATGTATTAATGTATTTACACACACTAACCAACAGGTACAAATTGCACAAGTGAGTACGGCGTAATAAACCCGGGCCGCTCTGTCCCATGTGAAAGTGAGTCTGCCACTAATGGAGTGCCTTGATTTGACAGTACCTTGGCAGTCGGGCCCAGAGCTTTCTGAAACTCCACCTTCTCCTCTTTATTATCCAGGCTGCCATGGTAACCAAAGCAGCTCACGTCTCCCAGAAGCAAAGCCTCCTGGGAAATGGGCAGGATTCCACATTTCATCGAGGACACCTGTTAGCATGGGATAACAGCAACTGAGACTGTGACGCACCGACATCTAAATAGAGGCCCATTTTCTCGCTATCAGGCACAAATAAAAAACTTTACGTGGCAATGTTCATCATGTGCTGTGCATTTTACAGCCCAGCTTCAAAGGAAATAGTAAAAATGCATTGCAGGGTGTCTGCATCTAAAATGAGCAGGCATGCAGGGGGCTCTCTTTAATTCAGCCTCCTTCCTCCGGTGCAAAATAAGCGTTTAGCAGCAGCTTTTATGCTTTCATTAAAATGAAGCTCATTTAATATTTGCCTGAAGCGTACTTACAGCAGCTGTAGCTGGGGTGTGTATATGTATGATGCATCGCACATCAGGGCGCATTAAGTAAATGGCAGCATGAGGAGCAAATCCAAAGTGGTCGATGTCCAGATCCGTAGAGCCGTGGTCCACAACCTCACCAACTATGTTTACTTTCACCTACATCCAGCAGAAAGAAGCAGCAAAGTTAGGAGTGTTATGATCCATTAAAGGTTTCTAGAGGAAATCATGTTTACATTCATTCACTTACATATTGTGTGTATTTTTTAAAGTAGACTAAACATATTTAATGTATTTCTTTTCTCATTTAACAAAGTCCATTTTTCTAACAGTTTGGAATGTGCCGTGTTTGTATCCTTGTCAAATAGCTAGCTAGCAATCTTCCTCTTCCCTGACTTGTGCAGGTGTGCATTATGTCACCCACAAATTATGTGTGCAACCTTGAACACATCACATGAAACAGGAACCCACACTAGGGTTGCATAACTTACGGGATATGTGTCATTGCAACTTTTCAGACTCATATTATGCTTTAATTTGCAGCATAGCTTTTTAAAAATCAAGTTCTAATGCAATATTCACGGTGAAATAGATTTAAAACATGTGACGGAGCACTGCCACATTGGATATCATCAAAAGCATGACAGTCACACAAGGGTGGCGGGAGTTTGTAAACCCACTGACCATCCAGGGTCGCATGTGCTCCATAACATATATCCTAAACTAAATCCTTGCAATTTACTAATTGCATTGCTTAAAATTGCAAATTTAATTTAAATTAAATTGCTTAGCCTCTAGGGCTACTAGTATTCACACACTCCACAGAGTGTCTTTAAGACAGAATTACTTTATGTTGCACCTTCTGTATACATACATTTAAATATATATAAAATATGCATAAATTATACATATTTTTCTACATTTAGATTGTTTAAGGACATAAATATTAAAATCATATGGATTAAAAAAAATCCTACTGCCAGTCAAAAGTTTGGACACACTTTCTCATTCAGTGCTTTATATTTAATTATTTTGTACATTGCAGATTAAGACTACAATGTATTTCTCTTTTATTACTTTGCTCTACCTGTCAAAGCATTTTGTGAATTTTCTTCTGAAAAGTGCTATACAAATAAAGCTGTTATTATTGTTATTATTATACTGAACACATCACAACTATAAAAGAAGACATGTGGAATCATGGTGCAAACAAAAAAGTGCTAATCTTCAGAATGTATCTACAATGTAGAAAATAAACCAAATAAATAAAAAGGACTGAATGAAAAGGTGTGTCCAAACCTTTCACTGGCAGTGTGCATGCTGTAAATGTTCAGTCAGATATTCTGCTACAGTCATCAGCACAATGTGTTGTGCTATGAAGACTCAGTGTAAAACTTCAGATTTCTATGGATTTTTCCATTGGATTAAACAGGTGAATGTTCAAAGAGGTTGACATGCATGTCTACATCAACATTAAAGTGATAGCCAGCTGAGTATTTTTCACATTCTACATTTTCTGAACAATTATCTGGATAGAAATAAATCTTAAATATCCATAAAATGTGAAAAATATCTGTTTCAATTTTATTCTATATTCACTTGACTCCATTCAAAATCGGTTTACATCTCAGAGCTACTTGCATTAAAGAAGCAATGCCAATTAGGATGTGAGCACTTGACAATTTGTCGTTTATTTCTTTGGTAGGACATGCTCACCACTCAATGACTGCTCACATCAGAAAAGGAAAAGGCTTTAATTATGTTGAATAATTTACCCTAGGAGAGAGAAACTAATGATCTTCGAGCACTGTAGCTTCCACTGTTAGATACATGTAGAAACCTGTCTGAAACAGCTCTGGCTGACATACGTTGAACACACAGACAGCTTTGCCATCAGGTGGAGCTGACAATAATCCATTGTCACTTACAGATGCCTGGTCATTCCCAAACACTTGCACAACCTACCTAATTTTCACATTGTACAGTATCCATTCAATGGACTGACAATAGCATGAACTGTAATTTCACCCACAACACTGACAATGATTTACATTTTTCCATATAGTAAAACACCATTACAATGCATTGTTATCTGTAAACACACACAGCTATTGTGCTTACCAAATTTGCTGCCGTCACCTCAGCGAAAGACAAACCTCGTGGGCCAATAAGGACATGGTCCTGCTCTTTACTGACGCGCACCTGCAACAAAATGCAAAACTTACTGCATCCAGGCAACAATGGAAATCAATCGCATGAGCAAATTCCAACAATTTCAAACATCCCTCTGTCAGTTTATTCTTGTCAGGGTCAAAAAGCCAGTTAAACGGCACTGCTGCCATGGGAGACCAAATCTCTGCTCTTAGAAAGTTTTTAAGCGGGGTTAGCAGCAAAAAAAATCAAGCCTACAGGAAACTCTACACCACAGAGGAAAGCTTCTTTATTCGAGAAAACTCAAAAATCAGCGTGTGGGTTGATAAAACGTACTTTTTTTCTCGCTTTGTCTTTGGGGAAAAAGTGAGCTTTGTATCTTGACATTTCAGGTGCTCATCAAATATTTCATAGTGAATTCTTACAAGTGGGAAGTTGCTCATATTCACAAACCTTACGTTTCTCAACCATAAATAATATATGGCTGCTGAAAATGAAGAGGTATTCCCCTTTCCAGGAGGCTGAAAACATGGAGCTCACATACGGAAACGCACACCTTGTGCCGCATACACAAGCAGGTGTGTGCCGGAGCGTGATGGTGAAGGTGTACTCACAGTAATGTAGGAGCTTGTAAAACGAGCCCAGCTGAAGAGGTCAACGAGCCTGTAAAGGCTTGCCAGCCTGCAGCGACTTAGTTTCTCCCCTTTGGCAAAGGAGGGCGACTCGATGCCATACAAGTCATTGACTGGAGTCACCATCCCAAAGCCTGTCACAAGACATAACATCACCAGTAAGCTGCAATGCACACAAAACATTTATGAGGATGTTTACATGGTTTGTTTCCACTGTATATAGACTGAAACATCCCGTCTCTACAGCTGAAGATATAAAAAAAGGCCTTTCTCAGAATTCCCAACATGAAACTGAGGGGTATTTTTGGACCGTAATGCCATATAAGGGCATTTAATGAAACAGGACCAGATCTTTCACAGCCATTTTAGCTTTTAAAAGAGCAGGTCTGTCTCAAGAACTTCAGGGCCATTTCTTACTGTGACATTTTCCAAACATTTACAGGTCTGACTGTCAAACTTTCAATAATGGATCTTTTCAGTTCCTGGGTGCTCTGTAACCTCCCCAGAAACGCAGCACGGTTAGGTCGGGCTAACATGACAAGCGTCGTTATCTGCTCTAATTCATTACTAATGCTGGTCATGAGAGCTACTTAATAGAAACACTGACAATGAAGAAGGCTGTTGATGATTTCTTGTTTTTCCTGCTGTTTCAGGGGTTGTTCAGTGTCACAAGAGTCTGAGAATTTACCCTCTGACAATGAAGATATTCAGCTTGCATAATGCACACTGACAGAGGATACATGCGGAATGACAATCAGGCCCTAAGGGAGATAGATGGATACGTTCACGCACAGAAACACACACTGACACTCACTGATGGGTGAAGTCAGGGGGCCGGCCCCTCCTACGGTGCTGGCCATGACCAGGTCAGCGATCTGTCTCAGAGCCAGGAGACCTGTAGGGGTGTTTCCCTTCGTCAGCTGGTCCTGAATCAGGCCTTCTAACTCATCTTTAAACACCTGTAAACAACAACAACAACAAAAAGTTTCTCACAAAAACTCATCTCAACACAACCGAACCTCAATCTCATTCCAACACCTCGGGATGTGTCAGGGAGCACAGCATGCTTTCTAATGCTCCTTATTACAACTGTACACAAATCACGAAAAGCTACTTAAAAAGCTCTTTGTGCATCTGTGAAAAGGAGGTTCATTTGAAGCGGAGGGGGGGTTGGCATTAAACCTGACCATCAATTTTTGCATCAACAGTAGGCTGTGAATCTTGAAACAGCACTATTTCCCTGTGAGCTGCAGCTAAGCTCTGGCATTCTGCTTCATCCAACCACGGTTCCCATGGTGATGAGACGAGTTCCACTTGTTGGGTCCGTTATGCAATCGCAGATGAGTGTGGGCTCGTCTTATTTCCATGCACTTCATTGGCGTGTCTTTATTGCATCTCGTCGTGAGACTGTGCTGCGTCGTTTCTCATCTATTTGGATTATATTATACTGAAATAATAACTGCTATCATACACACTGGTGTTTCTTTTATTTTGTCCAGTGGGAGCAGACTAATGTCATATCTGTACATATCCATAAATTCATCATGCCGTGTGCATTATCTTTATGAGATCTTTATTCTATGCCTCATCTGCATCCATCTGTTGTAACATGCAAATTTCCCCAGTGTGGGATCAATAAAGCTCATCTCATCTTATCTGAAATAACAGCAACATCTCTCTGAAAAATGTAATAAAGTTAAACAGCACCACAGGCTACCTTTTCACATGAATCTCTAAAGCTGTTTCAACTGCCTTATTAAGGGAGAAATTATCGCAGGACTACTGTTTCTGACAAGGGATCAACTGATATGTGTTTTTCAAAGCTAATACTGACTATTGGTAATTAAGGAAGATCAATGACTGATATTATGAACTGATATACATTAAACAGCATGTATCAGCAGAGAACCTGTCATTCATACCTGGACTAATGCACAAATGAGAATATTATTACTGAATGTGTACATATATACAGGATGTCCAAAAAATGTATATACCTTTTAGCAACTGATAACTAACTAACTAACCTCACACCACTACACTTCTTTTTATGGGGATACCTAAAAGACAAAGTCTACGCAATTAGACCTGCAACAGTCACTGAATTGAGAGCAACCACCGAACGTGAATGCACGCAAATACCAAGGGAATTGTTTCATGATGTGTGCTATTCCATCGTTTCGCGTTGTCGGCAGTGTCTGGACCAGAACGGACATCAGTTTGAGAACAGGTGGTGACAAAACCATAGAATGATGTTTGTAAATTCTTTCACATGTTGAAAATTAAACGAATTATAATAAACACCTAGTTTACAATTATTTAAAGTGTGCATACATTTTTTGGGACACCCTGTACATTAAATGTTACACAATAAGAGCATGTGGTAGGAAATCTGGCATTTATAACTTTGTTATTTTATTAATAAGTACACTACAGAACTCTCCTCTGTTTACTGAGACATCGATTCATTGACCTTAGACAGTTTGTCTGCAGTTAAATCTGCTCTTCTTCTCTGTTTTGTTAATCGCTCATTGTTCTATCACTTTAATTATCCACTAAGGGCATAATCTTAGCGCATTATTAGTTTCAGGGTCGTCTTCCTTCTAACTTCGCTGCTGGCCATTAGCCTTTAGCAAAGGACACACCGATGTCTTTATATTACTGATGTTGTTCAACCCAAACATATTCAGTTTAATAACATTAAAGGCAAAGAAAACCAGCAGATATTCACGAGTGAAACAAGCAGTCCGAGCATTCCCACCACAAAATTGTAGAGTACTGATGACAGTCTGAGAAACATACTGTGGTTTTAAATGTAACAAACCAATATTACTGCCTAATTACTCCAATATTATAATGTGTATTTAGAATGAAGTAGTTTTACAGTGTCTGAGCAGAGTCGTAGGTGAGCTGGTGTGCTCGAGCTGCATGGTACAAGATGTGGAAACTGTATAGATCAGCAGTGTAGTTACATCTAGGCCATTTAAGGCAGGTCAGGACTATTTTTCTTGGAAAAGCTTCTGAATATGTAACTCTGATACACATGGATTAGTTTTTGAAGTTTAATCAATAACCAGAGAGGGACTTTAAACCAAATGTTTGTTGTTTAAATCACTGGTTATTTCAGCTGCTGCTACAATACAGATTTTGTACATTTTGTGTGTTTAGGAAATTGCTTGCAATATGAGTTTAGTCTGCCTATAAAAATGACTAATTCACTTCATCTGTAATGCAACACAGAGACATGTCAATAACTAAATACATACACAGAGGAACTTTCAATTTGATCTTTGACTGTGTGGTAGATTTCATTGTAGCTGAAGCTTAACAATGTTTACAAGCTTGGATAGAAACAACTATGACAATATATTACAGAGAGAAATCACAGCTAAGCCTATATCTCAGTCCCACGCAGCACATGAAATAACCTTCACATGAACAAGAGATAAATATTCTCTGTTCAGTCTTGAGTGAAGGCGCCTCTGCTTTCAAAGTGCTGTTTATTACTCATACACAGTGAAAGCTTGTGTGTAGGAGGGCACTTATATAGAGCTGCCGGCTACATACTGGACTCTGCAGGATCTGGGTGACCCTCTTCTTCTGCTCCATCATGTTGAAATCCTGCCTCAGGTCCGGTGACATGTTCCTGCTACGGAGGTACTCGGGGTCACTCTCGTCCACCCGGTCGAAGTAGCGCTCCTTGGAGTCGTTGCTGGACAACGACAGGGTCAGAGACCCCACCGTCTGCCTCACGTCCACCAAACTCATGTCCTCTGCAGAAGACAAGCAAATAAAACAGATTTTTTTTTCAGCTCCTGGCTGTCAAGGCAACGGATGTTGTTACTGCAGAAAAGATACTGTATGGGTGCAATGGTGACTCATGTAATTACAGACATGGAGACAAAAGAGAGGCGAGCATTGTTATATGATTGATGCTGCTTAGCAAGTACAAAGCTGTTCATGTGGAAAAATGAGGACTTAGTCACAGCTGCTGTGAACATAATGCAGGATTTTTTCTCTGCAATAACTACAGTGTAATAACAGAACAATGACTGCGAGCATCTTTGCTCTCCACAAACACTCACTGAGCTCGTTTCCTGCTAATATTACTTCTGAGTGGGTTTTAGCACCAAAGTTCGGTGTCTCTCTTCTCTCCACGCAGATGGAGGGCAGCTCATAGAGAGGGAGATGAAAGCAGCAACAGTTTTCTTCTGCTGAGCAAAAAGCTATAAAGTCTGGTCTACAGTAAACAAAGGTAGGCCTCACGTGAAAAGAAGTTAGCACCTCTAGTGCATCTGTTACCTGGATGTGGGGGTGGAGGGAGACACAAGGGCCTGGAAATGAAATAGCTTCACCAGAATCACACTTTCATTCCTCTTTAAACTGCAGCCTCTCGATGAATGGCATCAAATTACAACTTTAAGCCATCCACGCTGCGTAAAGTAACGCGCCAAGGTGATGCGTTTAGCCGAAGCTACACATATATGTGTGCGTATAAACCAAAACAATAAAGAACCCACGCGTAAAACTGTAACTGTAAGTTGGAAAATTACCTGGAAAAAAGTACTGTGAACTACCTCCGGGACGGCGTGATGTCGAAATCCTCCGACAGAGGCTCCCAGAAACGTGGATATGAAAAACTGAACCACACAGATCTTATTCCCGATACATTTTGGTGGAGAAAAAGAGTGGGGGGAAAAAGAAGCTTGCTAAGGCGCAAACTTGTGCAGCAGCTACAGTATCCAGACGGAGCAGACTGCCCGCTGCGGGTGAGCAGTGAGTTGAGGAGAGAAGAGTGGCTGCATGGAGGAGGCTGTGGGTGTGTTTGTGTGGGAAAAAGGAAAAGTGACCATGTGACTTCACTTATCCACCCACCAGGCATGTATGTGCTCAGCGGGACAAAAGAAATGGCCACTCAGGAGTGATTCCTCGCGGCAGCGCTTCCTCTACTATTCCTGCGTGCGGTTTGCTGCGTCCTTTTTTCTGTGGGAGTGTTTTTTTATTATCTTCTATGGGACTTGTTACAGAATTTTGGGGGAGGAAATACGAAGTTTTTTTTAGTCTTGTGATTAATCTTCT
Source organism: Acanthochromis polyacanthus (assembly GCF_021347895.1). NCBI lineage: Eukaryota > Metazoa > Chordata > Actinopteri > Pomacentridae > Acanthochromis > Acanthochromis polyacanthus. Next base: position 7,890,697 of record NC_067127.1, read on the forward strand.
TCTTGCCTGTGTGACTGTAGGTGTGATTCATTAACTTCTGCCACTTGGTTTCATAAATAACTCCTGTGTTTCCAAAGCAGCAGCTCAGTGGAGGTTTTCATCAAAGCTATATGGCTCAGCCATACCCAAACATCACAGCACATCAAAGTCAGACTGAGTGTTTGCCTCAAAAAGTTTCTTATATTATTGGATGTTTGCTCACAGAAAGTCGTATTATTTACATTATCATGTGCTAAACATAAACAAGAAGAAATATTTATAGCGCTTTTACCATACCTGAAAGGTACCCAATGCATTTTACATCACATTCACAACAGAAGCTGCCATGCAAGGCACTAACCACGACCCATCAGGAACAATTAGGGGTTCGTTGTCTTGCTCAGGGACACCTTGACATAAGCACCAAGGATTGAACCGGCAACCCTCCAGTTGCAAGATGACCTCTCTACCCACTGAGCCATGCTACTTAATTTGCCAGGTAGCATAAAGATTGGACTCTGGACTGGAGCAATGAAAGAAGGTCATGTGGTCTGAGTCCAGATTTACCCTGTTCCAGAGTGATGGGCATCTGGGTAAGAAGAGAGGCTGATGAAGTGATGCACTCATCATGGCTAGTACCTACCAGCCTGTGGGGGTTCAGGTGATGATCTGGGGTTGGTCAGGTTCACCAACATTATGTTCACAAAGAATGAGGTCAGTTGACTACCTGAATATACTGAATGACCAGGTCTTTCCATCAATACAGTTTTTCCTTTCTGAAGACACGTGTTCCAAGATGATGATGCCAGGATTCATGGGGCTCACATTGTGAATGAGTGGATCAGGGAGCATGAGACGTCACTTTCACACATGGATTGGCCTCCACAGCCACACTGAGAATCTTTGGGATGTGCTGGGGAAGACTTAGCACAGTGGTCCGACTCTCCCATCATCAAAGTAAGATCTTGGTAGAAAATGAATGCAACTCTGAACACTTACAGATGCCTGGTCATTCCCAATCACTTACACAACCTACTTGCTGTGGTATCGAAACAATGCCACAGCGAATGAGTGCTGTACTGAAAGCTAAAGGCAGTCCAGCAAAATATTAGTGTACAACTTTTTTTTTTTGCCAAGCAGTGTATATCCACTGCTTTGTTTTCTTGAAAATCCCAAGAGCTTCAGACTTTTCTGTTTGGTTCCTAAAGAGTTCAATAGGCTTCTTCAGTATTGCTCAAATCCATAACAGAGACTCAATAAGTCTCCTGGATCAAACGTCTTTATTAACCAAAAAGAAAAGTTTGAAGCTCTTAGGATTTCCAAGGCAGCAAAGCCAGCACATTCAGTGATAATGATTTTACATTTAAAAACAAACACTACATAATCCAGAGTATGTCTTTTTAGTATTGTATATGTTTGGCACATGAAAGTTAGCATTGTGCTTGTGGATGTTGAGTTAACGTGATGCAAATAAAATTATTAGAAATGGTTCCTTTTTGAGGCAGCATCTATGAAAATGTTTCGTCCAATGGGCTTCTTCAGTTTTCCTCCATTAAATTGTCACCAGCGACGTAAGGAGTCTCTTGGAGGAGCAGTGAAACATCTTCAGGAAACACAAAGAAAGTCTGAAGCTCATAGGATTTCCACGAAGCAAAGCTAGTACATTCAGTAATGGTCATCTTAACTTTAAAAGCAAGCAAGCAGTGGATACATAATCCAAAGTATGTCTGATTCAGTGATATGTCTGGCAAATGAAAGTTAGCATTGTGCTTGTCAATGTGGGGTTAAATGTAATGCAAATGCAGTCCAGTAACCTTCTACTGAAGCTCTTGGGGTATCCATGGCCTGGATGACTGAGAATCTGCACAGATTTCATCTTCATCTCAAAATAATATTATGATGATATCACCATTTAATAGTGTCATGCTACGTTGTTTTGAAACCAATTGCATGCTGCTTTTCTTCCAGTAAATTAAATTGCCCCTTTTGCCCTAAACAGGAAATAAGATTAAAGTGAATGTGAGGCTGTGCAGATTTATCTTAGGGGGGAAAGAAACAAAGACCCGTCCTCTTCCTGACACCTCTCCACTGTTTTCTGCTTTTTCAGAGGGTATTGTAGCAATATTCAGATGCACTCCATATTAAATGAATGCAACCCTGCAGTCTCTAATTTTCCCAGCGCATTGCTCCTGCCAGCCCACAGAGTTATTGCCCCTTTTAATCGCACTCAGTCAGACGTACAAATATCTAGATTTGGGGAGTAACGGAGAGAGAAGGATTGGATCACTGACTGACATAACAATTCCAGGAAACGGAGTGGAGTCTGGGAGGCGGAGCAGATATGTGGACATATGGGTTGATGTAATGAAAAGCAGAACTTTCTCACTCTGGAGCAGTGTGACCCCTCAAACTCTGAAACCCTGCCTCCCTATTTCTGGCAGAGTTCCTGCCCAGACCACATGCAGGCTTAAATGCCTGCACACAACATCCACCCACCTTCCAGCCCCCGCATTCTTGCTGACTGTTTGAACTTTTCAGTGAGGGCAATCTGTCTTGAAAGCATTGGCCAAATGTCAGGAGATATTAGTGGACATTTCATTCGTGCAGATTACAGCTGAGGATATTGATGTCCACAAATAAAAGCGCAACTCTGTCTTGTCACAAAGCAGCATCTCTGGGGGAAATAGCCTCCAAATGGAGACACGCAAAAACTACTATGAATCTAAGATGTAAACCTTTGAAAATGGAGCTGAAGTTCCTTTTGAATTTAAGAGATACTTCCATAAAAATCTTACATCAGTGCTATGTTGCTCCTAGAAATAATCACAATTATTAGATTTGTTATAATCAGACCTGCATGAACATGGTGACTTAAGTTTATCACCAATTTAATGTCCCACTATACTGTTTGCTACAGTCATCCTGATCTGACAAATCAAGCTAGATTCCCCTTTGATCTAAAGAATAAAAGCTGGTTGAGAAACACCAACTGTGTGGTGGAAACTCGGCAAGAAAACCGAATTTCACTGTACAGTGTAAACTCGAGAAAACTGACGAGTATAACAAGAAAAAGAAAGAGGTGAGTTTCCTTTCTAAAGGTTTGGAGAAGAGTAGGCGTAAGCTGTCAGGGTGTGCTAGAGGAGGAATCATTGCAGAGTAAATACAAAGTAAAACCAGCGAGTTATCGGCACAATGAATGATGATCGGTTTTCATGTCATGGTTGAACTTTGGCTGAGCTTAAGAAAGAAAGTCTGACATTTTGGTCAGCAAAGCGCTGAAATGGTGCTTTGCATGAAATCACCTTTTGACCTGTGGATTCTCTGTCTTGTCTGAGCTGGTGATGGCTTTGAGGAGGTTTATGATCACACTGAGGCTGATTCTTTATCTGGTTTATCCAAACAGGGAAAAGCTGAAGGAAGAATCTTTGTTCTTTAAGAGGCACATAATACAGAAAATGTAGGCCCCTGAAGTGTGCAGCACAAAGTGAAGCAAGTATTCGCCTCTATAGACAAGAGAAAAGGTAAGAAAATACAGTTTAGCTGTGAATGCAGTCCTCTTACAAAGCAAAGAACTTTTGCTGTTGTGGTATTGAGTTTTTAGAATGATCTGCACCGTTTGAAATGTGAAACTTTGTGCTTGCAATTCGGAATGGACCCGTGCCATTCAAAATACAGCAGCAGAATTTCTAGTTCTGTTCTCCAGTGTGAGGGAAATATAAAGGGGAAGTAAGTACTGTACAGCCAAATTCTGACAGTTGTGTGAGCTTTTTTTAAAAAAAAACATGCTGTTAAAAACTATAAAATCTGATGCTGTCTTAGTACCAAAAACAGGACAGACTGTGAACTGAACAAAAAATGTATGCAACAGTTGAAGTAAGCACTGTTTGCACGATAGAAATTTGATTCAGGCACTTTTGTCCTGCAATAGGCCATTTTTGTATTTTCTTCTTGTTTTGCATTAAGTTAAATTGTTTCTCTTTTGTTTCTAAAATGTATTAAATACATTACAATCTGTCATATGTTGTAGCCTTGGAGTAAAATCCATTCATTGCATAAAAGTATAACTTGCTTTAAACTTTATTCTTCATTGTTTTAGGCGTTTTAGTGCAAAATGCATCTTAAATGTTAAACAGATGGTATATCAAAATTCTGGATCCTATGTTTTTTTTTTTGAGGACACATTATTTGTTTTATTTGTCTGCAATTGAAAGTTTACATGTTTTAAAAGAAGAGAAAGTTGTAATTTATAAGTCTCTACAGCTGCATTAATGTTGATTCCAGTTGCAGTGCTATATAAATGGTACTGGTCACAGTATTACACTATAAGCTAAAACTTCACTGTAGTCTGTTGTAGGCTGCTATTATCAGCTGCACAGTAATTAACTATTCAAATAAATTACACTTGTTAAACTGTTAAAGTATAGTAAGATACTGGCAACCACAGCCGTCACTGTTTATGCCTGAAAATGTATTACAATGTAGACAAGCAGAAAAAACTGACAGGTGCAAATAAAATAATGTACACCAACTTATAAATTCTGAAATTATTAATAAACAGAAGAAAAGCTTATGAGGTGACTTTCAATAACTTTTAATAGATTCTATTCAAAAGCAGCTTTATTTTTTGTTACTAAAGTTCAGGTATTTCTAATCGGCAGATCAAAGAATAAACTGATCTAATTGACATGAGGATATGTTTGTTTTTAGTCACGTATGTGTGCTAAGCTCCAGAAATACTGGATAATGCATTTCCTGTAATGGAGCTAGTGCACTGCTGTAAAATATAATCTCCTACTGCATACAGCTGCTGGTACTTTTGGAAACTAGATTAAACTTCATGCCATTATTCTTAATAGATCAGCATTTTCACATCATATTTTGTATTGTTTTACTCTGAGGCCATGAAATGCATCTAGTATTAGTGGACTCCATCAATCAAGGCTATAGGCGATGCCGTTTTGGTTCACTGGATGTTGTCATACTTATTGTGTCCTGGTTGAATCGGATGACTCCCCTCTTGCAGCAGTTAAATCTTGTGGAATGAAAACAGAAAGTTTGTCTCTGCAGAATCTCCTCTCTGCCGTTCAGGAGGAGAGCAGTAGTATAAATCCAGACTTTACGCCAACACAAAGCACTGCCGGACCAAAGAATCCTGCTCTGAGTGAAACGTTGAGTTGTGGAAACGCTGCAAAATGAGACTTTTTATTGCAAACTTCTTGTTAAAGACATCATCAAGGTTTACTGCCTGTCGCAAACTGCTAACATTTAGAGCTGCACATGTTTTATGCTGATTAATTTTGAGCTGGGGTAAAAAAAAAGAAAAAAAGACAACTTTTACCTCAGGTCTGTGCGAGCATGGTTGCCACAGTAACCAATGCTTATGTTGTCTGAGGCGAAATTAGTCTGAAGAGTGAATGGCTGCCAGATAGCATGTGCTTTTACTGACAAGGGGGTGTTAACTGCACATGGCATGGGAAAGAAAGAACTCCGACAGTTAATGGAAATACACTGAGGAGAAGTTTCTCAACTCATAAGCAAATACAACAGTGATTATCCTGCCTCCCTGACTGATTGTTCTTCATTGTGGTTACAGCACAAGGTAAAGGCTTGTTGTTTCCTCCTTAACGAAAGCCATTCTGTGGTGATTTCCTTGTAGACTGAAATCACAGCTGTTTCCCCTCCAAATGTAGGCATGCTTCAAATATTGCCCATAACCATCTCAATCTGCTTAGCCCAGCAGCGCTCTTTCAGATATCCATGCGAGGCACCTTTTTTGTTTTTATCTACTTCATTACCTTTATATCTCATTGCAAGCCAAATGAAACTGGCTGCTTACAGTAAAGTAATCTCGGAGGCTCATTTTTATTATAATATCCAAATATTTATATATATATGGAAAAGGCAGCACAACCTCAACAATTTAAACTTGCCTACAAAGTGACCTCATTTAACATCTATATCTACACTCTATAAGTTAAGTAGTGTGAGGTCCCCATTGGGACAATTTAAAGGTCCCATATCGTGTCTCTTTTCAGCAAATCAATGAAAATCTCACATCCCCAAAATGTGTTTTTTTTTTTTCAGTTCAAAATATTGCAAAGATGGTTCATTTCACCATGACTCTCTAACTTTTGCATTTAGCCCTGCTCTAAACTTGTCTGGAAGCAGGATTATGCTAATTTTTATCTAGTCGACTGTTGGTTCTTCAGTTCAAACAACAAGTAGAAAGTCTCACAAAACTTTTTTTTACTGGCTGGGAGGTTATCTAGTAGTGGGGGAGCTCGAGGAATGGCAGAGGCAAACATCCTCTTATCTTAGCAGCTTTTACTGTGCAGCTTCAAGTTTGTAACAACCACAAAACGGTATAGAAATGGATTTACACCTTATTGGATGTTTAAAGTTAGAGCAAATAATTTTAATCCAATACATGCCTCATCAAATTCAGTGAATATGTCCACACAGTCCCCTAGCAGCACAGTTCTGTCTCTGTAAATGGGACACAAAAAGTGGTTCAAACGGATCCACACAACACTTTGGCTCATGCATGTGTGAAAGACTGTGACTTATCAATACTTCACTCCCTGTTAAATGACTGATCAGTACATTTAGTAATTGTTCACACTGTCAAACTCCTATAAATGTTTTCCAAAATAAATCAGAGATTTGAACTATATTTCCAACTGGAAATAGAAACTTCCCTACTGTACTTTTCTAGATATACACACGACAGTACAGGTTGACTTGCAGCCAAACTTGCACACAAAAGGTTCTGCAGAGAGAACTTGAACCGCAGAGGTTTTTTTAAAAAAAATATTTTTGCGACAAGACAATGCCATTGTTTTGATAACTTCACACAGAATATATCACTCCAACACTTGCTAAAAATGGTTGTGCTACACCCCCTCAGCAGGGTGGGTGGCAACAACAGAGCACACTTTGAACCTGAAATAATTTACATTGTTACAGTTGGATCGGTGCCTTTGCGGCATTTGTGTGTCGGCACACACACGCTCGCACGTAATCACACACACACACACACACACACTCACTGCAGTGGTGTGGAAAGAGACAGACTTTGTTTACCTTAGTGGAGGAGCTGGCTGTAGTCCCCACTGTGGTTGTCTTTGGATGGCCTCCATGTTGGAGATCTGGTGGTTAGCGTGTGGTTCACTTTAATTGAGGCTGAAGTGGAGGTCTGGCTAGCAGATCCCTTGTATGTTGTCACATTAAAATAACAGCTATGAAAAAAAATGAAGTGGCGGTTTCCAGTGTTGTAAAGTTTCTGTAAACGTCTCACGTTTATGCTAAAACCTGACATTTACTACAAACCGAAAACAGCTTAGTTGCAGTGCAGTGAAAAAAAAAGCAGTTTATTATGAAATGAATGAAACGAGGAGCCGACGACAACATAAAACTCAATCTAACGTAAAAAATGAAAACTGTGCCAAAGTGTGAACCGTAACAGGAACAATCGATCGCACGGGTGAAAGGCTTTGGGGTCATGACCTGCCATTTTGGGTTTTATGGCTGTCTATAACTCACATCACCAAGCACACATACGAAATCCTAAGCAGCCCCAGGTCCACATCTAAAGTCAACACATCCTTGTTTGGAGTAATGTTTCTAGAGGGTGACATTAATTGAAAGCAGCTGTTTTAAGCCTCTGCAGCTGGAGTTGACAGTGCAGCTGCAGACAGGCCAGTTAGGCAATGAAGATCTCCTGCAATGCTAAATGTCTGAAAAGCAGCAAAAACAGATGCAACCAAGTCTCACTGCAAAAGATCAGACTCTCAGAAGCCATATATATCAATGCCGTTATATTTTACATGCCGTATGCACGGAAATCTTTCCATGAAAAACATGTATTTGAAAGGAATTCAATTGTTATGCACCATAAAGTGTGTTATCATCATACAGAAAATAGCCTTTTACTTTCCAAAAAGCTTCAAAGCCCACGTACCACAAAATTTCACCATGCCATCTAACTTATTTACTTTGATCTTAGCTCCAACTAATGCTTGCCTCCACAGATAAAAAGGTAAAATTAACACAACTTTCAGTGCTGGTGGTTTCTACACTTACCCTGCAGGAAAATTCTTCACGTTTTATTTCAAACTCCCACGGTTCCAGCCGTTGCTTGATAGCTGTTTACATTATCACTTTGAAGAGGGTCATCTGGTTTCCCAGAAGAGAGGCAACTGCTGCTTTGCCTCTGATCTCCTGAACTCCCTCGGCTCCTCTGTGACAGCGGCTGCCTATTCTCATAGGAAAGCAAGAAAACCTGACAAAGGAGGTTCTGTAGAGCAAACTTCGAAATGGGAATGGACAGAACAAAGCAAATGGGAGGGACAAACCTCCACATTGTGGCCGCTAATTTCTCTAAATCACACGTGATTCACTTGCCTTTCAATGTATTACCAAGGCTTTTACTAAGCAGGAATTACTTGCTACATTTATATGCAACCATAAATGGAGGAACACTGCAGCAGTCTCCTGCCAGGCATATTTTTCCTCTGCATATTGAGTGCGCCTCATGTTCTAAATTTTGCTTTCGAGGAGGGCATTGCACACACTGAACGCTTGCCTGCTTTCACCTCCTCCCACATACTCTCTCTTACAGTGAATGAGTAGGATGTGCTGCTCTCCCTCTTTGCTGCACCACCTGAATACATCAGGCATCGGAGGAGTGCATGATATCGGTGCGGAGAAGGTAGAAATACAAGATAATTACACGCTGTACGCTGCGCACCGCCATTTTGACTAAGTGTAGGAACAAAATGCACCACGATGACAAATGGTCAAACGGTGCATGTGGGAGACGGCAAACGCCTGTAATTGAGGGGTCTGGGTGCAGTTTGTCTTATCGCAGTGATAAGAAGAGTGGAAACCCATCAACAAACAGTGAGAAATATGTTAACTTTGCACGGATTCCACTTCATACTGCATCAACAAATCTCTGTTGTGATAGTTGTAGTATTCACTCTATAATATTTACATCCTCAGTAAACACAGATGTGATCTATCCAGTGAAATTCCAGATGTTTTGGAAGTGAAACCCACAGGAAACTGTCCTCTGACGGTTTTATTTGACTTGGCATCAGCTGATGAGTTAAATTTAGGCCCTTTCCCACCCACTACGCTGCTGTTGTTGTTGTATTTGCACGGCCTGATAAAACATTCATTTCCTGAGCTTTCTGCAATCGCTGGACCACACCCACAGGACGGCCCCAGTCAAAGCGCACACCCAGGGAGGTCAGAGGTCACAGACTGACGATGGCGAGTTATTGAAATATACATGCATGTGGTGAAGCTCAGAAACTTCCTCTGCAGGGCCGTAACTCTGAGCCATTACTGCATTTTTTTGTTAGAACTGCACACTTGCAAAAAAAAAGTGAAAGAAGGAGGCCTGAGAAACTTTCTAAAATGATGCCATGTGTGGTTAAAAAAAAAAAAAAAACTTGTCTAGTGATATTCCTATGCTACACTGCCATCTAGTGAGGACTTGGCAAACACAATGACAGGGAAAGATGTCACCTCTCCACCGATGTCTCCTCCTGTCACAAACACTCTCTTGCGGTGTCTTTCTCTCTCTCTCTCATTCCATTTTTGGTCAGCCCGAACCAGCTATCTGGAAAATCAAGAAAACAAGAAGCACTCGGAGGCAGAGAGCATCTCTCTGCGGCTGGTTGGTAGCTGTGGGCTGTGAGGTTTGTGCTTCAGATTTGGTTAAAAACATCCCTCAGTCTGTTTCATGGAGGAGTGTCAGCCAGACACATGCTTGGGAAAGTTGTGTTGTTGACATGCTCTGGGAAGTGGAAATACAAATGCAAATGTGAAAAGTATTTAACTAAAGAGATGTATGATTTGGACTCCTGAGCTGGGCTAATGAAGAAAAAAAAACAAGGCTGAAAAATTGAAATAAGTAAATACCGGCACGAGATCTCCAACACAGTTTATATTCAAATGTGATATGAATTGTTTAAAATGTTATATAAAAGTGCAGAAATGTATACAATTAATCATAAATATTAGAAGTAAAAGAAAGTCCTCCTTCAGCTGTATTCGGGAAATAAATCCCCAAATATATTGTAATCCAACCAAGAATTGTTTTCATAACTCTTTTCCCCTCAGTAGCTTTTAACTGGAAATCAGATTCATGAGTATTTCTGCATAAACACAACTTCAATAAAAAGAGGATCATCTTCGGGTCACAGGGAAAAGTTGTGACATGATCATGAAAATTGGCTACAACAGGACATCGTGCAGCACAGGAGGGAACATGTCAGGTCTGTTGAAGTGGCAGATGTGACTAAAGACAAAAATAACTAGTTTTCATCTGGCAGAGACTCTTACAGAAGCTCCTTAAATGACCTTGAAATGCTTGAATGGAATCAGAATCGGCTAAAATTTGAGGAGATTTGACATTAAATCCTTTTCCGTCTAAATCGGAATCCCACAAAGCAGTAAAAAAAAAGAAGAGATTTTCCCCTTTAGAGAGGAAACTAGGATATTAGTGTTTCACTGAGGTATCATTACAGCTAAAATGTAGTATAATATGCTGTAACTGACTATGAAACTAAAAGGGAGCCCAAAAAGTGGTGCCAGTCAAGATTTTTCAGAGGGAATTTAACAAGGGAGTGCATTTGTACCAGTGACTGTGACTTGTCAAGACACACAGGCATCAAACTCGAGCATCACTTCAAAACATGTAGCCAATCACGCACACCTTTGAAAGGCTGATATGTGTAGTGCATCACCTTAATCTAGCAGTGGAAGGATGATCACATGATGGCAGTGGCAGGTAGTCTGGGGGGGTGGGGGGGGAGAGCTGCTTCGTGACAAGAAAAAAATAAAATAAAAAAAATAACACTGGAGATGAGAGTTCTGGTTCCCTTTCGAGCTGCTTTCATTTAGGCAACAACATGAGCATGCACCGCCAGTGTTTGACTCTGCTGCTGTTACTTATCACAGAGCCTAACAGTTTGTAAATAAATGAAAGCCTCTCTCTCGTGGGGCTGCAGGGCCACGGTCTTTGTATTCAGGAGTCTTTGCAGTTTGCCGTTCTTGCTGTCATTCAAGCACTTGCCAAGACATTTGCTTTGGTCCTTTTGCATCGCCAGCTCCTTCGATGGAAGCACACACACAGATAGGATGAAAATGTTAAGCAGACTCCCCTCATTGACTGGCTGGACTGCTCTTGGCTGCCTGCACCGTCTAACCGGAGCTCAGTGCCTGCCATGCTCGCCACAGAGACAGAGAAGAATGGCTCTGATCTTAAAGGCGAAACCCCCAACTGGGGTTTCACTTCATGTTGGAAGAAGGACTGGGTGCTGTCAGACCAAATTCCCAAATACTCGACAAAGCTGTCTCAGGCACAAAGCAATTAACTGTAGTTGTGGTTGTGATGGAGCCAAGTGGGATACGCTGCTTCCTTTATTATGAATGAATTTTGCTCTTTACTGATATTATCATCACTGATTGTTCACTTCTCAGCATTTATTTTCAACCAGTTGTGTTGCTTATACTAGAACTTGCCTCACAATATTTGGGAAAAAATGCGAAAAGCTTCGACTTTACTGACTTCTATAATGGAATTCATTGCCTTGGTGCTCCAGGTAATTTGCCTGACAACACACAGACGTATTACATTAATACTTGAGTGGTAGAGGGCTCACTTGTGAAATGACCTAAAGTAGCCTAATGGCTGCTGAGTATATAGTATAATTTCCTTCTGCAGCACATTATTAAAGACAAAAATAGCTCAGTTCGTTTTACAATTATGCCTCAGTCATCCCAAACAATACCAATGAAGTCAGACAGGTTCACTCAGGACATGACGCACTTTTCCCTAACTCCAGCGCTCTGGCTCGGCCCGTCGTTGAACTCGGGAAAAAGCTCTTCATTTTATCACCCACTTCACATCAGGAGCTGCCCTCAAACTCTCCTCATTTATAGCAGGCCTTACCTTCACAAAGCACACACGGAGCCACACAAACAGAGGCTCATACATACATTACCCCCCACGCTGTGCTGCAGATTGCCAAAGCCTGCTAGTTTTGGGGGAATCACAATATCTCCTGAGGTGACTCCAAACCTTAATTACCCCGCGAACAGAGGCAGAGATGGATATCTAAGACAGCATCTCACTGAGTGCTGAGCTGCCTCAAGAATCCCTGTAAGGTAATTACTACTTCTGCAAAAAAGAGAAGGAAAATCAGGAGGCAGAGGTAAAGAAAGGAAAGCAAACTTCATTAAAATGAAAAGCATTAAAAGCATATCCCCTCCTGTGATCATCATTTTCTTGTCCTGCGGTTCTCCAAGCCTGGCTCAAGCCCAGACTCACTGAAGCATCAGACTTCAGCGGTATCAAACTAAGAGGGACTTAAAACCGCACAGCTCCGCCAAACCCCGCCCGCCAAAGCCATCGTTCCTATCACATCATTTATAAGTTAAATGGATGCCTTGACCCTGCAAACATACCCTCAGGATTGGGAATCAGGCTTCCATCTGCCTTAAATTCATAGTTATGGATTAAAAACAATAGCGGTAGGAATCCTATACCTGGAGCTGTACCAAAATGTAATCAATTGTTCTTTGGCTCAAAACCTACCTGTCCAGCTAATGTCATGTAAATCCATTCAAACATTTTAGGAAATCTAGTTGAACATAATAATAATAACAGGCAAAGACATAACCTTGTTATTCAGGTAATAAAAGAGTTGATTTGAGATAAATATTAAATACTTGCGGAGGAACTTTCTATATTTTCTAGGTCAGCGGATAGTTTCTACCATTGGCTTTTAAAACGTAATTATATTCTAGTTATTTCTAGTAGAATAACAAGGGAACATGTCATTAAAAGTTACTTTCGCTGACTTTTAATGACTGAGATGATGATGTGGATGATCACCCCTCCGAGAGCTGTAATACTTTGATATGCCATATACGTTGGCTGTAGGAGTGATGCGAGAGCTTTATAATGTAAAACAATGTCAGAGAGTAATTTAATGTTAGGATGTGTAAAGCAGGTTTTCTCAGACAGTGTAATTTGTTACCTTTTTTATTGTGCCCAGAGTGCTCAATTATTTGTTTGATCTTCCTGCGCTTTTTGAAAAGAACAAAAGCATTTGTGATCTTAAATTCCACGCTGTGTTATTCGCATAACACGCCCGGTCATTTGGATTCAGATCTGACGGATCAAAAACTGTTTTCAGTGAGGTTTCGGCTGATTGAAAAAGGAATATTTTAGACTTGTTTGCGGGAGAGAGTCTTTTTAACTCCTTGGATTTGAATAAACACGTCTAGTCTTCCTAGATTTGGTGTTCTTGCAGAAGCAGGGACATCGAAGCTTTTGTCTTGTGGTTATTGTCCCTCGAAAATCCTTGAAGAAGAAGACTATTCCACACATGCCCTGGCAGCGCATGTCAAACTTGCTCCTGAACCTGATCCCTGGGCGCCCCATGATGTGATTATCATTGAATATTTCAGGCTTTTCATTGTGCGAAAAGAAATATCAGTGGAGCAGCACCATTCAGCTGTGGTCTGCATTTCGTGCGGAGGGCACAGACATATTGGGTAGCCTCTAGCTTATCTAACCATAATTTAATGCTGTGCTTTGTCGCTCCTCATCAGACTGCTGCTTATTCAAAAAACCATGATTATAGCAACATTTTTCATTGTTGAACAAGGGCATTAGCTGTTAAGAAATCTGTATATAACTTTGCATGACTAAGGGTCAGTTTCCTTGATGGGGATTAGAGTCTGTCCTAGAATAAAAACCTTATTTTACAATGGAAATATCCCTTTAATTTTTCTTCTATTTTAGAACTAGGCTTAATGCATCTAGCTGTAAGTGTGCATCCACACTAACAGCTTTGTGACAGCAGTCCATTGAGGGAAATGCCAATATCATCATGCAACATGCTCACAATGGATACAACCCTTAGATGCTACTATTTAATTACACTAAACAGAAAGTACAGCTGAGGCTGCTATGAATATCATTAGCTTTACACATATTCCATCATAAAACTTATTAGAGACATTTAAAGTTTGATCTGATGATGGTGCTAAATGAAAAATGAGGGAATCACTGAGGTATTTTATGTCTGCACCAAATTTCACAGCAATCCATTCAACAGTTTTGGAGACATTTAATTAAAAACCATAAATGTTATTAGAATAAACCCCCCTGGGCACCATGAATGTCTGCAGAAAAAAAATTTCCGGCAGTGCATCTTGTAGATATTTCAGCGGAAAAGTGCAGATTTGGACGTGCTGATTTAACTGCAGCACATGAAAAGTTAAAAGATCGGTGATTAATTGGGTCCGACTGGGCCCACGAGCAGCTTTATCATACTGTGTTTTGTTTTATTTTATTGTTATTATTAACCTTCTACAGTTTATGGGCCAGCACAAGCTCCAGTGGTGGCTAACAGGCCTCGATAATTGAATTCAGACTGACTGACTTGGGCACTGCTGCTACTTAAGCAACTTTAATGATGAAGAGAAAGTGGGAGCCCTGTGCTTTTTAGGGCAAAGAACAGGACGATCGGTGCAGAGTGCAGCAAACGCAGCCTCCTGAGTTCAAACTTCACTTAACTTTGGCCTCAGCTCACAGTTTAGATTCCAAGACACAATGCATCTCTGGCAACACAGCGTTGACACTCACGTTGAAATGAGAGAATAGTTAATGATTTTATTTTTCTTATCTTGAAAGGATTGTTAAACCATGTGTGAAACTATTCAACAGCAATATTCTTCAGATTTTCATTATTCAACAAAGCAGCTGTTGAAGAGAAAGAACAGATTTTCACAAAGATGTGGACATGAGGTTATTTCTATTGGGGCAAATTGTATTGTGAAGCTTTTTTCACCAGACACAAAGAGAGCATTAAAACACAGATGTATCATCAGACACGGCTCGATTTTTTTAGCAACCTGGATTCGCCCTCTGGAACATTAGCAGTGTATTTGTGAGTATCAGTGGTTTAAATATTGGTTTTCCTGACAATAACAGTAAAAAAAGAGCAATTCAACATAAAATGGAACACTGCCATAGCTGTGTGAGTGCTGGTCCAGTCGTATCAGGTTTGCATAAATGACATGGAGGCATATTTGCTGACATTATGTGAACTATTCGACTTCAGATAAAAAAGTACATTTGCAATATTTCGCATATTCCCCACAAAAATGTTCCTTACTCTACCATTAATTTACAGTATTGACACATTCAGCAAAAACCACAAGTTACACACCGGACAGTTTTTCAAATGCAAAAGCACACAAAAGCGTTACGGATCTCTCAAAAAGTCGATCACACAGCTGCAGTTTTAGCAAAACGCTGCTGCTAAAGTCTCGCAAGGCCTTGGAACACATAGCTCCACTTTCTCAGATCTTAGCTCAGACTTCCTGTGTGTCAAATAATTGATTTTGAAATACCATGGCCGGCTTTGTAAAGCAATGAATGGTTTAGGGCCAAAATACATTTTTATTCTGCTATTCTTTCATGCGCCATCCAGACCTCCCAGGTCTGCTTACTGTCCCCAGGGTCAAAACAAAACACGGAGAAGCAGTGTTTAGTTTCTGTGAACAACGAATAGGAGATAAACTTCCACAAAACTTGAGCTTCACTCCAACTCTCAGTTCACAATTTTTTGTTTGTTTTGCACTGCCTAGAGCTCATTCCTTATCTTTTTTTTTTTTTTTAAATCATCCTTTTTGTACGTAATAGTAATTATTTCTGTGTGTATCATTTTGTTGAATTGTGTTTTACAAGTGAACTTTGAATACATTGAGGTATTTACTTGAAAAGCCGATTCAGGTAAAGGTGACGCACATATTGAACATTTGCTCATGTTCTTTTGCAAGTTTGCAGTGATCTAAAATATAGACTATTACATCCTGTAAAAGTTGAAGTTTAAAAAAGAACATGTGAAACCTGTGGTGAGCTTTCTGATATTGATTTTGATGGGTCAGAGGGGTAAATGGTTTTAAACCGATAGTTGAATACCTGCTGTTAAAGACTGCTTTCATTGACATTGTGTGCATCTGTGTGTGTGTGAGATGTGTCTAACTTTGTTTTCATTGACTGACCTCAGCTACAGAAGTCAAACCTAATATTTACCTCACTTTTTTTCACTGCCTCCCACTGCACCATTCATTGTTTTACACTCTCCAAGAAAGAAAAGAAAAGGAAAAGATCCTACAGAAACCTGAGGGGACCTTTGCCTACAATTTACAATAATTAATGTAATGGATGGAAATGAAAGCCCTTTTGGTTCATGAAATATAACCCAAGGTTGGGTGCCATACCAGGTGCTCTTGCTTGTCATTGTCATTATCAAAGAAGAACACGGTTAAATGAAAGAATTAAGGTCATGACTTCAGTTTCTTGGCTCTGATTCATGTTCGCCTGCTGTCCTGGGATTTGAACTGTAGCTCTTTGAAGACCAACTTCAATCATTTTAATGAGTTCATCATACCATTGCTGACTGAGATTGTTGTAACCATCGATTTTTCCTTTTTTTCTCCTCTGATACATTCATTTTTAACGAGGCAGGTGTCCTCGTTGCTCCTCAGAGGCAATCAAAAAAATGACACATACAGTAGGAACCCCGGTGGTAATCAAACACCGCACTGCTTTGTAGGTTAAAGGTGAAGAAAACCCCTTAAAACGGAGCAAAAGAAGTGTGTATTCTATCACTGAAACAATGCACTGTTCCTTGGGGAGATAATTATTTTATGTGTTTCTCATGAGTTACGTCTAAACGCCTGTAGAAATCACATTTATACAGAACTTTTAAGAAAAGTTAGACTATAGATTATCCTCACTGAATATTCCAGTGAAGGGAGAGCTGCTGTAAGGTGGTGGTCAGGCTGTAAGACAGGAAAATAAAGCACTTGGAGGGAGTTTACCTGATGAAAACAACAAATATACCGATTAAATGATAATAAACAGTCTTGGAATCACTGTTAATCAATTCATAACTATAAGGAGACAAAGCGTTTGGAATGTGATGTGCAGCGACCGTCAAACAACATAATTTTTTTTATGATTAATGCTTAAAAGACAGACAAAAATCACATTTATACTTTCTCTCTTGTAAAGTATTGGCAGTGCTGGACGTGGTTATTTACATTAAAATGACGAAGATAGTTGTGCTATGGATGAGAAAAGAGGACTAGAAATCAACTCATCTCTGCAGGGATTACAGATCATAGTGTAAAGTGGGTCTGATTGTTGGATTGTCAATTCTGGAGAGCTACAGAAATGTTAAAGCTATTTGACTATTGAGCTGTTTTCACAGAGTATGCAGGCCCTTTAACACTGCGAAGTCTTCTCAAAGTCCCAAGAAGCTACAGAAACAGTTCAGTGTGGGTATTTATTTACAGGCATAAGGATTTAGATTTAACTCCAGGAACCAATCCTGTGCAGTTGGGCCACCAATTGAAACTCGCTGATATAAATGCATATGTTTACCGTTTAGCATTTTAGCTCACACATACACAAGAAGTGCATCTGAAGATGATGGTCTGAGGAAGCATTTTTTCCCCAAGCAAAGTACTATACAGAAAAAACCTTAGTTGTTTTTGTACATACATTGTCCACATCAACCCCAATTTGCATGAAAGAAGCCACACTTTCTTTACAAGCAGGACAACAAGGCCTCTTTTTTATAACTTAATTAAGTAGTCCAATTACCGTCACACATCGCTGTAATGTGATGCAGGCTTATTTATATTATTCATGAACACCAATGAAGACTCACCTTGGCTTTGTAATTTGGTCTTTAAACAGCACTAAATTAGCGTCATGCTAGTCACGTTATTGACCGTCACGACTTACAGCGTGCGAGTTAATCAAATTTGACAGCATCGCAATGCATTTAAACCATTGTTCAGTTGCAAAAATGGAAAAAAAAACCAGAACCGTAATCTTCGCTTTTGTTTTTATTTCTGTACATGATACAACATCCTCATAAATGCTTTTATCACAAAGGAGCTAAATAATTTGAAAGTGACAGTGCCTTTTATGTCTTTTTCTTCTTCATAACAGATCTGTTTGAAATCATTGTAGAACAACCCAGACAGTGTTTCTTGCTGTTGCTTAAGCACACCCATGTGAACGTCATATTTTATTTATGAAGCCTGAAAAGTGTGCCACAGAGAGGGCCCGGCTTCCTACGTCAGGCTTCAAAAAACTGGATGGCGCTCATAAAAGTTTCAGCTCCTTTCAGAATGGAGAGTTCAGACATGTTGTCTTTAATTATTTCATTTCACATTAAAAGTTCGAAAACATTCACTGCATACCCAAAAATGGGAAGATTTCTTGGTGCATTTTGAGGGTATCCCCTTCTGGACCTTCCATCTCTATCCATAAAACATGTGAGAAAGTTTAGCAGTTCTCCAGTAGCTAACCATATCTGACTGGGCTTTGCTGTTAGATGTAATTCTCGCTTGTGTCAGATGCAGACTAATGTATTAGATTCTAGGATATTTCCTGAAAATGGAAAACAATAGTAATGTTTTCCCCATAGACTGTGTATGAACATGAGTGAACCCTCCCAGTGATTTTGAAGCTGAGCATGGCGGCTTGGGCCATCGCCATCTTGGCAGTACGTGAACCTTTTTACTTGCAGTTAATCCAAAAATGAACAAAGAGGTCAAGCGTGAGTGGAACTGAGGCTTCAACTGTCCTTTGATAGTGCCTACATGTCACTCAAAGCGACTAAGCGGCCCTTAATTGTGCATAACTTTAAGCCTTGATACAATTTAAATAGTGAGCTGCATGACAATTCTTCTCTTACACAGTTGCCATGAATGGGGAAATCAGCAACAGAGACCAAATCAACATTTGTCCCAGGCTAAAAACATGCTTTTTCTCTGCTTTAAAGTTGAACATTTTAACATGGAGGTCAATGGGGATTGACTCCTTTTTGGAGCAGCCTCAAGTGGCCGTTAGGAGAACTGCAGTTTTTGGCACTACTGCGCTCTCATTTTTGCAGTCTTGGAGATTATCACTTGCTTTTTAATGCAACTGCAAATGGCAACTTTAAAGTCACACTCTGCTACAGTAAGTGCAACCTTCTTTTCAGTACAACATGGAGCTAACAGGTCTCTGAAGATTTCTGAGCAGATTTCAGAGGAGTGTTCAGTTCTGTGAATTAACAGCAAAAAAGGAATGCATGCTTATGTATTTCTTCGGCAAGCATCCACTTCAAGACTCATTTTTATATGACGCAAGCTTCCATACCATTTTATTGTCCACAAATATATAGACCACGAGGTTTATAGAAACATGATAACACAGAATTTCATCATTAGGAAGAGTTTGCCCCAAAATTGGTAGCTTTGATGCCTGCAACATTTCCAATGCTGTCACATCAAAAATGTTCTGAGCAGCCACTGATCTCTGACAGTCTCCCATGTGAGATTCTTGTACCTCATTTGTGACATGTTTCTAATTTCGGTCTTTCACAACAAAGTATAGACAATAAAGCTTGATAATGATGAGGTCATACTGTTAAATAAAGTGTGAGTGTCACCACCCTAACACTGAATACTGATGCTTCCATAAATAGAGAGTCGATTGACGTCACAGTAAGATTCCTCACACAAATTAATGTGAACCTACACAAGGTTTGTGAATAAATTTCTGATGGCCTTGACAACTCTCTCTTCTCTCACACCTCTGATAAACTCGACTGAGGAGTCTGCAAGCCTTTGTGTGTGCTTTTCACAGAGGCAAATCTCAGAGGAACAGCAGTACGTTGAGCTATGACAGTCGAGCCTGGGACGTCGAAGTCTCGCACTTTTCTTCTTTTCTTTATCTTTCTTTTTCTCTTCTTCCTTGGCTACTGAGAATAGGCTGAGTCTTCCCAATTAGCAGTTTTCTGAAGAGGTGTTGTGACAGCCAGGGAATACAATTTACAGTTGTTAAAGCCTATCTGAAGACGCTGTCAGTGTCTAACAAAGATAATATTAAGCTTGATAATAATCCAGAAAACTATATGAAATAAAGTATTGTGATGATTGATTGGACATGCTGGGATCAAATGTGGTCTAATCCTTGGAGCACATCTGTGCAAGCTGCTTAAACTGCTCTCCTGAAATTGCTGTCTGCTGCCAGATAATGTAGACCAGTCGCAAATCAGACCTGCCTATTGTAAGCTGGTGGGAGACCTGCTCAGCTTATCCGAAAGCAGGGAGGAAGCTTACAATGGGGAGTCTAGGAAAGGAAATGCGAGATTGGTGCTGATGTTTCCAAGAAGTGCTGTGGCTCCATTTATTACTATCTGACAGGAGACAATCAGCAGTATGCGAATGGGAAATGAAAAATGCTATGGCGGTGTGACAAGCTTGTCTTAGGAAGTTTATTTGCAAGATATATGTTTATTGTAAATATACCACTAACAAAACAGCAGCTTTATCTGTCTGATTCTGTGGTGGACCAGTTCCTTTCAATGAGCAAACATTTTTAAGCATCAGTGGTATGGTTCCTTAATGCGCACTGTAAAAAATTTAAAAGGAATTGAGTCAAATCAACTCATCTGTTCTACCTGACTCAATGTAAATATATGGATTTTGCAAATCTCAGGTTAATTAAACTTAAAATCTGTTTTTATTTGCGGATAACTTTAGTATGTTTGAAACACGATGTCTTATAACTTGAGCCATTTTGGCATAAATGATGATTTGAACAAACTGCTAAGTGTTCATTCAACTCATTAAATTAGACAGACATGATCAAAATTTGCTTGATTTATCTTAAAAACATGTTGAGCTAAGTTAGGTTTGTTTCTTGTCATAATGATAAAAACAATTCGAACCATGACAACAATCAGTACTGAATTCCATCCCAACCTGTAGAATTGTTAATTGTGTCACTGTAACGGAGAGAAGCTTAACAGATTGACTTTGGACTGAAAGGCTTCAACCGCTGTATCTATAATTTCCCAATATGAAATTAAGAGGAAACTTATTAAGCTTGCAAAATGTAAGATGAAAGCAAACCTGTCTATAACCATTGTCTGTGTGACTATTAGATTCAATTCAATATCTGAATTTAATATCTCAACTTGATTTGTTCTGTTCACTTAATTTCATTCAGCTATTTTTAAGCTTCTCATAAGATGACTTTGAACTAATTAATCAACTGAAGTGCAGTTAACTCCCATTTTTAAGGCAGCAGAGAGACTTATGTTTCTAAGCTGGTGGAACTTAAACTGATCTACAGTATGGAGATTTTGGGGAAATAACTGCAGTAACACCTTAAAGAAAGGGGAACTGGCTTCATTCCCTCCTTACTATGAGTTAGATATTACTTTCATAGAAATAGGGTTCTATGTGCATCTTAAAGGAAAAATGCAGCTGGAGCAGATTCTTCTCAGCTTGAGGACAGCAAGTTTTCAGAGAACAAAAAGAAGGCTGATGCACACTGTTTAATTCCCTTTTCACCTTTTGTTGTGCAAACTGCATAATGTTTCAACACTATAGTGTATTCATCAAAGTCAAAGTGGACACAGGTATGAAGGAAACATACATTTACCCCAAACCAGGTGTGCAGTTGTCATTGGGTAATATAGTCGAACAGGGATTTCTAAACTATTGGATGCTAAATGTGGGAGTTCTATAGTCTGTGTCCAAGTGCCAGATAGCCAGTAGCTTATCTGTTGCCTGCTTGTCCCTGCTGTCCTCTTTTAGCCTCCCTTTGGCCTCACCTCGACTGGTCAGGGCAGATGGCCACCATTCCCAAACCTGGCTCTGCTGGATGTTTCTACCTGTTGAGATTTCTTCTTTTCCACTGCCACATTGATGCTCGCTCATAGGAAATCTTACGATTCATTGGGTTTTCCATTTATAGTTTTGTAGAGCTTTAACCTAAAATTTTAATTAGTTGGGTGAATCTCCATAATTAATAATACCATAGGGCCATAACCTTAAAATTCCATTTAGTCAGGTACCCTTGTATTTTATATAATTTTGTACCTAATATTTAATTCACATCATGATTCAGGCTGTAGGGTTTTAACCTTAATAATTAAACTTCAGGTAAATTTGCAACATCAGTCTTGTACCGCCACTGGAAGAACTTTGACTTGAAGGCCGTTGTTTTAAACGTGCAATATAAGTAACAGTGACTTTAATTCAATGAGAATCAACACAATAAATCGCTGTTACAACATTAAACATTCAAGGAGATGGATCTTGTTAACTCTGGGCCAAGCCAGGCTAGCTGTTTCCTGTCTTTTTGCTAAGCTAAATTGCTAAATTATTGCTGGCAGTTCATATTTAGCCAGGATAGACATGAAAGTGGAAATGCTCTTCTCATCTTACTCTCAGCAAAGAAGTGATTTAGCTTATTTCCCAAAATGTCATCATACTTCTGCCTTGCCAAGGAAGGATACCTGACCTCAGAATGCAGTAACAAAGTGGGCTTAGCGCTAGCCAAGTAAAGTAGTAAGGCTTGGCTCTATGTCTGCTTTGAGACAGACAAGATTTTGGTCCACCTCTTTTAATAAAATGCCCCTGACTTTTTTTCTATTGAAGTACTGATAAGCCTCTGAGCTTCTCGGGTCATTTATTGTCTCGCTGTCAGTAGCAACAGAATCAATAAAATGGAGCTGGCTAAGTAAGCTACTGTACGTTATCTGAGGACATTTGGGTCATTCTCCCATGTCTCAATTGTAATAGGCAGAGGTGTGATTGCATTATCCTGTTTAAGGTGTTACTGGCTGTATTCCCACACCATTTGTTCACCCAAAATCTAAAAAAAAGGAAACAGAAGAAGGTGAAAAGTATGTGGGAGTTATACTACATAACTAGAAGTTGCACCTATAACTATTTCAAGCTAAGGCATCATGCAGTTCGGTATAAGGTGGATTAATTATCACTTTCACACAGCACATCTGAATCATGAAATTCATCTACTTCCTGGGCGACGCTGTCAGGCAGATACTCACATCTTACCAGTGGCATCGGAAACAAAGAGACTTAGAAGAATTGATGCCTAATGGTGGCTTTAATCTTAAATGACAGCTCTATGTGAGTGCCATTATCTGAAAGCCGCTCCAATCAACTGCATTGATTAATTTTGTCTTTTGAAATGGTAGCCTTGGGTCCAGTAAGTATATTTCTTTTATTCTGACACTGTGAGTCAATACGTGGCCTTCTGTGCTATTGTTCTGTTTTTCTGTGAACTTCTTCCTGCACTCGGAGCTCAGTGTGTCTTGGAAGTGATGCAGTCAGATAAAGCAAGTCTGTCAATAGTATGCATATATGCTCTCAATAAAGACAGACCTTCTCTTCTTGAATAGGCTCATTTAATCTCTTTCTTCATATGTTATTCATGGAAATTTGTATGCCGTCGATGTCCTTTTTCTGCCAAAATATAATCTCACATGGTTTCAGATAAAGCTCGGTAAGCTGTGCTGCAGTGCAGACCAGCTCACTGTACCATCGAGAACTGGGAATAACAGTGAAGGGACTAAGCTATATGAAAGGAGCAGTGAATTTTAGACCTTCAAGACACATAACAAGACATTAACACCTTCATAAGTGGAGATTGACAGCGCGGTTACCTTCTGTGCTAGGGGAAGTGCTGCAAAATGCTATACCTGCATCCCTAAGCTGCAGTGCAGGGTCAGCGCTGGAGGTGGTCACCTTAGCTGGGTGTAAAATGGCCAGTAAATCACAGATAATACAGGACAGTGCCTGTGTGGAAGAACGTGCCCGTGTGTGTGACAGAATGTGTGCGGTCTTTTACATTTCAATGCTGTTCATCCTGTCTGCACTGTCTACACAATGCATGCATGATCAGCCAGGAGATTATGTGCATTCGAGTATCAGGGTCCTCTTTGTGCACTGGTGGATGTTTCTGTTTACTTCTATGCCAATATTTGCATTCGCATGTGTGTGCTTTTGTGGGTGCGTGCAGGTCACCCTGAAGCTGCCAGACCAGATGTGCAGGAGTCTGGATTGTGTGGAGTGATGAGTGGCTCCCTAGCTGACTCTGCAGACTTGGAACAATGCACACAGGTCTCTCCAACTAATGAGCTCTCTATATAGAGAGCACACAGAGAGAGCCTCCACTCTGCCTACAGTTTCAATCAGGACCTCCATATCTGGTGAGCAGAGCTTTTTATGCTTGTGCTGGCGCTGGCCCAAGGAACTTGATACAAAATGCAAATCAGCATCTCGTACCTGAGGTGGTTCCAGTTTGTTTGTGTCGCAAGGTGGAGAGTGACAGGTTCTGTGGATCAGGATGGAGTAGGCTTAGGAATGCAGAGGCAACAGGGCTATTTTTGCTTTAGACTCTCTAACAGATAGGAATTCATAAGCTTTGCCTTCCCCAGATTCGGCTACAAAGCACTTTGTCTATCTGGAACTGCAACCACAAACGTAAAAAAGCACATCTGAAATAACTTCAGAGGTATGTTGTGATGATAAACATGCTGTACAACATTTATGCATCACAGCACAAGGACAAAGGTGAATAATCTGTTTCAACATCGCGAGCCTGTTGTATTGGGAAGTTGTGATCCCCGAAGGGCTGTTAAAACCGACTCAAATGAATATAGGTTACAGGGGCTTAGAGAATGACGCAGCGCCCCTTGGGGCAAGTGTCCAGACTTCTTACTGAGAAATGACTCTACATTATTCATTTCACCTCTAATGTCTTTGTTTTGCAACAGTGCTTTAAGCAGAGCAGGGCCACTACCCATACTCTGAGATGCCCAGCGACCAATGGGAAGCTAAAAACATCAGATAAGTTCACTCAGTGCATTAAAAAAGTCTAAAAATAGATTTGTTTTGTCAGCTGGAAATATACAATAAAAGCGCTATGGGAACTGTGTCTCATCATTATTAGAAGCTCCCACAAGGAGGGGAAACGTCTTTTCATCATCACTAGAAGCAGAATGAAACGCGGCATAAGTTGAAAACTCGACTTCCCAGTGCTATATAATGAGTCAGGGAATTGTGGGCTTTTAACCCAGGGTAAATATTTTTACCTTCCTTGTGGCTTTAAACCTCAGGGGAGACAACAGAAAACGCCCCTCCACACGCTTTTGACCTACCGGGTACATTAAGACATAGCAAAGGTTGGTAATGATGAATTTTTTGCACAACAGGCAGTTTAGAATGCAAATCTACTCTTGTGCTACAAATCATAGCCTGGTAGCAATGTCATAAAATATTCATTTTCACAGGAACCCTATTCTGTGGTGGTGCAAAATCCTCTGCCTCTGATGGAGAAGTACAAAGATAGACTCACATACCCTACAGTGTTCCTCTGCCATATCGTGTACCTGTCAGGGAAATTACAAAGACTCGTGAGCTCACGTCAGATTTCAAACGCCTAACCTTTCTGTTTTAAGGTTTGTGTTTCTCTGGCAGCACTAAATATATGAGATGCCCTCTAGTATCTTACAAGCTTGCTGTTTTGATCTATGAGGTTGTGATATAAGCTTTGGTTAATAATTGATGTCTGGAAGGATGTCTCTCTCCAGCTCCTTCATATGACTCAAAAAATGACATTCCTGAAAAATAAGAGGGGTCTTCTGCAGGATGAAATGTTTCACTTTGTGAATTACTGATGCGCTGTGTGGGAGTTCCCACCCCCTCCTGGCTGCCTTATTATTGTGCAAAGTTCAGTGTTTTTGACTAGTAGGGAAGATGTCCTCGTTGGTGGTTACTGACTAAGACATGAAGGGAGTCATGAAGTTTGTATCCGTGTGCTCAAAAACAAAAATGACCTTCTCATTTCCTCATGTGTGTCCCTCCAGGACTTATTAAACCAGGAGAAGAGTGACCAGAAGACACGTGTTTTAGAAGGTGAAACATGAGAACACCATGTTTCTTCCAAAGTTAAACCTGCAAAACCACACGGTGTAATTCCAATTTAGAAGAATAATTCAACATTTTAGGGAGCAGAGATAATAGAGAGGTACATGAGAAGACTGGTAACATTCTTGTTGCAGGTTGGTGAAGATGAAGCTGCAGCCGTCAGCCTGATAATGCCTCCAGAACTTACTGTTTTATATGTAATTAGTTTAATCAGTACAAAATCAGAAGTGTAAAAACTGCAGGCTTGGACAAGCAGAAATGTGTTTTGTAGCTCAGAGTAATTTGGAGGACTTATTTTTGTGAATGTCTAAATATTCCTTTAGGTGACAGTTAATAGCATTTTTATTGGATTTGATGCCAGTATTCGTTTATTAGATAGATGGATAGATTACAGTAGGAACTGGTGAAATTTTCCACCTGATGAAAATGTCAAACTCATTTTTTGGGAGGTAGTTGCAATAATTATTATTCTGTAATCAATAGCACAACAGAGCGCTGGGCTTTATGACTCATGTCATTTGCAAATTGAGGAAAGCGTTAGAATGGGCACATCCATAATTGATAATTACAAGTCTCTGCGTCATGCTTGTGATTCTGCAGCTGGAGGCTAATAAAGAGCTGATATAATGTGTAATTCCCACTGTGCAGACAATTGTTTGATTTATCCTGCTGAAGAATCAGAGTCACTTCTATCATGCACATCTCTTAAACATACGCCGGGAACACTTTACAAATGTTTACCCTGTTCATTTAATCAATTTATATGTGTGGCTATTTCTTAAGAGCTTGCAAATGGCTTTAATGATCCCTCCTGTAAGTGTGTAGCTAAGAAGGAGAAAACTGAGAAACACTTTAAGGAGCTGATGTTCAGCGGGGTGCCCAGACTTCTGTCACTACCACACAGAATTTAAGTGGACATGAAGGGCTTGTAAAAGTTTTAATTGCAGACTACTTCAGGAGAACTTCAGACCCGCTGTGCCAAGATTTCAATATTTCTCTCAGATATTAATGTTTACAGCCAGGGTGTCCTCTACTATAGGTTCAGGTTTGTTTTACTTTTTCCACTTTCACTGCTTCCTCTGACCACCTGAAGCTGTCCCTCAGGAATCAGATTTGTTAATCAAATAGCGGGATGAATCATCCAGGCATCATTTCCCAAGGTGTCCATGTTTATGAAGAACAATAAAACATGGGGCCATTGTCTGCGATTTCATTCTCCTAAAATGAACTTTACATCAAGTCTAGAAGCATCTCCTCACAAATTGCTTCCTGCTAGCTTTTATAGCGGGTACTGGCATAAAAATTACATTTAAAAAACTATACACTCATGCAGAGAAGGCTATCAACGCAAACATTTTCTCTAACTCTAATGTACAAGTCCATAAAAAACCTAATTTTAAGATCATCTAATTTCTGAAAATTACGCCATTTTCCACTGAAACAGGGCATTGATCTGGCACATAATGCGAGGTTTGGTTATGTTTAGGTGTAAAAAGGGTTCAAACAAAGAACCTTTGTTGTCATGGCAGCAAAACAACGAGGCAGTTGAGGTTATGAAACAGCCATGCTTAAAAGTACCGACTCGAAAATTGAACAGTTTAGAGGTACTTGTACTTTAGTTGACTCCACAACATTTCCAACACCAAATCAGTCAATACAGGCTACAAGCAACATAACAAAAAGTACAATACAACTTAGCGAGTGTGTGTCTACAGTCTAGCTTAGCCAAAAACAAAGCTCTAAGTGGAGCTGAGTGAGCTGGTTGGTTATGCGGGCAGATATAAATGTAAACATCTGCAATATCCACGAGCTGATGCAGTGAATAATGAGCACCTCCTTTATGAAACTCATAACGCTGCATTGGTCCCTAAATAGTAAATCTTTCTCAGGGCCTGTATTACTTCTAATATTTGCTGGTGATTTAAGTCCTCTCAAGTGTTTCATGTTGGATATATAATATGAACAATAACATAATGGAAGTACAGGGAGGCATTATTTGTTGTTTGTTCATTCCTTTGTCTTGTCTACTGTTTTCAAAATCCATTTGAAATCGAATAACCTCCCAAAAATGGTCTAAAATGCATAATAGTTTATATTTTATCATAATTCTGCACACGATAAAATGAAAACACCTGTTTTTCCTCAGCTATTGTTTAATTTCTTCAACTCCAACAAGCAGGTCAGGCTACTAATGTGCTCAGATCTAACGCACTAAATTGCAGTTGAGTTAAGGTCACGCCACATCAGTGCATTTGGCTTTTGAGCAGGAGTGAAGTGAGGGAAAATTTAGGCCTCACGCTGAAAACATTAATTTCTTAACATTCCCTAAAAAAGAATGAACCCTTTCTGATGTGGCTTAATGAAGCTTTGCGATAATGTCGGTGGTGCTGTTGTTGTCCTGAGCTGCACCGAGGCGAATTCTGTTCACTGAAGGTTAAGCAAAATATTGGGAAGAATGGGGATTAGCGTAACGTTGAAGAGGTACTTTAATCCACCTCGCTGATTACCAAATCTGTGCTGAATAAATAACGTACTTAAATCAGACCTCATATGCAAGAACTGAAGGCCAGTTAATTAAAGCCGCATATGCTTTATAATAAACCAAGCAGAGAGTGGACTGAAGTGCAGAAAACATGCGGTGTACTTCTCAGATATTGACATTCATGTGTACAGAGCTGTCTGTATTATTTAATATCTTTTTGTGAGCAGCACAGCAGCATCTCACCTCTTTGACTTCAGGGGCAACGCAGCAGACTAAGATCACATATTTGAAAGACTAGATGGAGGGTTCAGGGTATCAAATGGATACAGCCTGCAGCATTTCACTGGGGTCAGAGCACTTAACCCTCTGCCTGTATTGCATTTCACCGTATCTCTCAATAATGTAATTGAAATCATTATTTGAAAAGGTGATTTTTTTTTCTCTTAGTGCCCCAGAGGTGTGTTCAGCATTAATTGAAGTGGATGCTTCAGGTGGCCATCATTAAATTGAGCGACGCCGTGCTACCTCAACACCTTTCAAAATGAGTGGATGTAAAACACAGCATGTGTACAGAAGTACTTTTTTTTAAATATATACCATCTTTTGTTTGAATTATAACCAAAAAGAGTGATTACTTTTCAAAGGTAACTGCGTGTGGTTTTATACACATATTAGCAACGCTAAGCAGCACTGAAAGCAGATGTTAGCTTTTTAGTCAGAGCAGGAGGGTGAGACAATGCACTGTGCATGACTAATGCCCTGACTGTCTTCACTCCTTTTTTGTTATCACTGTTATGAGTAACAGAGTAATCAGGACAGTCGTGAAAGTGAACCAGACCTCATAGTTGAAAAGACTAATCTCAGAGATGGCCTATACAGTGCGCTTTCCTTCTTTCACTGAATTCTATTTAATTAAAAAACAGAATAATCCAACGACATAGATAGCTGTCACCCCACTCCTTTGTGTGCTTTTCACACTGCCTGCTCACAAGTTCCCAGCATAGAAGTCGGAGCTCGGGGAGCATAGCGCAGTTTGTATTCAGTCGGTGTGACAGGCGGCAAAGCAGCAATCTTGTCTGTCGAAAGACAATGATTCCACTCAGCTGCCATGTTGTGCACACAGATGTGCTATACGACATCAGTCCTGAAGTCTGTCACCTAGCAAAGGGAAATTTAGAGTCTGTGAACAAGTCAAAAAGATCCTCCGTGGATATTTGATTTTTAGTGCACACTTTGCCACATTATACCAAGCCGGCTTGTGCTTTCTTCTGCTGAAAGGTTTTCATGTTACAAGGTGATTTTTAAAGTGATAGTTTTTTTTTTTTGAAAAACACACATTCACACACCTCCGCTCTCCTACTGTGATTTCAAATGAGAATCCATAGCCTCAATGAAAACAGAAGTAGGACATTTAACTCAATCTGTCAAATAAAGCAAAAGAAAAATAATCATCTCTTTTAATGGTTTATTCAATGCTTAAGCACATTTTCAAATGACTCACCACTTTTCCACTTGTCCTTGATTTAAATCACTGCAACTTAAATATCTCTGAAGTTTGGACTATTTTTCTGATAGAACACGTCATCTGAAATGCCACATCAGTCACTACAACACTTTGATGGATACCTTTGACTATTTTCTGATTGAAACTAATCATTTAGAATTAAGGATACTATAGATTCACAAAAAATACTATAAATATTAGTTGTATTCTTCCTTTACAATGTGACAAGCAGAAAACAACAACTAGCCAAGCAGGATTTACACAACCAACCAGGGCTAAACTAAGCAGATGGGTCACGCAGACATCCTTTATGATCACTCCACTGCCACTGCAGTCACAGCAAGTACAAAACACACCGGAAAAAGTTGCATAGGTGTCTCTCTCTCTCTCTCTCTCTCTCTGACACACACACACACAGCCATTGCTTTGTTCTGCATTAATAGTTGGAGTGTGCTTTAGGTTTGCATTACAGTCAAGACTTTGGCTTTTTAGCCAGTGTTCTCCATGATTGAAATTCTCAGTCAGCCATCAATCTGCATTATAGACTGGTTTCCCCTTGTCTGGTGGGGGCTAACTGAAACAGATTGAGACAGCTCTTGCTCACTGCATCACTAATGGCTGGCAATGAAAGACGTCTCTGTGCAGTTGACCCGTATGTGGAACAGGATCACGTCGCAGCTCAGAGCGATGGGGACAACGCAGCTCAATATAGGGAGTCTCTTCGGCATCAGTCACCAGTCAACAGCATCTCATCCTATTGACTAAATGTTGCCCAGAAATAGAATCTAATCACAGGGTTTGGACAGGCCTTAGTTCTCCTAATGGTTTACCATTAGCTGACTGGAAGAATGCCCAAACTATAGAGAAATATAACAATATATTCTAGGGGGTCTGCATTGGATGGCAATAATGAGTTCCCGATTATTGCCACGGCACCTGCATGCTCCCCTGTACTTGTATACATCAGCTGCGATCAGAGGAAGTTTGTAGCAAAAATGATTAGTCACTCACCTCTGCTTTGAATCCTCCTCATTATTTTCTGTCATACAAGCCTCCATTAACCCCAGAATAGGTCACAGAACACATGAGCTAAAATTTGGAGAATATGCATTTTCTCCATTCAGCTGTGTTGAATGGATATTACAGGAGTGCAGCCTTATAGTGGAATCATTTCCAAGCCATTTTGCAGGCAGGGCCACAACAGAGTCATTACCTGCATGGCATAATTGACAGTGAACACAGGCAATCTTGTTAATTGATTACCCAGACCTGTGCTAATGGAAAATGCAAAGCTTCATTGTGCCTTCCATAAAGAGCCTGTCAGTAACATTTCGTCACAAAGACGACCAGACTCAGACCCACTAATGTTTCCAGACATTTCCCAAGAGATGCTTACATCAGAAGACCTCTCAGGCGCTTTTAATTCACTGCATAATCACCTATAAGATGATTGCCCGGTCGAATATTTCATGGCATTGAATGTGGCAGAGTGCTGATCAGAATCGCAATAAAGACCCACAGGAGAGCGCATGTCTCCACAGAAATATAACTTAATTAAGAATACGCCCGGTTGCTGCTGTCTTTTTTTTTTTTTTTTTTTTTTAGCCAGGTTGAGCTGAGGATGCGGGGGTTTGGGCCACGCTCCCCTCTCGTGCAGGATTCAGCCTCCAGCTCCTCCTCTGATGCATCGTTTGCATCAGTACTTGGGAACACTTGTGCGCGCTGCTGCTGCACCTCCCCACAGCGCATTCACGGACTCCACTTTGCCAGGTGATGACAGACAAGCGCTCAAGACTGAAAATGATACGTTTTTAATACGCCTGAAGTCGGAATCAACGTAGAATGGAGACGCGCCTCGGCCACTGCCTTTTTATGATTTTCTCTGAGTGGATTTGGCTCTTGACCACAACTTCCATCCTGGGCGGAACAAACGCGGAGGTAAGGTGCATTCCCTCGTGCCAGCTACCGCTCATCGCAGCATTTCCCCGGGAACTCTCGGAGCTGGATTTGTCTAATTTTGGCGACGCACCAGCTGAAGAATTTGTTGGATTTAACGAGGGGTCACCCGGAGCTGGCTTGGACGAGAAGCACAACGTTGCGGAATTAAAGGCGAGCGAAGAAAGTTCGCACAAAGTACAGCCGCGGTCACGGGAGAATGACACAAATTGTCTGCAGAAGGACGCCGTGAGCGGTCACCAAAAACTTTCCCACCCCGAAGTGTTTTCTCAAAGTGCTTCTGACCCGTCTTCCAGTAACAAAACCGAGAATGGCACCGGTGATGGAAACGATGTGGCGCTAAACGAGGACGGGAATGTGGCCAGTTGGAGACGAACGCGAGGTGCGAGGAGCGCAGAGACTTGGTCCGGATTCAGACCCGAGGGCGGGGAGGACGCTTCGGCTTCGGACCAGGAGGAGTTTCAGCTCACAAGTTCGACATTTGCACTCACCGAGGACACGGCTCACAACCAGGCGATGGTGCACTGGTCCGGACAGAACAGCAGCGTAAGTACTTGATGTGCTCCAGATTTACGCACGGACCTCTTTTGACGCATTGTGGTCAGCGTTCACTCTCAGCTCTGTTACGGTGATCTGAGTGATTTAAAGATTCCGTTTTCACATTGAGTGGCGTGATCGAGATTAAAACCGAGACTGCTGGCAGAGTTTTAGGGGAATCAGTCCTGTGTCTCTGTCTTGCCCTGATGCTCCCCCTTCTCACACATAAACACACATGCACACACACACACACACACGTACCAACACACACCCTGTCCATGCCATTCTCTATTGATTAGCTGACTTGGCACGTATATGACTGAAATTTAAAGAGCAAAATAAGCAAACTTAAATGTTCTGTCTGCATGAGTTGAAAGGAAATTGTGCTTTTCTTTCTTTTTTACCCCCCCCCCCCCCTCCCCATTTGTTTTTACTGGCATACTCACACAAAGGCTCATTCTCGTATTTTCTTTGCTTTTATGGTCAATTACTGATGTGGGCAGCTTTGTTGGCATATATTTTGTGCGCAAATGAGATCAATAAGCCCCTTTATTTTCCCCAAAATAGAAAAATGGTGATGCTATTAAAGATTATGGTGGTGGGTTTAAATAGAAATAATAGCAATTTATTTTCTACAGTGATGTTTAGTAAATGGATGGCTGATATGGTGCAGTTTAGACTGTAAACAACGTAACCTGAAATGCCTCATAATAAACAGAAATGAGGCCCATAATGAAGCACAAAAAAGCATCATGTTGTCATAAATTGCTAAATATAAGCACAGGGAGACAGATAAACATTTCAAGTTAAACGACAAGTTGAAAGCAAAAGGTAATTAGCAGTGTAACTTGAAAAAATCCTCTGAGATTTCCTGTCAAATACCCAAGGGGACTTGCACTCTACAATTTTGGGAAGATCCAATTTTCTTATGTCTTTCTTTCATACGTTTCCAAACTTCAAACAAACCCACGGTGGAGGATGTGAGCAAACGTAGAGGCACTTGAAATAACAGGGAGTCTTCGATGTAAGCTGTACCCACGCCCTGTAGACCTCTAAGCAAAGAGACTTTAAAAGCAATCCTAAAAGATACGTGGATCCATGTCAAATTAAAGTTAAACCATAATCACTTGATGTGATTCTTGTCTTGTTTTGGTCAACAGTCAAGCAGCAAAGTTTGAGATCCTTATGTAAATTTTCAGCGAGACCTGTGAAATGTGTAGTATTCTGCTCAGGATGTAAGCATGAATTAGTGTTTCGACAAAAGAATTCTGATTTAAAGGTGTAATTTAACCCTATGCTCAAAGCTCAACACACTGTCATACTGCATAACGTCCAGGCTTGATCTGTGGCAGCAGAGATCCAAGACTGTTGAATAGTGTATGTCTTCGCCTTGGGGCCAATCAGAAGTATCTGTGTCTTGTTTGTCTGAGTTTCAGTGGGCTCATATATTGATTAAAGATTGAGAATGTGAGCCAGTTTGTAGCCACCATTTGGCTGCACAGATATGTATAAATCTGTGTCATCAGCGTAGATAAGGAAGTTTCCATTTTGAAAGTGTTGAAATAGGGCTTACATACAGACTGGCAAAGCGTGTGGTGAAGGAAAGCTTCTTCTGGTTCGTTAAAAGCAGAAATAAAAAGCCAAACAGACCCCAGTAAAGAGCCTAAGTCAAGCTTCATTTTCTTGAAATTACTTTTTTCCAAAGAGAATAGTTCGAATTTAATGAAATGCAACTTATTTGCTTTTTTGTTGGCAGCTTGATGACAAGACACTTCTCTGCACGTGTTTGTACAGTAAAACTAGAGCCAGCAGGTGGTTACATTAGTTAAGCAGACCTGACAGAATCTCCATGTGACTTTTAATGTATGTGCACTTAAGCAGAAATTATGTTGGGATGGGGCAGATGGAAACATTTCTTAGCTATTTCCATTTGTTTACATTCTTTCTGCTATGCTATAAGTTCATCACCATTTACATTTGAATTCATATTGATACCTTTCAGGGATTCCACAGTGTTGCTACACGTGGTTTATTTTTTAAATGGTGCCAATCAACATGCATGAGTCAGTTGTACTCCTAAACTTGTTATTCAAATATGTGTAATTGTGATTCAAGTCATTTTCACCAGACTTTGGCATTGTCATTTCCACAGTAACATTTCTGCTTCAAGAAATTCATATCCCCCCCCCCCATGCACAGAGTCTCACTCCGCCTACTAACAATTCAATGTGTGTCTGTGTGTGTTTCTGCTTGTGCGACTTACCACACCCCGCCTCTCTCTCCATGTGTGTAATTGTAGCCTGGTGATTATCAAGAAAAGTAGCAGCTTTTTCCAGCTGGTCTACTTATTTTATAATTCTATTTAAAGGAGTAATCTCTTTAAAAATTAACCAAGTTTCTTTTTCCTAATTAAACATCTTTGTACAACTACGTTAACATTTACAGTTCAGTCATAAGGGCTTGACTCAGCCTCCCTGGGTAAGAGAAGACATTTAGCAGCAACCTAGTCTCACAGGCTGAATGATAAAGGAGAGACCGTTTAAATGTTTAAGTAGGCAGATAGTAGGTTGGCCTACAAATACAAAAAAAAGTGTTTTAGGGCTGATGGATACTTGAAGTGTTAGTGTGTGCGCATGTCAGGTCTCCTCTGGCTTGTTAACATGATTGAGTTTGTGTGTGAAACTCTTCTGACACTTCAGGCTCTTGTCACATGTTGAGTTTGTCACACGTGAAATCAAATTCTCAGGAGGCTGCAAATTTCCCCCAACAAAAGCAAGCCATTTCTTTCTTTGGTGTTTGGTTGGAAATTCTGAAATCTAACAGCTGTTTTAGTATCAGATCCATGGACGCGAACCAATAAGACAACAAATCGAGTCAAAGCATGTCGTTGACTAATTTTGATGTTGAGTTTTTATGTCCAATTCCATTTTTTTTTTGCCACCCATTCGCTTTTGAAACTGGGTTCATAGATTTTTTTTAACTCTTCTTTTATCATTTTCCAATTATCACTGTTTGAAAATTAAGCCGCAATGTCATTTCAGCTTTTCAATCAACATGAAAACCAGGGAATATTATGCAAAGCAGTGTGGAGTCCATGTGCTGCTACCACTCTAATTCGTGTGGTGATTGTCTGTCACATGTAACGTTTAAATCCCAAGTGTCCTTTCATTGGACTTGAACAATTTAACCGCACCAATTAATTAGAAAGCTTCGAAGATTTGATTAGAAATTAAACAAGAAACAAACTGTAATAAATCGAGAAGATGTATTTGATTATTGGCTTTATTTTTAATTTGAATGTCGTGTTGCATTCATGCTATCATAGCCTTGAAAAGGCCCAGTGTGGTAGATGGACAATTTCAATTAGCTCATGTTCATCAAAGATCCACTGTGCTTTTATGAGCCACCAAGAGCACAACATATTTTAAAGCAGACAATATCAGGGGCTTAAATATCCAAAGTTCATTAGCGTGTGCGGTGAGGCACATTTGATTTAGTTGAGATTGCGTTGGCTTTTTCCCTTTCAATTTGAAACTGAAAAAACACTTTGAACATTCTAACAAAAAATATGAAACATTCAATCTCTGTTGATCTGTTCAAATGTGGCAGAGATTAAACTCAGTTTAAAATAGTAACAGCAACATTTTTTGGGGGGTTGTTAATAATTCCACAACACATGTTGGAATTAGGCTACATGGGTTTCGTTTTTTTAATTTGAATAACTTATATGTTGCATTCAATCTATTTTGACTTTATCTTTTGTGAAAGTGAAAGACCTGCTCTGCATGTTGTCCTTGCATTTGAATGGCTTTTATTCTGGTGCTCTAGTTTCCTTTCACAGTCCAGAGACGAGCAAGGTGAATCAGAAAGTCTAAATTGCCTGTAGGTGTGAATGTGTTTGTCATTCTGGTTGCCCTGTGAGTCTGTCAAACTGTCCTGGGTCCTGCCCAGTGGATGCTGGGATAGATTTTATCTCCCCATGACCTTGAACACATCTGTGCTATTTTGTATTCAGTCTATCCAGCTGTTTTAAATACAGCAGGTGTGATGCAAATTACTTAAAATTCTACCCAGACGACACACTGTATTATTAATTTTGTGAACAAAAGGGTGGTTGTGTTGTGTATCCAGAAGCATGAATTTGTTAGTCGAAAGTGGGCGCCACCTTCTTTCTCTTCTTTTCTTCTTCTTTTTTGCTGGAGCAGGACGATGAAGATCTCTGAATCCAGGACTATTCTCACAGTTTTTAACCTAAAACATCCGATTCTTGGCACAGCCTTCATGGTTTTGAGCTTCAGCTTGCTACTCGGTGGATTTTTTTTCATGGTTCTCCATTTCTTGGAAAAGAGGTCATCATATTCCATCTCTGCCTTAAACTGAATGACCTGCTCGTGTGTACACAAAACCTACAACGTCTGGAACAGTTCCCCACCAGCCCTGTGCTCATGGGAAAATGCCCTTTTCTCTTAGAGCAAACTCGAGGAGCAGCTTCGCAGTTGTTGTAACCCATGTTTTGTAGTATTTTCAGCTTTTCCATTTTTGTTGAGGGCCTCCTCCTCTTCTCAGATCTTGAACTGGATAGCTCGCTGAAGGGCTTGTCCTCATCGGCTTCATTGAGCTCTTGGTGAATTGTCTCATCCGTTTTTGCAAAGCGGAGGTGGCTCAGGTATGCAGTCAGTAGTTGCATCTCTGACTCACCGACTGAACTGTGGATGCAATGTTTTATTCTGTGGCACTTCCATTTCATGATTTTCCTCAGTGTCCCAGAGAAACCAATGGATGTGAGCATGCAATAGATATTCTATCTTTTGTCATATTGTTGACCTCGGTCTGTTAGTCTTAGACTGTAAGTACAATGAAGTGAGAAAGCCGTCAGTGCAGGTTCTGTCTG
This sequence comes from Acanthochromis polyacanthus, assembly GCF_021347895.1. NCBI lineage: Eukaryota > Metazoa > Chordata > Actinopteri > Pomacentridae > Acanthochromis > Acanthochromis polyacanthus. Next base: position 7,927,894 of record NC_067127.1, read on the forward strand.
TCCAATGCAGGTATCTGTCCTATTCTGCTGCCATTAATGAAGCAATTTTATCCTTCAGCTACACAACCTCACCAAAAAGTCCATGGAAGACACTTCACTGATTTTAAGCTAATAAGGTTGTTAATGCAGGAAATATAATTACATGGAGGAAAGCACTGCCAGTTTGAACGACATACAAACATGCTTTTCAACACCAATGCCAACTAGAATGTATGGGAAGTAAAAGTGGAATGTTGGTGTTGGAGCACTACTCAGGCATATAAATGACTACAGTAAAAGTAAGCCTTGAAATATGCTGCAAAAATTAGATCTGCAGGGTTTTGAAAAACTTGAAAGTTATGGCTTCTTCATCTGTGACTGGCAGGCTTCTTCTCCCTCTTCTTCTTCTTCTTTGCCACAGATACCCAAGTCCTGGAGTCACAGGGAAAATTCTATATTTGCCCAGCGTACTATATTTTGAGGTAAAAGCTGGGCTTGCTCAAAGAAAAATGTTGATGTCTAATAAGGAGTGCATAGAAATGTATGGCAAATATTCAACACAGAATGTGATTAGATATGCAGGATGAAATAGGTCGAAATAAAACTACGATATTCTGTCTGAAAACTGTGGGACACAGTTGTGTGGATCAAAGATGAAAGAGAGACATGAGAGTGATATTGATCTTCTCCTATAACTCGTGGCAAGAGAATGAATAATCATATTTCCCCAAATGTTAAAATATTCCTTTAAAACAAAAGGAAGAGACTTTCATTAGCACAGAAGCAGCACGCAACTAAAAGAAGTCATGACCTCATTGAAGAACATGCGTCAAGGTCAGCGGTCGTATGGATCGTTAACAGGGTCGATATACAATTGAGGAACTTTTGAAGTCCATGAGATATATCTCGCATATATTTTCATTAAAGGTAAAAAAAAAAAAAAACTCGAATATTTTTTTTGTTTTTATTATCAAATTCCCTAATTATTTATTATGGAAACAATCATTTGTTTTAAAAAAATGACTGGATATCACTAAAATGTCAAATTGGTAACCGTCCAAATTTAATTACAACCACCTTCTAATTAGCTAAACAATAATAAAACGAGCTCATTCAAAACGTGTTTTGATTGTGTTCTTTATATTAAGTTGAGATAATCATGACAGATATTTCTTTTTTGGCAATATATCAAATTTCATATGGAAAATAACTAATTGTATCTGTGTCCGAGAAATCACTTTCAACTAAGTTCCCCATTACAAAAACACCTCTCAAGGAAGTGTGTTAATTCCAAATCACATGACCTGCTCCACATGATGTCATTTCCTCCTGAAGAAAAGACTGGCAAGACTCCAAGGCTTTCTGAGTTATTTAATATAAAGTAGTGTGTAAGTCAAGTGTGGATTTATGGCATGTCAACAAGTTTACTTTATATATAACCTTCAATTTTACTCAGTTTTATATATAATATTTAGAAGAATCTTTCTGTAAAAATGCCATGTGGTGTTTGGTTATAGGCGGCCATGTTAATTTTAGGCCTGAAAACAGCAAAAATGTCAACTCTGATACCTGTCAACTATGTTAGAAAAAGTCCCCCAATTATATTTTGACCCAACATTCTTCCGTCTACCAACAATCATTGGTAAAAGTAACAAAAGCAGAATAGACTATTGTTGTGCTGCACCCAAATATTATATAAAAGCAAACTGTCTTTTGTGTTTTGGCAGCTGGAATAATGGCTTTTGTTATATTTTTTTAAAACATTTTTTTTTTCAGATTAAGGAGGTTTTTGTTGTGAGGGGATTATTTATTGTTTCTAATGAAACAAGATGGTTGAAAATTTGAAAATAGATAGATACATTTAAACTATCTAGGTTTTTCAATACGCAGCATTCGGTTTTTTAACGAGAACATAATGACCAAAAGGGGATTTATGACTACATGTGTCCCAGTTTATCAGCTTGTCAATGCTTCCTTTTGTTCCATTGCAACAAAAAAACCCCACAGCTTTTCACTGCTATAGCAGCGTTTAATGTTGTGATGTTGGCAGTTATTGTCATCTTTTGTACCTGGTTCTTCATGCTGTGCTTTAGAGGAGGAAAAGGAGACAGAATGTGTTCAATAGTTTAATTCGGTTTATCACCTTTCCACCATTTTATCTCTCCAGCCTCCCCCTACCTTGATTCTGCCTCCTCAGCATACCGTCACAATGCTCAGGACACATGTAGCTTCCCTCAGAAAACGTGTTGACATGCTCAGAGAACCCTGTGGCCACGGCTGTCAGAGCAGACCGCCACCGGCTCGCCTCTCTCTCGGGTGGCTGTGATGGACAGGCTGAGGAGGGAGAGAGGGTTGATGTAATGCAGTTTCAGGGAGTGAACATCACACACATAAATAAATTCATGAAATACATAATGATCAGAACTGTAACACCGCGACCTAACCTACGACAACGGAAGACAAAGAATTTGTTTTTTCTCCTAGCAAAATTTGTGGCATTGCCTCTGCTGCCTGGATGAACAGGGGGACGAGGTTTTTAAAGCTCAGCACTGCACAGAAACTACTGGCAGGCTGAGTTCAGCTCTGCCAAGCCACCAAGCCTTCCCGTGGTGAGGTTCTCTAACTCCTTGAAATCCTGCTGAGTGTGTTTTTTATCGCCAAGCTGCGTTCCCCTCCTGGGTTTCCTTTCTTCTCCACTGAGTGCAATCTAACCGAACAGAAATTCCAAATCCCAGTCAGGTGAAGATTTTATTCTAGACCGGGATGAAGTTAATTTGCCAGGAATAACAATGCATAATGAGATCTCACCTCTTTCTTTTCCCCCCCTTTTTTTCTTGTCACAGACACATCTTTGTGTTTGCATTTCTTTGTGTTTGCTTAAATCAAACTGCTGCGCAGGTTTGTATTTTTATGTGTGCTCCAACTGTTTCCTCTATGACTCACTGTTGTTTCAAGAACAGCTGCTGTAGCTTCAGAATGATTGTAGTAGCAGCTGGTAGGCAAAGAATCAGCTTGTTCATTTGCAGACATATCATTTAAATGAGATAATGTCTTGACAATTAATGTTAAAATTACCACCATGTCTTGGAGAGGCCTTTTTCCTTCTCAGCTGTGTCTTGGTGCCTCAGTGCTCCATCCATGAATCAGCAACACTCTCCCAGTTGGTTGCTGTTGTCAGTGTTCTTTTGTTAGCCATTGCTCAGTTTGCACCTCATTTTGTGCTTCAGAACACTTTCATTTTACTGCGGCCACCTGCATTAGTCGTTCATATGAGTTATGCCATCTGGCTGCTGAAAGAAAAGCTTCGCATTCAAAACCGTAACTTTGATTCACTCGCTCAAGTTCTTCACATTGGATTTACAGTGATGCACTTTGGCAAACAGGAGGTTTCAAACACAGTTAGAGAAGCTAAAAAGACATATGGACGAGAGAAATTCCGTCTCCGGCATATTCATCTAATCAGCTGTTTTATTTTATTTATGTTGGTAGAAATATACTTCATTAAAGAGTCCAGGGAGCTTTTAAGTTTGTCAACATACGACTAATCTTTTACCATCTCGCTCAGCACTTCCAGATTTCAGACTGAGAGTTGAAGATTTAAAAGGAGTTTTTGGGGAAAAAAAGAGAGAAAAAAACCCCACTCCATCCACAGTGGGTGCAACTTTTTGGTTGGGTTGAAAAACCTACCCACTTGCTGTCTAATCTTGCCTGCATTGATCAGACCCCCTCCCCTCGCACACAGAAGCTTCCAAGCTCAGCATGCCGCCGTAGTCAACTGCTGAACTTGGCCGGGCTTTCATTTATGCCGGAGAAGCAAATGATGCGCGAGTATAAGCCCACAGAAGAAGGAAGTCGTTTCAGTTGACTTATCAACCGAGCTTCTTCTTCGACACGGAGTCCTTGTCTCGACATGAGGAGTCCAATAACGTCAGACGCTCGCTGTTCTGCTCGAAAGCCGCATCCGTAACATGAAGCACCTGCAGCAAGCTCGTTTAAGATACACTGGTTATTTGACGTTCACAGATCAGTGGTATTACCGTCTGCCAAAAGTAGCAGAAGGCTGCTATGAGTCACATTATAACTGAAGTTTATTACTTCAAGAAAGACACGAGAAAGTCTAAATAATACCGCACAAGTGATTTAAAGCAACAACTGGAAATTCTTTCGTTAAATTCCCAGATCTTCAGCACTTTAATTCACTGTGATTATCTCCTCCTTGTATCTACATCCCAGCTTTATCAGGACAACTAGCAGTTTATGTTTTGCAAAGTGATATTGTGAAGTTGCTTTATAATTTATGATTGCGGTGACCTGCTATCCATGGGAGAGCCAACAGCTCTGACTTCAAACAGCCGAGCTTCAGCACAACATCTGGCCCATGAGGAAATGTTGCCTTTGTTAATGAAGTGATATAAATTGATGTGGCAGACAAAAGCCTCTGTACATTATGAGTCTCACTCAGGTGCTATTGAAGAGTACATCGGTGCGCTGTTCTGCAGGTTTTTACTGCTGCCGAGCGAGCCGCACGACAATAAACAATATGATAGAAACAGACAATTCTTTCTTTGTTAAAGGTGTTAAATGATGCTCTTTAATGTGGGGATTTTATCAAGTGAAGTTCCATAGTTTATGCTATTGCGGCCCCCGAAGGGCTTTGAATTGGCCTGTTATGCTGTGCTTTTTTGTCGTTCTTTGAAAAGACAGATTATTAACACTCATGTGGTGTTGATGTCTTGTAAGTAGGTGTTTTCGCCTTTCTCCTCCCAATTAGTTTGCTTTAGTTGTGACATTTAATGTCTACAATTATCACACATTTCAATGTTGTAATTACACATCAGCTTGATTCTTTAAGAAAAAATGAACTTCAGATCTAGATACTTAAAGCTGTTATAGTTGGTTATATTTAAACTGATCACATAACACGTTTGTGATTGTGTGGATTTGTGTATTCCGGTTGAGGGTCAAAGAGGAGCTGGATCCTTCCCCGACATACACTGGGCGAAAAGGCTCAAACACGTGACCACTTTTGGACATATATTTGTCTTTGTTATTAATATTCCAGTCAGTAACTCCTCCAACAATTGCTTTTATGGAATCATCCATCTGTTTAATTGCTGTGGCTAAATGTGATGACAGTTTTATTGATGAGGCAACTTAATTCCAACAGCTGATAAGGCCGGATCAACGGGTTGGTGAGAGTGGGAATGAATTGCAATGTGTACGCTGTTGCTCGTTTCATTTGTCTCAGGTGTTCATCCTTCAATAACAGAAAGCCTCTGCTTTCTCGATACCTCTACCCCATCCTCGCTCTTCTTCACACAACACCTTCATTCCACAGCAGTAATCTCTTCACACTAAGCCCTTTAAGTCGCCATTAAGCCCCCGTTCATTCTTACATAATGATCGAATTCATCCCAGTCCATTTACCTCCAAGGTTTAAGATTTACAAAGGATTAGAGTTGAAAAAATCAATTTGCTTGCTCTTGGATGTCAAGTAATCCAGTTTGGAGATGTGTTGGTGCTTCATGGTAGCTGACACCATATTGTGACACCTTTGTTGAAATTCAAAGGGTGGGAAAAGCTCAAATGTATAGCATTATCAATCAGAATCAGAGTGTAAGCTGCCATTATCCTCTCTGCGGTGGAATCATTAGAATAAGAGCCCTCATCCAGCGATTCCAAATAGTAATTTAATGACTTGTGTGACATGCTGAGCTTCAAACACCTGTTTGACACAGAAATATCTACAAAGTGAATATGATATCACTGTATTGATGTGTTAACTGCAGCCATAAAGCTTCACCTTACACTTTCAACATCCTGCAGAACAGAGGAAACTTTTCTAGCTGGCACTAAGGTGAATGCACATTATGTTTCACTGGAATCCTGGATTCTTCCCAAGTAAATGCATAAAGTTAATTGCCACACAGTAGAGCGGGCGGGGGTGTAATTTGTCCTAATTTTGCCACTGCTCCCGGTTGTTTTATTGTGTATGACAGTGTCCATGAGGGTATGACTTTTGGAAGGCATAAAGGCCATTTTATTGGAAGATCATAAATCTCTGCAACCCCAGTCTGGACACTTTGGTACCGAAGCTATAACAAGCTGTGGGGATTATCTCTAAACTAGCTCTGATTTATAGGATTTCATGCATTCAGCGTAACGTAGGAGGAGCAGAGTCACAGTTTTCTTTGTTGGCCCATTCATAGAAAGAACACAATTAGATAACAAACTCAGACTGTAAAGTCTCATTTCGTTGCATTATGAACGGCTAGAGGAGGTGTGGTATTACATGATTTATTATTTACACTGTTTACAATAATAAGGTTCATTATGGAAGACATGAGCTGTGCATAAAACCAAGCTGAAACTCTTAGATGTCTAATCAATTTATAGACTGAAATAAGATGAACATCCTCCTCTAAATAAATCAACACTCAAAAGTTAAAAGGCTCATGTAATTACAAGGATTTCTGTATGTACCAGCAGCCGATTATTGGCTGTAATATAATTATATTTATTGATACAGGAATTACCAATAACCCAAGAAAATCAGATAGTTTGTGTTTTATAAATCAAAGCGAATGTTGCGTTTCATTGTGTGACACTTTTACTGGCAAAAGACTGGTGATGTTGTGTTGTTTCTCAGCCAAATTCTAGAGTCCACTTTACATTAGTGACCTGATCGTGCCTCATATGTGTCTGTTCTGCTCCACTGATTAGTTTTAAGAAGGACGCACTTTCATTTTGCAGAGATGAGAAGGACTGATTTGATTTGAGCCTGGAAAACGACTTCTGTTTTGAATCTCTACAAGCTGGGATTTCATAAAGAAGTTAAAATTTCTTGTTTACATGACAGAGTTCTTAGTTGTTGTAAGGAATGCTACCCCGAACGCTCATATAACACTTGATAATTAGACAGTAGCTGTGAAAAGCTGAACAAGATGCCCAGCGATTCTTCCCGAGAGAGCTATATGATCTGCAGGTTTTATGATTGCACAGTGCAGGCGGGGCGCTGCCGGAGCAATTAATTCCTGTAAAGGATGAAGGGCACCGCACGAACAACTGGTTTTTTTTTTCTTATGTCAGTGACTGTTGAGGTTTTATTCTTAGTTTTGAAAAAGCATTCCTTTGGATGAAAGTTATTACGTATTCGAATAAGTTTTCCCTTCATACAGTTTCCTTGCTGTGTTTAAAGGAAACTACAAGTCAAAAGCATGTAAACATGACCTCATGCATCAGTAATTTCTGTACATACAAACACACCGGCTTTGATTCAGATATTTTCTGAGGAAAAGAGGCAAGTCGAAATGTCCACAGTGAGCTTTTTATTAATATTAATTTACAAGACATCTTGAATTCTGCTGCTTCTCATGCATTGAGTAAAGGCCTGTGAATTGTGAAGCGCGTACGACTTTGACACTTTTTATGATCGACTTCCAGAAAGATGTCCGCGGTATTTACGACATCTGCCTTTCTGCGCCTAGAATAAATTATGGTGTTTACTTATTCATTTAGTCATAGCTCACCAGTGGGAGCATTTGCTGGTAGTCTACTGGGTCTTAAAAACCATTACAGCATACATATATGATCAGGAATATGTCTGGGGACTGTACACGAGGCTTTACAGCAAACTGTGGGACATGTTATCACAATTTGGTTTTTAATAAAGAGGCGTCTGTCAGGAAGCTCAAAAGACGCGTGCATGGACGGCTGTTGTTGCACTGCGTTATTGCTGCTGTTCAAAACCGAAGCTAGTAATCTGTTTGTGTTTTCTAGGTGATTCTCATGCTGACAAAATACTACGACTTCAACTCTGGCAGAGTAACTGAGAGTTCTTTATGGAGGTAAGATGTTCTAGTATTATCATCTATATAGGAGAAAAAAACTGATGTTACATTTGTTGCTGTTGTAACTAATCAATATGACACTCTCTAATGTTATTGTTGGACTCTTACAGAATTAATTTAACCCTGTAAGACCCAAATATAGAAAAAAAGAGCAAAAAAAAAAAATCAATAAAATAAGCAAAAAATTATATACATAAAAAACTCAAATATAGAAGGAAATTTGCAAAAATAAATTGAACTAATACTGATGATCTTTCCAAACTGCGATTACTGTATGCAGGATAATGCTGTTTCATTTCACTGTCTCCACAATATCTGTGAGATATTCCCTGATTTGGTGTAATAGCACTGCTTTTTGATAAAGTCTGCATTTTGTCACCTTCATCAAATGTGCACGTCCAGTTTGTGGCAAAAAGGAAGAGCTACAACTTTAACCTTTTCCACATCTTGCTTCTTAATAAGGTCATGACAAAAAGAAAAAATAATGTGAGGAGAAGTGTCCGATTCTGCAGTAATTACAACTATTTTTTCCCCCTGGTTCTGTGAGACATTTCCTCCATAAACAAGGATTCCAAAAAGCCTGTATTTCCAAGGTGCTCTTTATGCTTCAAAAGCTAACGACCCTGTAAGAGATTCTATAAAAATATATAAAATGCACGACATGTGTTTTATATTGTGCAGTACAAAACATCCTGTGGCTGCTTTTTTCCCCCCCTGAAATGTCACCAAGAAGCTGATACTGATCTATTTTTGTCACAATAGCTGACATCTGAAATGAAATCAGCAACACAGTACCACTTCTAGAGCACAAATAAACCATATTTTAAAGAGTATATGCACTGGGAAAAGTCTCACCCCCTCCCTATTGCATTTCTTTTAAGCAAATTTGTCTTCTAATCCTGAATTTGATAAATAGAACATAAGTGTCAATAACAATAATAATAATAATATCTCATCCCCTAGCCATGCATGCCACACAGGATGTTCTTGTTTATTCTGATAATTAAAAAAATCTCCATTCATCTAGCAAATTGCTTCATGACTTCTGCTGTTGCAATTTTCTGCTTGCCTGATATGCTTAATGATACCATCAGCATCTTAACTAGTAGGTGTTGCTGTGTTCTCCTCTACTTTCTACCAAAGCCTGTTTATGTTATCCTATAATTGAATTTTAGGTCAACTGATTATGGGACCACGTATGAAAAACTTAATGAGAAAGTCGGGACAAAAACCATTCTGAGCTACCTGTATGTGAGTCCAAACAACAAAAGGAAGGTAAGTTTCGATGCGCGTGCAATGAACAATCCTGACTGCGTTGAATAAATCTGTCAGTTATTATCACCATGCAGCAGAGTTATCATTTTTCCTCCATAGCTACCCAGCAGCAGCTTCCACCTTTCACATTGCAGAAGCACACTTAAGTCCTGTAGAATGGATGCTGTCAAGGTGGGCTGCTCATTCCTCCCGTCTCTTTTCTTGTCTCGTCTCAGATCATGTTACTGACCGACCCAGAGGTGGAGAGCAGCCTGCTCATTAGCCTTGACGAGGGGGCGTCCTATCAGAAACACAGCTTAGCCTTTGATATCCTCAGCCTGCTTTTTCACCCTGAGCAGGAGGACTGGATCTTGGCTTACAGCCATGACCAAAAGGTAATGTGTAGCTGTCAGATGGTATGAAACAGCCGGAATGAAAAACTGAAAATATGACAGAAAACATCTCTGTGTGAGAGAATAAGGGCTGCTGTGTGTGGCTTTCTTGCAGTTTATTTGGCTGCTTTTGTTAGCCGTGCTGCAGTGTTCGACCAGATTGTTGTCACCGTGGGGTCGCAGCAAAACTGATATCTCTATAAAACGTGAAACATATCGCTGTCATGGTCAAATGCATTCATTTTGATAATAGCGGCTACGTTTCAGGACACGGTCTTCATGAGCACAGACGTCTGCTACTTAAGCCAAGGCTGCAGTCGCCACCGCAGAAGCAGCCGATCACCTGTGGCCCTAAACGAGTCATAAGGTCTGGCTGCAGACAGCTCTGAATGGATGTGTCCTAGACGGCACAGCGGAAAGTTAACAAGGGAGACACGCCCAAACAATCCACAAGCTCACACACACAAGCACAACTGTGAGCGTAAACACACACCCTCCATTACTCTGTGTGAGAGCCCCGCTGTCTGCTTTACTCAACGCCTCAGACATCAAACTTGGCCTCTCCAGCCTGCGATTGGAAGACTTGATTTTCAGAGAGAAAAACAGTCAAGGTCCGGGAAGTGAGATAAATGGTGCAGGGAGGAAGATGAAAGCTTAGTTGAAAGCCATCGACGGGTCAACAGTAAAGATGCTCTGGAGAAGTTTGCCTTCAGGTCGTTCCCTGTGTCTTTGTAAAGCAAATTTTCTGTAGTTTTTCTTTCCTTTTTATCGGCACGAGAGTTAAATGAGACTTAGCTTGGTTTCATTTTACATTTTATTGATTGTCTGTCATGTCTTAAAAGCTGTAAGTTCTTAGATTCGTCAGAATGGTGTTGCTGATCCTTGTAAAGCTCAGAGCTTAGATGCGTGCTGCTGGATCATTAAGGCGAGATGACAGGCCTCCTGACTGCTCCAACACCAGTAAAATGGCTTCACGGAGAAAAAACTACAATGACAGCTAAATGAGTGATTTTATAACGTCAGTTAGGCTGAAGTCCTGCTGAGTTGCTGAAAGAACGAGTCACTTTGATTTTCCCACGTAGAGCAGCTTGTATGTCCTCCTTTCTCTCGTAGCCAGGACATCAGAACACATAACTCTTTTCTGTTTTATTTGTCATTTTAGAAACCTGGCTTCAAAGGATATTTTTTATCCTTGAAGGGAAGGCAGATGTATGACACTCAGCTCTTGAGTAATATATAACTTGTTAATATGTTTATCCTGACGAATAAAAAACATAAGTTGGGGTAAAATTTAGGTTAATGGTACCTCAGATTGGAGTCAGCTTGGAACATATGTATATCCTTAAACAGCCTATAACATTTAGAGACTCTGCTTATGTTTACAACTTATTGTGTAAAATGTCCAGCCTGTATGGGCACTAACAATACAGTTGCAGTGATAAAACAGTTTGTCAGTCATGAATATAACAACTTATAGAATACATTACATTGAGAACTTTGATTTTCCCACGTAGAGCAGCTTGTGTGTCCTCCTTTCACTCATAGCCAAGACAGAACACATAACTTTCACTCTTTTCTATTTTATGTTTCATTTTTGAAACCTGGCTTCAAAGTGTTACTACATTTTTCCAGGAAATGATGGATTTTCTTATATCTGATGCATTTCCACACAAAGTCTGCACTCGGTAGTGCAATATTCAAAACAACATCAACATGGTGATGCAGGAAAAATTCGTACAAAAGCGACAGCTGCTTGATAATACAGTTGGACATAAATCTGGAGATAAATCTGTTGGATATTCTCACTTGGAAGATAATTCATTATAGTGTACTTCATACCATGCTTATCTGATTAATGCGTTCATATTTTTCAGCTTTACGTCTCCGTCGAGTTTGGAAGGAGGTGGCAGCTCGTGCACGACGGCGTCGTCCCCAACAGATTCTACTGGTGAGATCGACAGTCGCTCATTTGCCGAATGTTTGTCCAATAATATTAAATGCTGCAAGATTTTCATGTGAAGTATGGAAATGTGAGTTGTATGCATTATTAGCATCTTGCTCAGTACAGTAGTAGAGAGGGGAAATGATTAATCAGCAGCTCGTTTACAGTAATGTTAAAAAACCTGCTATTTCACTGAGTCAGATTTGAACCCATTAACAAATCTGGAATGTCACGTCTCAAGTGTACTTTTTGGAAATGTCATGAATTTTTAAAAAAAATTGGCTGCATTTGTTATTCTAGCAAAGGTATGTAAAAAAAAAGGACTCAATGAAGCTCACTCATATTTTAAACCCTTTTGCTTTTATTACCAAAATGCCAAGCTTTTAGAAAGGCGGATCTTGTACCGATGAATAATGCATGCTTACTTTTTTACTTTTTACATAATGTACTAAGTGTGTAGTTTACACATACCGATTAATATTTGATCCATTGAATGCGGTCCCCTCATAAAATATTGTTGGCGTAGTGGTGGGATACCACAGTGTGTTACAAATCGAATCACATCCAAACATTATCCATCAGTTTTTCATTTATTTTGTATGACGCCTGATGTATGTTGCACAGACTCAAGATGAGACATAGAGCTTTTGGACGTCTCTCACGGTGTTTTAGCGTTATTAGCTTATGGGAGGCGGTGCTGGGATTATGGCCCAGGATAAATGATAAATTTATAATGGTTTTTATAGTTGTTGGCTACAAACTCCTGTTCGCACTTCTCAAGAGAGGAAAAAAACAAAAGCAGAGATTAATCAAAGAGGCTGGAATGACTTACAGTGGAATGATACTCTTGTTTTTGGAGTCTTGGAAATGCAATGTGTTGATAATATTAGGGTAAATAAAAATCTTTAGGGAAGAGGTAATCACCAAGTAGATTTTAGGGGAGAGCCGTGTGAAAGTCGGTTTACTATCTTGTTTATGAGGCGGATATTTTTTACCCTTGAAGGGAAGGCGGATGTATGACACTCAGCTCTTGGGGGGGTTGATGAGTAATATATAAGTTGTTAATTTGTTTATCCTGATGAATAAAAAAACAGAAACTGGGGTAAAATTTAGGTTAATGGTACTTCAGATTGGAGTCAGCTTGGAACATATGCATATCCTTAAACAGCCTATAACCTTTAGAGACTCTGCTTATGTTTACAACTTATTGTGTAAAATGTCCAGCCTGTATGGGCACTAAAAATACAGTTGCAGTGATAAAACAGTTTGTCAGTCATGAATATAACAACTTATAGAATACATTACATTGTGAAAAAGTCCTACAATAAAAAATCTTTTTTACTGATCTACAAAAACTTGTCTGAAATGCACATTTGCAGATAAGTATAGACCTTAAATCACAGCATAATTAGCAGTAAGTGATATGGCATGATATGGACACCATCTTCTACAAAGTCCCTTCTCTTCAGGAAGCTCAAACTGTGGAGAACTGTGCACAAATTTGACTTTGGGTTAAATCATGCCTTGTTTTTCATGAGAGAGTATGTTCATAATTTAGATTTGCACCAAACATCAACAGATGGTCTTTCCTCGCATGCCACAGACAATTTGAGCATCGTGAGTGTTGCACTGCGACGTGATTTAAAAAATGAATAGCAGAATAAAGATTTCATTTCTGTAACCCAACAGGGGTATCATGTAAAATCTCATAGTTGAAGATCTTTCGAGTGAGCCAGGAATATTCAGAAGCACTGTTCTACTGTCAATATATTAAATAATAGCAATGGTGTCTGTAGTATTTTTGGCACAAAACTCACATTTTTGATGTTTCAAATTAGTAAACACTTAACAAAATGATGGAAAAGGTGCTCGCAACAAATTGAGATTTCCCCATAAAAGAATTCTTTTCAGCACTTCCTGCACTGCTCGACGGGTCTAAAAAACCTGACAAACGTGATTTACAAGAACATGTTAAGAGGACCCCATAGGCCGACAGAGTGCTACACGTTAGTTATGGGAGAACATAGTGTAACATTGCAGGGGTTTATTTAAGAGCAAGGGCTGCTGTTCACTGATAGAATTGGATGAAGTATTTGACAGAAAGTCCATTAAAAGAGATGGAGCTGTGAAGCAATTACAGAGTGCTGAGGGAAGCAGGATGGGGGCTTTTTATATTATAGTTCAGACACAGTATGGAAAATGAAAAGAAACCCATCTTCTGTCACAACAGCTGCTATTAATACAACAAGTGGTCACTCCTGTCGCTCTGCACTGAACAGCTGCCATGAAGAATCACTCGTGGAAGTGAATGAAATGGCTAAGTACGTCTTGGACATAATGAGCAGCACAGGTCAAACGTCCTTCAGGCCAGTGTTTGGAGATAAGGCTGTAGCAGTATTCCTCCTGAGAGAACAGTAAAGTTCACAGCCGCATCTGTTATTGCCCAAATAAAAATCAAACTCTAATCTTAGACAAATATTGCGCCACTTCCGATAACAGAAAAACACAGATTACCAAGAACTCGATGCATTTACTAAGCAGTTTTCTCAATTTTCTTTGTTTTTATTTGAATTATTTGATGCCGCTTCAGTTTATTATGTGTTTTGGGAGAACAACAAAATAGCTGATAAAGGTTTTGCCTCAGTGTGTTATCAAGCTTCCTGATGTTCAAAACAAATAACAAGAAAGGTAAAAATTTTTAAAGAGTCTCTGCGTCAGGGGAAATTTTAACTTTTGAAACTTTTAAAAGACAAACGCTTTGCTAGTTGCTGGGAAATTTAGTATTCTATATAATATAGAGAAGATCTGCTGTTCAGTAGTCCAGGTTCTTAAGAAAAATATACGTACATCAGCTTTTTACAGTGAACAGACACTCAGCAATTCCTTTTTATTCGTTGATGATACATAATTCTATGAGTTTAATAAATGGCAACTTTTTATACCACAAAAGAGTCCTGTTGTCTGCAGGAAAAAAGCTTCTTCTGGCTGGAGGAAGCTCAGAAGTCTGAATGAACTGAATTCTGTACACCTGACCCTTATTCTTAGGGTTAAACATGAAAACAAGCTAATATATGGGCAAAGACTATCAACAGATAATTAACGCATACATTTAGGATGACATTTTCACACAAAATGATTAAAGACATTTATCCTGCCTTTTCTCTCATCTAAGGTTGTATATAAAGGCCTTTTATAAGTTCTAGTATAGGTAGCTATACTCGAAGTTAGAGAAGTTAGAGATCCTCTCAGTGAAGCTAGACTATTCAACTTGATGAATCTAATCATAAATTAACTGCCAAACATAACATTTATATTGGCCAATCTATGAATTAAATTAACTGCTAATCCTCTGTAGCATATGTAAATTAAGTTGGTTTCTTTATTAATACTAATCTAATCACAAGCATAACATTTTGCATTTGAAGCATACTGTGTTACATTTGTGAAATCAGTTTGTCATTTTTAACTTGTGTTTTTGCTGAAATTCCCGATATGTCCTCAGAATCAGTTTTATTCCCAAATGTGTTTTCACATGAGATGGATTTAGTACAAAACATAAAATGCTGACAAGCAGACAATTTCTAAAGAAAGATTAAAAGATTTTTCTGATTTTTTTCGGTACTTAATAGACAGTAAGTGTTATGAGTCAAATAAACACCAACTGTAGCCAATCTAACTATCCATCCATCCATCATTTACACAACGCTTAATCCTCATTCGGGTCGCGAGGGGCTGGAGCCTATCCCAGCTGACTTAGGCCAAAGACAGGGGACACCCTGGACAGGTCACCACCAGGGGTACATATTCAGACAAACAATCATACTCACATTCACACCTACAGACAATTTAGAGTAACCAATTAATCTCAGCATATTTTTGGACTGTGGGAGGAAGCCAGAGGACCTGGAGAAAACCCACGGATGCACAGGGAGAACATGCAAACTCCATGCAGAAAGATCCCTGGAAGGCCGGGATGCGAACCAGGGATCTTCTCGCTGCAAGGCGAAAAATGCTAACCACTACTCCACTGTGCAGTCCCAATCCAACTAATTTGAAATAACAAAAAGTCACATATGAATATATAATAGAGCAATGCTCACAGTGTGCAGTGATATGCAAATTACTTGTCTAAAAATCTGCTAAATTACATAGTATATAATGTGAACAACTTGAAATATGCAAAGGATAATAATCCTATTTAAAAAGCTGTACATTAGCGCATTGAGTCAGTGTCTATGATGTAGGGTGTAAGAGAGAGGCCGAGTCACTGAGGGTTCTCTAGTCTTAACAATGTTTTTTATTCTTCATTCCTCCCCTGGCTTATATACACAAGCGCCTCTAGAAAATTTTTGTTTGTGTGGCCCGATGGAGCCACTGAAAATGTTGGGATGACGAATACCAAACACCAGAAGGCATGGCTGTACTATGAATTCGATGAAAATTATGTGTATGAGTTAAGAAACTCCATAGTGATTTGATTGTTTAGTTTTTCTAATTTTACAGTTATTGCTAATCATTTTCTGCTATGAATATATACAGGTACTATTAGTATTTTCGGGTGACAGACCCTTCAAAATAGCCCGGGAGAATAGAAGCTGCAGAGAGTCTGAGGGGAAGAAGTTCACCCAAGACATGTGTAGTTTATTTATGATTCAACACTGAAAATTCTGTCCATGTGCAATGATAATTTATCTACCTGCAGCAACCTGTGGTAGAATAACATGTGTTTTCGTTGTTACTGGGATTGACCTGTTGCTGTATTTTGGTAGCTACCTGCAAGTTAATATGTTCTATAATGTATGTATTCACACAATGTTGTTGTTGCTGCTGCGAAAATTCTGCTGTGATTCGGAAAGAATCCCCCTTTCTTTTACAAATAATTTAAATTTTATTTCCGAATCAGACTTTTCTAGTAAAATAACGTCAAAAGATGATAAAACTCAGGTTTCCACTTTGTAACAATTGATTTAACTGGAGTTTAAACTGTATGACAGGTCACCTATCTGAGGTGAGGAAAAAGTACTTTTTGTCATTTACTGTTAGGTACTTTTATATGCAAAATATAAGTAAATGATGAAGTTACCACAGTTGTCATTTGCATAAATGTTTTTTTGGATCCTGCTTCTGTTTGATGCTGCTTGTGTGCAATAAAATCAGAGGAAAGACTCCTACAAACGGGCTGCTCAGTGGCTCAGTGACTGTCCAGGGTGTCCCCTGCCTTCACCTGAGTCAGCTGGGATAGGCTCCAGCACCCCCCGCGACCCTAGTGAGGATAAAGCGGTGTATAGAGAATGGATGGACTCCTACAAACTAAGGTTTAGCTCCTGTGAGCATTTTTATCATAACCTGGATTCATTATGTGTTACAGACTCTCTCTTCTTTGCAGTTAAGTTGTGTTTTAAGTGGCATTTCACTAAGAAGAAGAAGGTGAAAGATGTTTTCTGATTTTGGAGGTCTGTGTGCATGGCTCCTGTCTACTAATGACATGCAAACTGTGTCTTTTGCACTCTTTGTGATGTTTATGGGTGGACTGCACAGTCAACTGGCTGCTTATGTCAAGCTGGTTTAGCATTTATTAGCTGTACTGGGTGTGTGTTGCAGATATCTGTAATTCAAGTTTTCCAGGTCAAACAGAATATTTCAGATATCCACAGTGTCACTCTTCCAGTTCACAATTGTCATTTCAGATACTCTTATCGAATGACATTACTGTTATCATTCATGTTTATTATGTTCCTCATTACAGATATCCACAATTCTGTTGCAGGGACTGCATTATGACAAGCATTCATTCTAGTTCAGACACCTACAGTTTAATGCTGACCACAGCAGCTCATGATGTATTTAATTCTTCTCAATTCAAGAATTCTTCCTTGTGAAAATGTAATTTCAGATATTTTGAATTGACTTCGGAGATATCTGTAGTCACAATAGAAGCTACGAGAAACATACTGGAACTTCAACTGGAACTGCAAATGACAAGTTATTTTAGAGAGCTGCCTTCTAGTTAAATCTGACCTTAAGTCTGAAATGAAGAAAGGCCTCCTCAACAAATTCCTTGCTGATAAACTTTTCCTATTTCATATTCTGATCTTATCTACCACTGCAACCATCATTACATATACCAGCAGTGTTTCACATGCTTTGATGGACCAATATCCAGTGGAAAGCTTTGCATGAGCAACAATTTGGACAGTTAGAACGATGTTTGTTCTGTTACCACAATAAGGTAAAAATGAATTACAGATATCTCTAACAGAATAATGAGATATCTGAACTAAAAATTCTGACTAGTCACTGTGTAATAAGTCAAAACTACATTGTTGGTACCTGCAATTTTAAAACTACATTATTGATAACTGTAATTTTAATTCTGAATACCAAAACTCTGTTAAAAACAAGTGTTTCTTTTACTCAGTCACTGTAGTTGCATTCAGTGAAACTTGGGTATCAGAATTTGAGAATGGATTGATCAGATCAGAATTGGCTGTGCCCCCCTCGTCCCCCCCCTTGGAGACACTACTGCTAAAACATTATCATTTGTATTCTTACTTGGTTTAGTTGGTAAAATCTCTCCGTATTTGTAACATCTCTATGCACAAACTAGTTTGTGTGGTGATGTTACTGTGCCAAGGAATGGCGGAGTTGTGTGACGATTGGCGTACGTTTGTCTTCGAATCTGTCTGTCTGTCTGTCCGTCTGTCCATGTGAAACATTGCTCAAAAAAGACTAACGGATTTGGATGAAATTTTCAGGGGCAGTCAGAAAATGACACAAGGACCAAAAAAATAATAAAAAAAAAGAAATTAATGAAAAAAATGTCAGTTTAGTGTGTCGTCCAAAATGTTACAGAAAATATCATAGTTTAGTATTTCATCCAAAATGTTATTAAAACGTCAGCGTTTACGGTTCAAAATTTGTAAAACATGTCATAGTTTAGTATGTAATCAAAAATGTCACGAAAATGTCATACTTTAGTATGCCAATCAAAATATCACAAAATCATCATGGTTTAGTATGCCGTCCAAAATGTCCCAAAACGTTAGCCTACCCGCGCTAGACCCATGCTCTGAAGACACAAGGGTCTAGGCACGCTCGACAGGGAGGAAGGCGGGCTTAAAGGTTGTCTATCAAATCACTCTGCAGCAATTGGGTAGGTATACAACCAATCAGCGCAATGAATAGGCTCCTAGAGCACCGGAAATCAGAGGATGCGGTAGTTCGATGAAGCCTTATTTATACAGTCAATGAGTGAAGCTCAAGTATCTTACAGACATGTTAACAGAAAGATTATTCAGAGTCGGTGCTAATGGAGCTAAACGACTGTTGTCGTTTTTGTTGTCGACCCTGGCAGAGAATTAAATTCGTTGCCGTGGGTTGTCTAGCGCGGCTAGGCTAGTTGTTTCCGGTTGTTTCTGTCAGAATCGTCGCGCCTCTGTCGTCACTTAGTTACGCCCGCCTTCTGACTCTACACTTCATGGTGATTTGTCCGGCCAGTTTTAGGAGCATCCAACCTCGAGCCTTATGGAGGGTAACTAGACCCACCCTGGCAGAGAATTAAATTCGTCGCTGTGGGTTGTCTAGCGCGGCTAGGCTACCAAAAGGTCATAGTTTAGTATGTCCTCCATAGTGTGAGGAATAGGTAGCTCAGCTGGCTGAGATGATGCCTGGTGAAGTGGAGTGAGTCAAAGATGCAGGTTAAATTCCGCCTTTTGGCTTCTTGCTGCAGGTCTTCCTGTCTACTTATCTGTTGAAAAAGGCAATACAAGGGTGCAATAACAATGAAGAAAAAATGTTGAAGTTTAGTAGGTCGTCCAAAATATTGCGAAAACATCGCAGTTTAGTATGTCGCCAAAATGTGACAAAATCGCCATAGTTTATTATGTCGTCCATATTGTAGAAGAAGGGTGCCCCGGTAGCTCAACTGGTTGGAGTAATGACTCATGAACAGGAGATGCAGATTTGATTCCACCTTGTGGTTTCTTGCTGCAGGTCTTCCTCTCTATTTATCTGTTGGAAAAAAAAACAACACAAAGGCCCAAAGAAGAACTAAAAATAAAATGTCATAGTTTAGTATGTCGTCCAAAATATCGCGAAAACATCATAGTTTAGTGTGTTGTCCAAAATGTGACCAAAAGGTCACAGTTTAGTATGTCCTCCATATTGTGGCAAAAAGGTACCCAGGTAGCTCAGTTGGTTGAGACGATGGCTTGTGAATAGGAGTGGGTCAAAGACACAGGTTCGATTCCACCTTGAGGCTTCTCGCTGCAGGTCTTGCTACCAACTTATCTACAGAAAAAAGCAAAACCAGGATGCAACAACAACAAAAAATGTCAGTTTATTTTGTCGTCTGAAAATGGACAAAAACGTCATAGTATAGTATGTCATCCAAAAATGATTATAGTTTAGTATGTCGTCCGAAAATGGACAATAAATGTCATAGTTTAGTATGTGGTCCGAAAATGGACAACAAACATCATAGTTTAGTATGTCGTCCTAAAATGGACAAAATAGTCATAGTTTAGTATGTGGTCCGAAAATGGACAAAAACGTCATCGTTTATTTTGTCATTCGAAAATCGACAAAAACGTCATACTTTAGTATGTCATCCGAAAATGGACAAAAATGTCATAGCTTAGTATGTCGTCTGAAAATGGACAGAAAACGTCATAGTTTAGTATGTCCTCCATATTGTGGCAAAAGGGTACCCAGGTAGCTCAGCTGGCTGAGACGATTCCTTCTGAACAGGAGTGGGTCAAAGATGCAGGTTTGATTCCACTTAGAGGCTTCTCGCTGCAGGTCTTGCTACCTACTTATCCATGGGTAAAAACAATGACAAAACACGTCACAGTTTAGTATGTTGTCCGAAAATGGACAAAAAATGTCACAGTATAGTATGTCATCCGAAAATGGACGAACAACATAAGTTTATTTCGTCGTCCGAAAATGGACAAAAATGTCATAGTTTAGTATGTCGTCTGAAAATGGACAGAAAACGTCAGAGTTTTGTATGTCATCCAAAATGTGACCAAAAGGTCACAGTTTAGTATGTCCTCCATATTGTGGCAGACGGGTACCCAGGTAGCTCAGCTGGTTGAGATGATGGCTTCTGAACAGGATTCTGTCGAAGACGCAGGTTCGATTCCACCTTGAGGCTTCTTGCTGCAGGTCTTGCTACATACTTATCTATAGAAAAAAGCAAAACAAGGGTGCAGTAACAACAAAATATGTCATCGGAAAACAGACAAATAATGTAAGTTTATTTCGTCGTCCGAAAATGGACAAAAACGTCATAGCATAGTATGTCGTCCAAAAATGATTATAGTTTAGTATGTCGTCCGAAAATGGACAATAAATGTCATAGTTTAGTATGTGGTCCGAAAATGGACAACGAACGTCATAGTTTAGTATGTCGTCCTAAAATGGACAAAATAGTCATAGTTTAGTATGTGGTCCGAAAATGGACAAAAACCTCATCGTTTATTTTGTCGTTCGAAAACTGACAAAAACGTCATACTTTAGTATGTCGTCCGAAAATGGACTAAAATGTCATAGTTTAGTATGTCGTCTGAAAATGGACAACAAATGTCATAGTTTAGTATGTCGTCCGAAAATGGACAGAAAACGTCAGAGTTTTGTATGTCATCCAAAATGTGACCAAAAGGTCACAGTTTAGTATGTCCTCCATATTGTAGCAAAAGGGTACCCAGGTAGCTCAGCTGGCTGATACGATTCCTTGTGAACAGGCGCGTGTCAAAGACGCAAGTTCGATTCCACCTTGAGGCTTCTTGCTGCAGGTCTTCCTCTCTACTTATCTACAGAAAAAAACAAAACAAGGGTGCAACAACAACAAAATATGTCAGAGTTAAGTATGTCATCCGGAAATGTACAAAAAAAGTCAGTTTAGTATGTCACCTGAAAATGGACAAAAAACATAAGTGTATTTCGTCGTACAAAAATGGTTACAGTTTAGTATGTCGTCCGAAAATGGACAATCAATGTCGTAGTATGTTGTCTGAAAATGGACAACAAACGTCATAGTTTAGTATGTCGTCCTAAAATGGAAAAAATAGTCATAGTTTAGTATGTCATCCAAAATGTGACCAAAAGGTCACAGTTTAGTATGTCCTCCATAGTGTGGGGAACGGGTACCCAGGTAGCTCAGCTGGCTGATACGATTCCTTGTGAACAGGAGTGGGTAAAAGACGCAGGTTCGATTCCACCTTGAGGCTTCTCGCTGCAAGTCTTGCTCCTTACTTATCTATAGGTAAAAACAATGACAAAACATGTCACAGTTCAGTATGTCATCCGAAAATGGACAAACAACAGAAGTTTATTTCATCATCCGAAAATGGCCAAAAATCATTGTAGTTTAGTATGTGGTCCGAAAATGGACAACAAACGTCATAGTTTAGTATGTCATCCTAAAATGGACAAAATAGTCATAGTTTAGTGTGTGGTCTGAAAATGGACCAAAATGTCATAGTTTAGTATGTCGTCCGAAAATGGACAAAATCGTTATAGTTTAATATGTTGTCCGAAAATGGACAAAAAAGTTATCATTTATTTTGTCGTCCGAAAATAGACAAAAAGGTCATAGTTTAGTATGTCGTCTGAAAATGGACAGAAAACGTCAGAGGTTTGTATGTCATCCAAAATGTGACCAAAAGGTCACAGTTTAGTATGTCCTCCATATTGTGGCAGACGGGTACCCAGGTAGCTCAGCTGGTTGAGATGATGGCTTCTGAACAGGATTGTGTCAAAGACGCAGGTTCGATTCCACCTTGAGGCTTCTTGCTGCAGGTCTTCCTCTCTACTTATCTACAGAAAAAAACAAAACAAGGGTGCAACAACAACAAAATATGTCAGAGTTAAGTATGTCATCCGGAAATGAACAAAAAAAGTCAGTTTAGTATGTCACCTGAAAATGGACAAAAAACATAAGTGTATTTCGTCGTACAAAAATGGTTACAGTTTAGTATGTCGTCCGAAAATGGACAATCAATGTCGTAGTATGTTGTCTGAAAATGGACAACAAACGTCATAGTTTAGTATGTCGTCCTAAAATGGAAAAAATAGTCATAGTTTAGTATGTCATCCAAAATGTGACCAAAAGGTCACAGTTTAGTATGTCCTCCATAGTGTGGGGAACGGGTACCCAGGTAGCTCAGCTGGCTGATACGATTCCTTGTGAACAGGAGTGGGTAAAAGACGCAGGTTCGATTCCACCTTGAGGCTTCTCGCTGCAAGTCTTGCTCCTTACTTATCTATAGGTAAAAACAATGACAAAACATGTCACAGTTCAGTATGTCATCCGAAAATGGACAAACAACAGAAGTTTATTTCATCATCCGAAAATGGCCAAAAATCATTGTAGTTTAGTATGTGGTCCGAAAATGGACAACAAACGTCATAGTTTAGTATGTCATCCTAAAATGGACAAAATAGTCATAGTTTAGTGTGTGGTCTGAAAATGGACCAAAATGTCATAGTTTAGTATGTCGTCCGAAAATGGACAAAATCGTTATAGTTTAATATGTTGTCCGAAAATGGACAAAAAAAGTTATCATTTATTTTGTCGTCCGAAAATAGACAAAAAGGTCATAGTTTAGTATGTCGTCTGAAAATGGACAGAAAACGTCAGAGGTTTGTATGTCATCCAAAATGTGACCAAAAGGTCACAGTTTAGTATGTCCTCCATATTGTGGCAGACGGGTACCCAGGTAGCTCAGCTGGTTGAGATGATGGCTTCTGAACAGGATTGTGTCAAAGACGCAGGTTCGATTCCACCTTGAGGCTTCTCGCTGCAGATCTTGCTACATACTTATCTATAGAAAAAAACAAAACAAGGGTGCAACAACAACAAAATATGTCAGAGTTAAGTATGTCATCCGGAAATGTACAAAAAAAGTCAGTTTAGTATGTCACCTGAAAATGGACAAAAAACATAAGTGTATTTCGTCGTACAAAAATGGTTACAGTTTAGTATGTCGTCCGAAAATGGACAATCAATGTCGTAGTATGTTGTCTGAAAATGGACAACAAACTTCATAGTTTAGTATGTCGTCCTAAAATGGAAAAAATAGTCATAGTTTAGTATGTCATCCAAAATGTGACCAAAAGGTCACAGTTTAGTATGTCCTCCATAGTGTGGGGTACGGGTACCCAGGTAGCTCAGCTGGCTGATACGATTCCTTGTGAACAGGAGTGGGTAAAAGACGCAGGTTCGATTCCACCTTGAGGCTTCTCGCTGCAAGTCTTGCTCCTTACTTATCTATAGGTAAAAACAATGACAAAACATGTCACAGTTCAGTATGTCATCCGAAAATGGACAAACAACAGAAGTTTATTTCATCATCCGAAAATGGCCAAAAATCATTGTAGTTTAGTATGTGGTCCGAAAATGGACAACAAACGTCATAGTTTAGTATGTCATCCTAAAATGGACAAAATAGTCATAGTTTAGTGTGTGGTCTGAAAATGGACCAAAATGTCATAGTTTAGTATGTCGTCCGAAAATGGACAAAATCGTTATAGTTTAATATGTTGTCCGAAAATGGACAAAAAAAGTTATCATTTATTTTGTCGTCCGAAAATAGACAAAAAGGTCATAGTTTAGTATGTCGTCTGAAAATGGACAGAAAACGTCAGAGGTTTGTATGTCATCCAAAATGTGACCAAAAGGTCACAGTTTAGTATGTCCTCCATATTGTGGCAGACGGGTACCCAGGTAGCGATTGGTTGAGATGATGGCTTCTGAACAGGATTGTGTCAAAGACGCAGGTTCGATTCCACCTTGAGGCTTCTCGCTGCAGATCTTGCTACATACTTATCTATAGAAAAAAGCAAAACAAGGGTGCAGTAACAACAAAATATGTCATCGGAAAACAGACAAATAATGTAAGTTTATTTCGTCGTCCGAAAATGGACAAAAACGTCATAGCATAGTATGTCGTCCAAAAATGATTATCGTTTAGTATGTCGTCCGAAAATGGACAATAAATGTCATAGTTTAGTATGTCGTCTGAAAATGGACAACAAATGTCATAGTTTAGTATGTCGTCCGAAAATGGACAGAAAACGTCAGAGTTTTGTATGTCATCCAAAATGTGACCAAAAGGTCACAGTTTAGTATGTCCTCCATATTGCAGAAAAAGGGTACCCAGGTAGCTCAGCTGGCTGATAAGATTCCTTGTGAACAGGCGCGTGTCAAAGACGCAAGTTCGATTCCACCTTGAGGCTTCTTGCTGCAGGTCTTCCTCTCTACGTATCTACAGAAAAAAACAAAACAAGGGTGCAACAACAACAAAATATGTCAGAGTTAAGTATGTCATCCGGAAATGTACAAAAAAAGTCAGTTTAGTATGTCACCTGAAAATGGACAAAAAACATAAGTGTATTTCGTCGTACAAAAATAAATGTCATAGTTTAGTATGTGGTCCGAAAATGGACAACAAACGTCATAGTTTAGTATGTCGTCCTAAAATGGACAAAATAGTCATAGTTTAGTATGTGGTCCGAAAATGGACAAAAACCTCATCGTTTATTTTGTCGTTCGAAAACTGACAAAAACGTCATACTTTAGTATGTCGTCCGAAAATGGACTAAAATGTCATAGTTTAGTATGTCATCTGAAAATGGACAACAAATGTCATAGTTTAGTATGTCGTCCGAAAATGGACAGAAAACGTCAGAGTTTTGTATGTCATCCAAAATGTGACCAAAAGGTCACAGTTTAGTATGTCCTCCATATTGTGGCAAAAGGGTACCCAGGTAGCTCAGCTGGCTGATACGATTCCTTGTGAACAGGAGCGTGTCAAAGACGCAAGTTCGATTCCACCTTGAGGCTTCTTGCTGCAGGTCTTCCTCTCTACTTTTCTACAGAAAAAAACAAAACAAGGGTGCAACAACAACAAAATATGTCAGAGTTAAGTATGTCATCCGGAAATGTACAAAAAAAGTCAGTTTAGTATGTCACCTGAAAATGGACAAAAAACATAAGTGTATTTCGTCGTACAAAAATGGTTACAGTTTAGTATGTCGTCCGAAAATGGACAATCAATATCGTAGTATGTTGTCTGAAAATGGACAACAAACGTCATAGTTTAGTATGTCGTCCTAAAATGGAAAAAATAGTCATAGTTTAGTATGTCATCCAAAATGTGACCAAAAGGTCACAGTTTAGTATGTCCTCCATAGTGTGGGGAACGGGTACCCAGGTAGCTCAGCTGGCTGATACGATTCCTTGTGAACAGGAGTGGGTAAAAGATGCAGGTTCGATTCCACCTTGAGGTTTCTCGCTGCAAGTCTTGCTCCTTACTTATCTATAGGCAAAATATGTCACAGTTTTGTACAGGGATGTCAAACTTATGCCACAAAGGGCCGGTGTGGCTGCAGGTTTCTGTTCCAACAAAGCAACATCACACCAGACCTGACTCATTTAATCAACCAATCTCAGTCTCCAGAGAGGTGATTGGTCAGACTGCGTGCTCTAGGCTACAGCATTTAGTTCCAACATATCTACAGCACACAGTCTGACCAATCGCCTGTCTGGAGAATGAGATCGGTTGATTAAATGAGTCACGTCTGGTGTGATGCTGCTTAGTTGGAACAAAAACCTGCAGCCACACCAGCCCTTTGTGGAATGAGTTTGACATCCCTGGTTTAGTACGTGGTCCGAAAATGGACAAAAATGTCACAGTTTAGTATGTCACCCGAAAATGGGCAAAAAACATAAGTTTATTTCATCGTCCGAAAATGGACAATATATGTCATAGTTTTGTATGTGGTCCGAAAATGGACAACAAACGTCATAGTTTAGTATGTCGTCCTAAAATGGACAAAATAGTCATAGTTTAGTATGTGGTCCGAAAATGGACAAAAACGTCATCGTTTATTTTGTCGTCCGAAAATAGACAAAAAGGTTATAGTTTAGAATGTCATCCGAAAATGGACTAAAATGTCATAGTTTAGTATGTAGTCCAAAAATGGACAATAAATGTCATAGTTCAGTATGTTGTCTGAAAATGGACAAAAAACATCATAGTTTCGCGTCATAGTTTAGTATGTCCTCCAAAAATATACAAAATCGTCATAGTTTAGGATGTAGTCCGAAAATGGAAAAAAAAAGTCATAGTTTAGTATGTCGTCCGAAAATGGACAAAATATGTCATAGTTTAGTATGTTGTCCGAAAATGGACAAAATATGTCATAGTTTACTGTGTCGTCCGAAAATGGACAAAAACGTCGTTTTTGTCATCCGACAGTGGACAAAATCTTTAGAGTTTTGTATGTCGTCCGAAAATGGACAAAAAAGGTCATAGTTTAGTATGTCATCCGAAAATGGACAGAACACTTCATAGTTTAGTATGTCGTATGAAAATGAACAAAATCATTGTAGTTTAGTATGTCGTCCGAAAATCGACAAAAACGTCATAGTTTAGTATGTCGTCCGAAAATGGACATAAATGTCATAGTTTAGTATGTCGTCCGAAAATGGACAAAATTGTTGTAGTTTAGTATGTTGTCCAAAAATGGACAAAAAATGTCATAGTTTAGTATGTCGTCCAAAAATGGTCAATAAATGTCAGTTTAGTATGTCGTCTTAAAATGGACAAAAAGAATTATAGTTTAGCGTCATATTTTAGTATGTCATCCGAAAATGGACAAAATCGTCATAGTTTTGTATGTCGTCCGAAAATGGAAAAAAAAGTCATAGTTTACTATGTTGTCCGAAAATGGACAAAATATGTCATCGTTTAGTATGTCGTCCGAAAATGGACAAAAACGTCGTTGTTTTTGTCATCCGACAATTGACAAAAACGTCATAGTTGAGTATGTCGTCCGAAAATCGACAAAAACATCATAGTTTAGTATGTTGTGCGAAAATGGAAAACATATGTCATAGTTTAGTATGTCGTTCTAAAATGGACAATAAACGTCATAGTTTAGTATGTCGTCTGAGAATGGAAAAAATGTCATAGTTTAGTATGTTGTCCGAAAATGGACAAAATATGTCACAGTTTATTATGTTGTCCGAAAATGGACAAAAATGTCATAGTATAGTATTTTGTCCGAAAATGGACAAAAATCATTATAGTTAAGTATGTCGTCCGAAAATGGACAAAATCGTCATAGTTTAGTATGTCGCCCGAAAATGGACAAAAATGTCAATGGTATGTGGTCCGAAAATGGACAACAAACGTCATAGTTTAGTATGTCGTCCTAAAATGGACAAAATAGTCATAGTTTAGTATGTCGTCCGAAAATGGACAATAAACGTCATAGTTTAGTATGTCGTCTGAGAATGGAAAAAATGTCATAGTTTAGTATGTTGTCCGAAAATGGACAAAATATGTCACAGTTTATTATGTTGTCCGAAAATGGACAAAAATGTCATAGTATAGTATTTTGTCCGAAAATGGACAAAAATCATTATAGTTAAGTATGTCGTCCGAAAATGGACAAAATCGTCATTGTTTAGTATGTCGTCCGAAAATGGACAAAAATGTCAATGGTATGTGGTCCGAAAATGGACAACAAACGTCATAGTTTAGTATGTCGTCCTAAAATGGACAAAATAGTCATAGTTTAGTATGTCGTCCGAAAATGGACAACAAACGTCATAGTTTAGTATGTCATCCAAAATGTGACCAAAAGGTCACAGTTTAGTATGTCCTCCATATTGTGGCAAAAGGGTACCCAGGTAGCTCAGCTGGCTGAGACGATGGCTTGTGAACAGAAGTGGGTCAAAGACACAGGTTCGATTCCACCTTGAGGCTTCTTGTTGCAGGTCTTGCTACGTACTTATCTATAGAAAAAAGCGAAACAAGGGTGCAACACCAACAAAATATGTCAGAGTTAAGTATGTCATCCGGAAATGTACAAAAAAAGTCAGTTTAGTATGTGGTCCGAAAATCTACAACAAATGTCATAGTTTAGTATGTCTTCCTAAAATGGACAAAATAGTCATAGTTTAGTATGTCGTCCAAAAATGGACAAAAATACGTCATCATTTATTTTGTCGTCCGAAAACAGACAAAAAGGTCATAGATTAGTATGCCATCCGAAAATGCACAAAAATGTCATAGTTTAGTATGTCATCCGAAAATGGAAGGAAAACGTCATAGTTTAGTATGTCGTCTGAAAATGGACGGAAAACGTCATAGTTTAGTATGTCGTCTGAAAATGGAAAAAAAGTTATAGTTTAGTATGTCATCCGAAAATGGACAAAAATACGTCATCATTTATTTTGTCATCCGAAAATAGACAAAAATGTCATCGTTTAGTATGCCATCCGAAAATGCACAAAAATGTCCTCGTTTAGTATGTCGTCCGAAAATGGAAGGAAAACGTCATAGTTTAGTATGTCGTCTGAAAATGGAAAAAAAGTCATAGTTTAGTATGTCGTCCGAAAATGGACAAAAATACGTCATTTATTTTGTCGTCCGAAAATAGAAAAAAACATCATCGTTTAGCGTCATAGTTTAGTATGTCATCCAAAAATGGACAAAAAAGTCACAGTTTAGTGTGTCGTCTGAAAATGGATGAAAAACATCATAGTTTAACGTCATACTTTAGTATGTCATTCGAAAATGGACAAAATCGTCATAGTTTAGTATGTAGTCCGATAATGCAAAAAAAGTCATAATTTAGTATGTCATCCGAAAACGGACAAAATATGTCATAGTTTAGTATATCATCCGAAAATGTACAAAAATGTCATTTTTGTCATCCGACAGTTGACTAAAACGTCATAGTTTAGTATGTCGTCCGAAAATCGACAAAAACGTCATAGTTTAGTATGGTGTTCGAAAATGGACAAAAATGTCATAGTTTTGTATGTCATCCGTAAATGGACAAAATCGTTAGAGTTTTGTATGTCGTCCGAAAATGGACAAAAAAGGTCATCGTTTAGTATGTCATCCAAAAATGGACAACATATGCCATAGTTTAGTATGTCGTCCTCAAATGGACAATAAACGTCATAGTTTAGTGTCATCTGAAAATGGACAAAAAACATCATAGTTTAGCATCATAGTTTAGTATGTAGTCCGAAAATGGAGAAAATGTCATAGTTTAGTATGTAGTCCGACAATGGACAAAATATGTCATAGTTTAGTATGTCGTCCGAAAATGGACAAAAACTTTGTTGTTTTTGTCATCCCACAGTGGACAAAAACGTCATAGTTTAGGATGTCGTCCGAAAATGGACAAAAACGTCATAGTTTAGTATGTCGTCTGAAAGTGGACAAAAATGTCATGATTTAGTATGTCGTCCGAAAATGGACAATAAATGTCATAGTTTAGTATGTCATCCGAAAATGGACAGAACACTTCATAGTTTAGTATGTCGTCTGAAAGTGGACAATAAATGTCATAGTTTAGTATGTCGTCCTAAAATGGACAAAATAGTCATAGTTTAGTATGTCGTCCGAAAATGGACAACAAACGTCATAGTTTAGTATGTCATCCAAAATGTGACCAAAAGGTCACAGTTTAGTATGTCCTCCATATTGCGGCAAAAGGGTACCCAGGGAGCTCAGCTGGCTGAGACGATGGCTTGTGAACAGAAGTGGGTCAAAGACACAGGTTCGATTCCACCTTGAGGCTTCTTGTTGCAGGTCTTGCTACCTACTTATCTATAGAAAAAAGCGAAACAAGGGTGCAACACCAACAAAATATGTCAGAGTGAAGTATGTCATCCGGAAATGTACAAAAAAAGTCAGTTTAGTATGTGGTCCGAAAATCTACAACAAATGTCATAGTTTAGTATGTCTTCCTAAAATGGACAAAATAGTCATAGTTTAGTATGTCGTCCAAAAATGGACAAAAATACGTCATCATTTATTTTGTCGTCCGAAAACAGACAAAAAGGTCATAGATTAGTATGCCATCCGAAAATGCACAAAAATGTCATAGTTTAGTATGTCATCCGAAAATGGAATGAAAACGTCATAGTTTAGTATGTCGTCTGAAAATGGACGGAAAACGTCATAGTTTAGTATGTCGTCTGAAAATGGAAAAAAAGTCATAGTTTAGTATGTCGTCCGAAAATGGACAAAAATACGTCATCATTTATTTTGTCATCCGAAAATAGAAAAAAAACATCATCGTTTAGCGTCATAGTTTAGTATGTCATCCAAAAATGGACAAAAAAGTCACAGTTTAGTGTGTCGTCTGAAAATGGATGAAAAACATCATAGTTTAACGTCATAGTTTAGTATGTCATTCGAAAATGGACAAAATCGTCATAGTTTAGTATGTAGTCCGAAAATGCAAAAAAAGTCATAATTTAGTATGTCATCCGAAAATGGACAAAATATGTCATAGTTTAGTATATCGTCCGAAAATGTACAAAAACGTCATTTTTGTCATCCGACAGTTGACTAAAACGTCATAGTTTAGTATGTTGTTCGAAAATGGACAAAAATGTCATAGTTTTGTATGTCATCCGTAAATGGACAAAATCGTTAGAGTTTTGTATGTCGTCCGAAAATGGACAAAAAAGGTCATAGTTTAGTATGTCATCCAAAAATGGACAACATATGCCATAGTTTAGTATGTCGTCCTAAAATGGACAATAAACGTCATAGTTTAGTGTCATCTGAAAATGGACAAAAAACATCAGTTTAGCATCATAGTTTAGTATGTAGTCCGAAAATGGAAAAAATGTCATAGTTTAGTATGTAGTCCGACAATGGACAAAATATGTCATAGTTTAGTATGTCGTCCGAAAATGGACAAAAACTTTGTTGTTTTTGTCATCCCACAGTGGACAAAAACGTCATAGTTTTAGTATGTCATCCAAAAATGGACAAAAAAGTCACAGTTTAGTGTGTCGTCTGAAAATGGATGAAAAACATCATAGTTTAACGTCATAGTTTAGTATGTCATTCGAAAATGGACAAAATCGTCATAGTTTAGTATGTAGTCCGAAAATGCAAAAAAGTCATAATTTAGTATGTCATCCGAAAATGGACAAAATATGTCATAGTTTAGTATATCGTCCGAAAATGTACAAAAACGTCATTTTTGTCATCCGACAGTTGACTAAAACGTCATAGTTTAGTATGTTGCTCGAAAATGGACAAAAATGTCATAGTTTTGTATGTCATCCGTAAATGGACAAAATCGTTAGAGTTTTGTATGTCGTCCGAAAATGGACAAAAAAGGTCATAGTTTAGTATGTCATCCAAAAATGGACAACATATGCCATAGTTTAGTATGTCGTCCTAAAATGGACAATAAACGTCATAGTTTAGTGTCATCTGAAAATGGACAAAAAACATCAGTTTAGCATCATAGTTTAGTATGTAGTCCGAAAATGGAAAAAATGTCATAGTTTAGTATGTAGTCCGACAATGGACAAAATATGTCATAGTTTAGTATGTCGTCCGAAAATGGACAAAAACTTTGTTGTTTTTGTCATCCCACAGTGGACAAAAACGTCATAGTTTAGTATGTCGTCCGAAAATGGACAAAAACGTCATAGTTTAGTATGTCGTCTGAAAGTGGACAAAAATGTCATGATTTAGTATGTCGTCCGAAAATGGACAATAAATGTCATAGTTTAGTATGTCATCCGAAAATGGACAGAACACTTCATAGTTTAGTATGTCGTATGAAAATGGACAAAATCATTGTAGTTTAGTATGTCGTCCGAAAATGGACCATAAAGGTCATAGTTCAGTATGTCATCCGAAAATGGACAAAAAATGTCATAGTTTAGCATGTCGTCCGAAAATGGACAAAAACATCATTGTTTTTGTCGTCCGAAAATGGACAGAAAACGTCATAGTTTAAGATGTCGTCTGAAAATGGACAAAAAACATCAAAGTTTAGCGTCGTAGTTGAGTATGTCGTCCAGAAATGGACAAAATCGTCATAGTTTGGTATGTAGTCCGAAAATGGAAAAAAAGTCACAGTTTAGTATGTCATCCGAAAATGGACAAAATATGTCATAGTTTAGTATGTTGTCCGACAATGGAAAAATGTTATAGTTTAGTATGTCGTCTGAAAATGTACAAAAAACGTCATAGTTTAGTGTGTCGTCCGATAATGGACAAAATATGTCATAGTTTAGTATGTCGTCCGAAAATGGACAGTAAATGTAATAGTGTAGCGTGTCCTCCAAAATGTGTAAAAGCATCATAGCTTAGTATGTCCTCCAAAATGTCACAAAAATGTCATAGTGTAGTTTGTTGTCCAATATGTCACAAAAATATCATAGTTTAGAGTGTCGTCCAAAACATCTACAACAGGCTAAACAACTTCAATAAAATATAACTAAAACAGGCAAAATGACCACAACGAGCAACAAAAAAAGCTACAAGACACAAAAAAGCTTCAATGAGATGCAAAACAACTGCAATCAAACACACAATGACTACAATAAGAGGCAGAATGACTGAAAGAAATACAAAACTACAGTTAAACACAAAACGACGACAATGAGACTAAATTATTAAAAAGAGTTGCAAAAAAACTCCAGTGAGACACAAAGCAACAACCAGAACAGGCAAAATGACCACAAAGAGCTGCAAAAAAAAATCTACAATGAGACACAACGAAGCTATCAAGAGTCACAAAAAACAACAAAAACATTAATGACACCTCTGACGTGATAGAAGACTGCTGTGGAGAGACAAACATTCACAAAGAGAAGCAAACAAAGCAACAATTAAAAAAGAACTGGAATCAAGAAACTAAATCATTAACAAGGCCAGAGTTTACAGAGAACAGTAAAAAACAACTACAGTAAAGGTACACAGACTACTACTGCTGCTACTACTACTACTGGAGACTACTACGAAATGACCACAGATGTAATGTGACTACAGGGTGATTTAAGACACCCACAAGTAGACAGAAAATTAATTCAAAGACATAAAATATTTGCAATGAGAAAAAAATAATGAGGTAACATAACAATCAGAGATGCAAAATGAGCACAAAGAAACACAAAGCTACAAAAATAGATGCACAAAGAGACACAAAACTTCCACAGATGCAAAATGACAACAAAGAAACATTAAACAACTGAAAAAGAAGCAAAACGTCTCATAACAAGTAACCTAAGTTGTTCCGTGACTTTATCATCACAGGTTGTTTAGAAATCAGTCCTCATCTAAAAGGCAACTTAGACCAGAATAATGTGAAAACTGGAAACCTGTCTTGCACAAACCAGCAATGTAGTAGAAAGCAGAGGCTAATCTTTTAAAATAAGTTTGTATATTTATAGATTTGAGGATTTTTCAATAAAATTCTCATTAAAACTGTATTTCTACACATCTTTGAACATGATTGGAAGGGGTTCGTGCTGTTTGTTAAACCAGTGCTTTAAATTTCAGGTGCATTTTTCCAATTTTTTTTACTCTGCAAATGAATGCGGCAGAGTTACGTAACGAGCGGTATACGTTTGTCTGTCTGTCTTTCTGTGCACAACATTACTCAAAAACGGACTAACAAATTTGGATGAAATTTTCAGGGAAGGTCAGAAATGACACAAGGACCAACTGATTAGATTTTGACAGTGATGCACTTTATAGTCTGGATCCATGGATTTGTTAAAGATTTCTGTTTCATTGCGGGATAGTGGCACAGCATCACCGTAACTATGACAACAAGTGAACACTACGTCACATGACTGTGATCCTACTACAAATCAATCGCTGCGGACTTATCAGGACTTATCCGATGTAAATCATACAAGGAAAAATTGATTAAATTGTGGGGGTGTTTCTGAGTCCCATCAATTCCCGCGGCCTGCTAGATATTTAGGTCATGCGATTTGGAGTCCGTACATAACATAGACATGCATAACACATGCCTGCGCAAGATCATTTTGTTTGTGGGTACATCTGTATTAAATGGTTACATTCTGCGTTACCGTGATTTTTGATCATCAGTAACTCATAAGAAATGCTGTATTTCTACAAAAATATGCTACATTTCTGACAATGGGGGAATGAATAGCCTTGGCGGAATACTGCGCTCTCTGAGTGCTTTTCTAGTTTAGTTATGTGGAAATCTTCACTTTTCTAAAAAGGCTGATTTTGAACCAACAAAGAGTTGGCACTTGAGCTGCAAAGTGTTTGAAAAGGACATCCAGTAAAACAAAATTATCAGAGAAGCAGAAGTCAGTCTTTGGCTGACGAGTCACATTCAGAGCAGGGTTCGTTTGAAAGCTATCGAGCAAATAATTGTTTCCTTTTAAAGGATCACAAGCCAAAAAGAATGAACACCACTGATTCTAATAATGATAATTAACAAATAGATCCTGGTATTTAAGCAGAAACCTGATGTTTGTCATAATGTTACAGGTCCAGACTGGGTTTGGACAAAGAGCAAGGAATGATTCACCTGGAGATCAGCGTGTCTGACGGACGTGAGTCACACCAGCATGTTACATTACCTAGACAGATTAGTCAAAATTTTAATTTACAACATTTATTGTAATTCCTAAACATAAATTTGAAAAAAAAATGATGAGAGATGACTGTCCATACGAAAACTCTACTCCCTCTCTGAATTGGCTGCATGAAGTCTCTTCATACGATTAAGCTAATTTATTTTTCAAGGACCGGGCTGTGACTTGGCTCGTTTCTTGGCCACAGTGCAGAGAGGGGGGCACTTCCATAAGGCCTTGTGTGTTAATGCTCTCTCCCCAGGGAGACCGCCTCATTTGGCTGATGCTAACACACTGGGACAGCTCTCTCTACTTTATCTATTAGTGAGAATAAGGACTGGCCTGCAAAAATTTTGCCTCTATGGCTCACTTAATACCATGAGCAAAATGCTGAACCTTGATTGTGGACTTCAGAAGGTTGTTTGTTTGTGTCTTTGTTGTATTTTTAGCACTCATTTCTTGCTTACCCACAGGGTCACAGTACATAACTTGTAAACTTCAGAATTGCTCTGATGGAAACAAGGGCAAGCCTTTCCCTGGATTTATCATCCCTAATTCCCTTGTGGTTCAGGATGAATACGTTTTCATCCAGGTGGGTTTTTATTGCAAGGTCTGGCTTCATTAAAAGCCTATTAAAAGCTGTAAAACCAATGCATTCAATCGCATCTTAATGTACAGTCATGTTTTTCATTAACTAAAAGGGGCCATTATCCTGGGAAAGGATGGGGAGAGACTGAAATTACAGTGTTGTGTATTACTACAACTTTACTGTGCCATAATGCACAACATCCTAATTAGCAGGAAACCCAGAGATGTGACGATGGTGTAAATTGTTTGATACAAGCTTCTAGCTATCACTGTAATGTTTATGACTATTTATCTGAGATATGATGCTCTACAAATCGCACTATGTCGCTTTTGTAGGTGCCAGTAGGTGGCCAGTCTGTCCATTATGTGTCCTATAAAAGAAGTGCTTTCTACCCGATGAAGCTTCCCAAGTACACTCTACCAAAGGTAAGGTTACTGGAAAGCACGCAGAGTCTGGTAAGTTGAGCCCATGTGGAGAAACAAGCGGCATTAATTTAACCGCAAAACACTCCATTTATTCCTGCAGGCTGTGTGGTGGTGTCATGGCGACCGTCTGTGGGCTGATTTTTCAAATAATTTTAAGTATTCTTGTTCCCAGTAAGTCAAATTGTTTGCTGACAAACCCATTGAATTGGTTTCCCAGCATCACCGTTCTGAAAATTGATTCAGTTATGCACAATTATATTCTTAGATCTCTGTTTATTTAAGAACCACGCAGAGTTTTTCACTTTTCCTCTCACTGTATTGACAGATATTTGCCTAAAAAATGAATCTGGAGCTACACAGTCGGTGTTCCCGACAAGTCTAATGGAACTTTCAGAGGCAGAAAAGTCCATTTGTGTTTGCACAAAACTGCACTGATTTCCATTTACCACAAGCACAGCGGGGTGGCTTAGTGGTTTGAGAGACCATAACAACTGGAGAGATTTACTGCCTGCAGTGTTGTTTCGTAAAAAATCTGTCTATCCATCCGTCCAGCCATGTACACTGCGAAAATTTCCTGAAGAAGAACACATATCGCCTTATTCTGAGTGAATAAGGGAGTCTATATTATTAAATGGAGCCTGTCTCTGTTCCCAGTCCATGGCATGAAACGCCTGAGGTCTAATTGCTGAATTATGTCAAAGAAGTGACAGATCGCTAGCTTGCCTGCGTGGCCACTGTGTGCACACTTCTTTGCCGATTTTTTTTTTTTTTTGTTCTTTATAAATCAGTTCCTATCGGCTGATTAGTGAACTCATCCACACAGAAGTCTACTCATGACTTCCACATGTTCAGGACTTGCAGATAATCAGCACTGATGACAACCAGGTGGTGGCAGCGATTCAGGACTGGCACCAGAATGACTCCTACAACCTGTACATGTCTGAGTCCAGAGGGTTGTTCTTCACCCTGATGCTGGAGGAAGTTGTGAGCAGTGGAGGGCCAGAGGGCAACATCATGATAGACCTTTATGAGGTAAGCAGGAACACCGCTGTTGGGGTGGTGCTGTCATTTCATTACATGTTTTTATGTTGGTGAAGCGTGTTAAGCTGGGCCCGCTTAAATCACTGGCCTGGTTTTGTATTTGCTACAATAACAGGACAGTGTTCATAAATATTTACTATTAGACAAGTCTAACTAATTTCAGCATGATAGTCCAATCATGCATGCAAAATTATTTTCTGCATAAAAATGTGTTCATTCCCACATAGTCTCTGTATGTACACTACCAGTCAAAAGTTTGGACACCCCTTCTCATTCAATGCTTTTTATTTATTTGTATTATTTTCTACATTGCAGATTAATACTAGAGATTAACATTTCTTTGCTTACAACATAATTTCATATGTGTTTTTTTAAAGTTTTGATGTCTTCGGTATTAATCTACAATGTACAAAATATTTTAATAAAAATCATTGAATGAGAAGGTGTGTCCAAACTTTTGACTGGCAGTGTATATTTTGCATATTTTTGCTAGCCGAAATTTGCGAATTAGCATTTAATGGAGCGATGGAGACCAGTCAGCTACAATTTTAATAACTATTAATCATTCATGTCATTCATCAAAAAAAAGCAGCATATTTAGTATCTCCAGCTTCCTACAGTTGCAGATCAAATTCAAGGATTTGCTGTTTTATGTGTTTAATATCCTCGCAAATTGATTGTTGCACTTCATAATTATGGATTTTGAACTATTATTATTATTTCCATTATTGATTGAAGGTCCACTGTGTAGGATTTAGTGGAATCTGTTGGTGAAAAGGAAATATAATGCTCCTAGATATTCTTTCACATGTGTATAATCACCTGGAAAAATATAATTTTTGTGTTTTTGTTAACTTAGAATTAGTTCTTTGTATCTGCAGAGTGAGCAGGTCCTCTTCCTTGGACTTTGACAGGTTTCTATGGTAACCCAGAATGGACAAAACAATCCCTGGCTCTAGAGAGGGCCTTCTGGTCTTTTGCAGTTTCGACAGCTACCATAGGTTCTCCTACACACTTGTGAGAGGAGAGAGGAGTTAGGGTTATTCAGCTGGTCTGCAACTTCACCACTAGCTGCTACTAAATCTTGGACACTGTGACGTCGAACTACCAAACATTTTTTGCTGTGATCTTGATCTGTAAATTGTCAGAAAATAATGGAAATTGCCTGTTGTAATTCCATAGACTTAAGGTGATGCTCTCAGATGTCACGTTTCATACAACTCATAGTCCAACTCCCCCCGAATTATTCAGTTTATTATAACACAAATCTCAGTACAAGTAGGAAACTTTTCCTTTAATGAAGCTGGAATGATCATTTGTCTGGTATTTTTTGCTAGAGAGTTTGCTAACTGATCATCAAAATAAACTATTATTCTCCTCACCTTATTAATTATTTGACTATTTGATTGTATAATCACTTTGTGTTCTTGAGAATTAATTGACATTTTTTCACATTATTTTAGTGACTGATCAGAACAATATTACTTATCAGTAATGAAAACAAGTCTTAATTGCAGCCATAGATTTATGCTACATCTGCACCAATAGTTTCCTTTTTAAAAAAGTGTTTTAAAAGGAAACCGATTCAGCCTCATTTCAGACATAATCTCTGTGCATACTGACGTGCCTGAAAGTGCAAATTACATGACCATTCACGTACACAGAACACGAGGCTGCCAATGTACACATGAAGCAGAGGGTTGCTTGCTTTGTTGTTGCAGAAAACACGCAGAAGGAAGAATAGCAATGAAGAAAAATGAGACCAGAGATTTCTTTAACTGCACAACAGCTGCAAGCATAGACAACAAGTTCAGCAAATTAATTATCCATGTTGAAATAACAGTTTTCTTTGCTTCCTTCCTTTTCTGACAATTACAACCAAGCAACATGGTTTTTTTTTTG
The DNA here is from genome assembly GCF_021347895.1 of Acanthochromis polyacanthus. NCBI lineage: Eukaryota > Metazoa > Chordata > Actinopteri > Pomacentridae > Acanthochromis > Acanthochromis polyacanthus. Next base: position 7,966,678 of record NC_067127.1, read on the forward strand.
TTTCTAAAAAGGTCTATTTCTGCACACCCAGACAAAACTACATCCGTGAAGTTTTTAAGCCAAACGGGGTCAGCAGTCTTACTCTGAAAATGCCAGACGAATATGGACAGTAGTCGTAAATGTAGCAGGAGATGTGTGTTTTAAAATGAAAGCAAATTTGTGTGGATGTAGCCTTCAAACACAAAAGTATATCTCCTAATTTGTTTCATCAGTCCCCTCACATTCACATGTAAAAATAGCCTTTATCCCTTTCATCTCCATTTTTATTCACTATAAAAGGACATCGAAGGTAACATGAGGAGAACATGCAAAGAAAGAGCCTCCATGCAAATTTAAACTCCTGGCTTGGGAGCTTTCTTCAACAATAAAACCGACACTGACAAGTAAAGTACCGACAGACAGACTAAGAGTTATTCTTGATTTTTGTGCTGTGTTTTTCATAAGTGCACCCTGCGTTCAGATGTCTTGGACGTCCTCGCCATAATGGAACAGATGTTCGTACATTGCGTTCATTCAGCAGCATCTGAGTGTCTCGCTCACATCCTCTTTTTTTGCTGCTTTTATTATCTTCTTCATGTGATGATTATTGCACACGGAAAAAAATTAGTAGGTGCAGTTCTTAGAAGATGCATCATCTAAAAACACTGGTGTCCCTAAAAGCCCTTAGTCACCATGTAGGCAGAATAGCAGCTTTAACTTGTGCCCTGATTGTGGCATATCTGCGATGACAGATTTAGTATGAGGTTGTAGCGACTGCACATGTATGCATCACTCTAGATTATCCTCATTTCCAGCCAGCAGTAAAAGCATCACGTTGTTACAGACCTAAGATAGCCATCAGCAGCGGTTACACTGACCTCGACACACATTTTCTGCCCAGAAACACTTGGCTGCAGTGACCAGTAAAAAATACAAAATTGTTGTTTTTCCCTTTTTTTTTTTTTTTTTTTTTTTACAAAGATTTGTCAAAATGGAAGAGAAATGTGAATTCAAGTGATAGCTTCATGTGAGCGTCTGCAACTCTGTGCACATAGATACAAAGAAGAAGAAATATCTCAGGGCTGTGCCATATGTTGTTTTGATTCTGCAGTCCTACAGATGGTCCAAAATAGTGCTCCATGTCAGAAAAACTATCACTTTCAGATATCTCCTCTCCTCTCCGAACTAGGCCTTCAGCTTTACTTAAGTTTGAATAATTTACGGTTATTTTTTTTCTCTCTCCCTTTTTTGTTATTTTTCCCACTACCGCTCTCCGCCTCTCATGTTCGCAGGTTGCCGGGATTAAAGGGGTGTTCCTGTCAAATAAAGTTGTTGAGAACCAAGTGAAAACTTATATCACGTACAACAAGGGGAGAGACTGGCGTCTTCTTCAGGCTCCAACAACCGATCTCCAGGGAAACAAGGTCTATTGTGAACAAGTAAGTGGGCCACTGACAAGAGATAGATTTGGTTACTTGGATTTCCATTATCTGCTCTCAAAAATACTGCACTGAATCACACCATACCATGGTCAAAGAGTGCGAACGAATCCGTGTAGCATAGCAACACAGTCCTGAATATGTCAGTGACTGAAGATACCTTTCAAATAATTTAGCACACCTTCTGTCTAGTTTGGCAAATCCTGCTCATTTATATATAACACTCTAAGAGTAATGTTTAATGTTATGCTAAAAATAACTGTCCCTAATGAAATCCAAAAATATGAAGCTGGTAAATTTGCATTGTTATATTACTTTATTTCCTCAGAATCTTTTAATAGTTTGGTATTTTAGCAGGATTTTAACATTATATTGTCTACTATATGAATTATTGTGACATGTTGCATTGCTGAACACGGTGTACCCTATTGATTAAGATGATGTGTGCATGCTGGAGTGCAGTACAGATGTGCTTTTATGTCACTTCTGAGCTCAAGAATCAATAATTATGACAAAGTTTTGAACCAATGTTTCATGCAATAAAATTAGGAAATTACATTTTATGTCCAAACATCCATATTTGAACAACTTTGTTTTCTCTCACAAAGAACTTGATTTTGCTTTGTTGTGTCTCTTATTGAGCTTATACACTTCAAAATCACCATAACAGATAAGAATTGAGCCTGGACCAGTGGTGGGAGAAGTTTTCAGTTGCTTTGCTTAAGTAAAAGTACCAATACAGCAATGCAAAACTACTCTGTTGCACATAAAAGTCCTTCATGAAGAACATTGATGAAGCAAAAGTATTAAAGTAAAAGTATTGGAGGGTTTATTATGACATTGTTTGGTTATTAATAGTGAAGCATCAGTGTGTCAGCCGCTGCATTATACACATCATACACATTATACTACATTATATACAGGGACAGTGGATGCATCTTAGGGGTTTTCAGATGATTCATGCAAGAAGAAAGAAGAACAAATCTGTGTACTGTTTGTGAGATGGTGAGTGTAATCAGTTAAACATTTATTGAAATGAAAGCATGTGAAAAGTTTAGTGGGAAAAATCATTATTTGATGGACCTGTTATCTCCTGGACATTTAGAATGTGACCTTGACTGCACAGTACTTTTCATAAGACGCCGCAAGTTATAAAGATTAGAAACTCACACTTTTACCATATCTATTGTGCGAAAATCTTAAGGTTGTCAAAAGCTGTCAGATATAATGAAGTGGAGTAGACAGAGTGGCTGTGGAGTGGAGGTAGAAAGTTGCATAAAATGGAAATGAATTAAAGTAAATTATAAGTACATGATAATAAGTAAAGCTTCACATCATTCCATAACAGGCGAAGGCATTACTAAGAGATCTGATGGAAAAATAAATAAGGAGCACAACCAAAAGTGACACCCTCAGCCAACAATGAATTAAAATTACAATGATGACAATCTTACACAGATGAGATGCTTAGCCATAAATGAAATCTAAATAGGCTCTACATCTATTTTACGAGTCCAAAAAATGTCCCGCGAACACATCCCATCATCCAAACTGCCTTTTAATCTGCACTCATGAGACGTTATCTTTAATGCTGCATCCACCCAGTCCGTCAAATCTGGAGCCGGAGCTGTTTTCCTCAGCCTCAAGTTAATTCAAGAGGATGTAGTTAAACCAACTACATTAACTGAAAACACGCATTTTGATCGACGCTGAAGGTCGGTAAGCATGAGTTAGGAGTATTATCACTTTAATTCAATTGGGCGAAGGCTGCAATCAACAATTGACTTTTTTTCCAATAGTTTTTCCACTTATTTGTTTAATTGTAGCAGTGCAAAAGTCAAATACGTTCACTTTATAGTCAAATATGATGAACAAAACATCACATTTGAGAAGCTGGAAACAGTGAATGGCATTTTTGCTTAAATTAAAAAGTTGCAAATTACATTTCTGTCTATCCATTCATTACTTAATCAACTTATTATTGTAACTCTAATATTTACCACAAATCTTCAGCCCATTTCTTCTCTCTGCCATAGCAGTTTCACATTCGTCATGTCTAGACATTCTCCATTTTTTTTTCATTATAACAAACAACATAATTGTTTAATAATGACAATTTCACAAATAATTCAGGGCAGTTTTTGCAAAGCCCTAAATAATATGCCTCCCATAGATATTTACAACCTTCTTACTGGATATATTAGAATCAGATCCTCACATATGTCTCTCCTGAGTGTACCTGAGGCATAAAACTGCATCAGGTGTTGGTGCTTTTTGTTACTATGGTGCTGTTCTCTGCAACCAACGGCTTCGTGACCTGAGATCTGCCGCAACTGTATCTTCTTGTAAAAGCAGTTTTAAAGCCTTTCTTTCCTGTCAGGGTTTTGGTGTGTGTATATGTTAATGTAACTGGTGTAATCCACGGATTACAACACAGGAATTACACAGGAACAGAATGGGGGATTTAAAAAATTAGCATCTCTTTACGCGTGTGTGTTTTCTCCCTCATCTGTTTAATGATTTTTTAGGTTTTAGCGTAAAGCATTTCGAGTGTACTTGTGTATGAAATGCTCTGTATAAATAAAATCGACTCGACTTGGCGTATTCTGTGCATGAAACAGGTCTGTATCAAACCTTCATTTTCACATTCTGACTTGTGCAAACTAATCTCCTTTGTGTTTCGCAGCCTTACTGCTCGCTGCATCTACACCTCCATGTATCGGAGAATCCTTACACCTCGGGAAACATTGTCAGCAAAGATTCAGCTCCAGGAATTATAATAGCGTCAGGTGAGAAGATTATTCGATTCGCACTTTAATTTGCACATCCATACTGTTGTTTACTCCCCGTCTTGATGCTGCTCTTTGATCATATCCCTCAGCACTCGCAGTCATATCTGTTTTTCTTCCCTGTTCCCAGCACTGGCTTTCTCTGCTGACAACAATTTACACAATTAAATGAAATCTTTCTTTTTTTTTCCACATTAGTGCCATTTTAATTCAGTAGATAGAATAATAAACACACTTTTTATCTTGTCAGGATAAAGCATCTATGCTGATTTGACGCTTAAGCGCTTGAAATGATGAAGCTTTTGTTTTGTATTCAGGTGTGGTTGGACCGGAGCTCACCAATACTAATGTCAGCGTCTTCATCACGTCGGATGCTGGCAACACCTGGAGAGAGGTACAGTGTGATAACTGAAAGACCCGGACTGTGGGTACATTTTGTGATATTGGTGCCTGCACAATGCCTGCCTCTCTGCCCCGGTACTTTCTGGAGGCACTTTTCTGAGCTTCGCCGTGCTTTTTTGATTTTTTTCTTTTTTACCCTCAACAAAACCAAGCACTTGTGTGATGAATGCCGCCTTTCCCTTGAACTTTCACTCAATTTCATTCAAAACAAAATTGAAAAAAAAATATGACTTTACTCAGGCATTATGTGAATAAAGAACCAGAGAACAAAACTAGGAATCGGAGCGCTCAGTGCCAACTTTCATTTCTTTTCGCTTTTCAGTTGTCGCTGCTGCAGTCACAAAGAAATGAAGAAGAGAGTTTGACAGACAGCCTTGTGCATCTCTGATCTTTAAAACAAATAAACTGAAAGGAGCAAAGAGATTGTTGCCATTGGGTTAAAACTCAAAAAAAAAAAACAGCAAACAGAGCAACACTTTTGTGATATATACACAACCGTGTAAAGAGCAGTTGTGGTTTCTGTTTGTTTTATTGGGAGCATGCATGTTCCTTATGTTGGCACCGGTGTATACTTGGTGTCAATTTTTTTTTTTGCTCGTTGTGATAAAGTGAAGCCGGTTGTGTCTGCAGGTTTTTCAGGAAGAGTACAGTGTGTTTTTCCTGAATCAAGGAGGATCTCTGGTGGCCATCCGACACACACCTCTGCCAATTAGACACATTTGGTAAGGCTCTCCAAGGATGTACCACATCTTTTTAGAGACTGTATTCAATCTTCAAAACAAGCAGGGAAATTGCTTTCCTGCTGAGACTTTTTCTCACTGAATCCAGCTCTATTTGTGGCTGGTCTGTCTGTGATCCAACCATTGTTCTCTCCCTTAGGCTGAGTTTTGATGAGGGCAGAAACTGGGACAAATATAGCTTCACCTTCTCTCCTCTCTATGTTGATGGGGTGCTGGGGGAGCCTGGAGAGGACACCCTCATAATGACGTAAGATGTGAAGACACCATAAAGACATGATACGTTTCCAGTTTGTTAATTACTCCACTGTAATTATACAGTATATTACCCCGTTGGAGGCTAGGAAGAGTCCATAAATATTCTGGGTTTTATTTAGTGTGGGTTTGAAACGGGTTCAGAAGCCTGAGATGCAGAGGAAGAGTTTCTCTCCCACAGCGGAATAGAATCAGTGCAGTTTGTAAGGTTTTCAAGCAGCAACTTTCATGAATCTACCCCATATTGCACATACTTCTCACCTTGTTCTCTTGGTTCATTTGTGCAGAATATTTGGTCATTTCAGTCATCGATCTGAGTGGCAGCTCGTCAAGATCGACTTCCGGTCCATTTTCCAACAACGGTGTACATCTGAGGATTATCTCACATGGCAGCTACACAATGAGGTAAGGGGATCTTTCTGACACTTGACTGCCGAGATTCTTGTCATTGATTAAACTCAAATGAATCACTCTGATTGAGGCGCACAATAAAAGCAAGATTGGAAAAAAGCGGAATGTTTATGATGCATTATTCATCACAGGGTGAAGTGTGCATCATGGGAATGAAGAGAATCTTCCAAAATCTGAAAGCAAACGTTCGATGTGTCAAGGCCAGAGATCAGTATATTTCCCAGATGTCAGACTCCTGCCCTTGCACAGAGGCAGATTTTGAGTGGTGAGTTCCCTTCTCTGCTGCTATACTCTTTTCACTTCATTAAATCCAAAGCACAACACTTTATCAATCTCCAGAGGCAGAGTGTGTGAAGGGAACCCAAGGAACCATAAGAAGAGTTAGGTTTTATAATTCACGACTATTTATTCCCGTTTCAAACGTCCCACCAGGTATGTGAGCTTTGAGTAGTTTTATTTAAAACAAATGATTTCCTGGTTGTTTAAGTGCTATTGTGGTAGTAAATATTCCACCAATTATGTTTTTGCTATTCATATGTATATTACAAAAGGCCATAAGTGTAAAAAAAAAAATTACTTCTCGAAAACCAAGATGGTGTTCAGAGAAATTTGCAGCATTTTTTAATGAACTACAATTTTCTTGGACACAATAATAAGGAATTTATAATTTTATTATACAAAAACGCTCTGTGATTATATCATCACATTGAAACGAACAGAAGATTACAGAAACTATTGAAGCCCATCCATCGCAATCAAATCTGTGATAGCAGTACACTGCATCTTTCAAGTGCACTTGAATAGATTTACATAATGGATAACACTAATGATCCCCTCTAGACTCTAATATGAGCTTCCTCTCAATGTCTAACAAGTATTTAATACTTCTACATATCTTCACACTGCCTCATACTTCGTTTTCTCTCTCTTATCTCACCGGTGTTGTTTGAACAGACTACACTTTAAAAGCTTAACACGACTTTATTACTAAAAGACTAGTGACTCCTGAGATCGCTTCCCTCATCATGATGAAAGAAGTATGACTTTGCCAAGGTGTAATTATAGTTTGTGTAAACACAAGCAGCGCCTTTTCTGCTCCAAAAGTTCGATACATAAAACATCAAACCTCAAGCACATCGTGTTCTGAGAACTTTTCTCTCTATTGCAGATCGTTTCTGTTCTTAGTAAACGTTCACTTTTTGACTCCTTTTGAGCTGACTATTTCTGTTTGATATTTCAAATAAATGGTTACTAATCATCACAACAAGCCGGTGTGTCTTTTTCTCCACTGAAAACAGTGACTACGGGTTTGAGAGGCAGACTGACGGGAGCTGCACTCCAGCTTTTTGGTTCGTTCCTTCAGCTACATCCAGAGACTGCATCACAGGAGACAGCTTCCTCAACACCACAGGGTACGCCTGATTCGTTTGTACAAACAGCAAAAGAAGCAGAGGATGCAGAAATGTCCTTGGCTATCTTTTAAGCTAAACTTTGTGGAAAAATAACCTGCTATCTCGTGAGAATATGGCCATTTGCATACTCTGCACTGTCAAGGAGAGTATGGAACAGATGAGAAACATGCATGCATATTTTGAAAAGCTGCATTACACAGATTTCCAATAGGAGAAAACCATAGGCTACTTCTTCAGTCATCACTGCATGCATAAAAAAAGACTGTGGACAAGCTAGGCTAATTAAAAAACATACTGTATACATCCACGGATTTGTGTGCAGCACAAAAGTCTGAGCACAAATAGGACTGGAAATTGGTGTGAGGCTGATCTTTGATATATTTATCGCCACTAATGAACTGTCAGGAACAATACGCCGACTGCATGCATCACACCAGCCTGAGCATCACATCCTGAAACTGAGAGAAAAAACAAGTTAGAAAGCAAATAGCAAGTAGGGAAAAAGTAGTAGTTGAACACGGTATTTTATGACAAAAATACATTTTCAATATTTGTGGAAGGTTGGTCTAGTTAAGTCTAATTGGGGATACCGTAGACAAAAAGGTGGCCGTGTATCTTTAATGAATGTCTTCCTCGGTGTGCATGTGCCGTGTCTGTTTTCACACTCAGGAAAAGCTCATCTTTGTCTTTCCATGAATGAATTTTAGATATCGCAGGGCTCTGTCAAACAACTGCACTGAAGGAAGCCTGTTGAAGTACAGCCCCAGGCGGCAAAAGTGTCCCAGTCAGCCTCCCAGGGGCCTCCAGCTCTTCACCAGTGAGGGAACTCTGGTGGCAACGTTGGGGAGGAATGTCACCTTCTTGGTCTTTCTGGAGGAGGTAGTCACTTCTGCCACTTCTCTAATATGAAGTCATGTGCAATATTGAGAGATGCTTGTAAGCTGCATGCTTTTCCTTGAGTGTACTGTACAGCGGGAGGCTGTCAAAAGATGCAGTGCAGAGGATGGAGCACCAGCCTATCAAATAAATATGCAGTGACATGATTTACAGCATGACCTCGTTCTTGTAGATATTATGGAAAATGCAGCCTGTTACGTGTCAGCGAGGATGCAGACAAACAACTGAGGTTACAGTGTGAGTGACAGCATTTTGCTTTCTTTCTGAAGGGTCTTGGCTCCACGACAAGCATAACGGTGGACTTCGGTGATGGAACTGCTATATCGTACGTTAACATAAGCTCCATCGATGACGGGGTCAAGCATATCTACAGCAAAGTCGGCATCTACCAAGTTTCAGCTACAGCGAGCAACAATCTGGGCCTCGACAGGGTCACACTTTACCTCCACGTCTCCTGTGAGTCAAAAAAAAGTGACTGCTTCTGTGTACAGTCATGGAAAAATTATTAGACCGCCCTTGTTTTCTGCAATTTCTTGTTCATTTTAATGCCTGGTACAACTATGTTTGGACAAATATAATGGTAACAAAAATAGCTCATAAGAATTTAATTTTAAAGCTGATATCTAGCCATTTTCCATGGTTTTCTTGATAATAACCCAAATCGCTTAAGTTCTCAACAGCTATGCCAAAAATAGCTTTCAGGCATTCCATGTTTTCTTTTCTGTCTGTTTTAGTCTCATGATTCACACGAGTTAGTACTTGATTCATAACCATTGTTTCTAGTGACTGCAGCCATGCATCTTGGCATGCTCTCCACCAGCTTCTGACATTGTTCTGCTGTCACAGCAGCCCATTCCTGTTGCACAAACTCAAACTAATTTGCTTTGTTTTTGGTCTTGTGATTCTCCATTTTGCGTTTGATGTTTTCCCACAGGTTTAAGATTTGGATTTAGATCTGGTGATTGAGCAGACCAAGGCATGGTTCGCATGTTCTGGTTCTCCATCCAGGCTTTAACTGACCTTGTGTGTACCAGGCAGTGGTACCAGGCATTAAAACAAACAAGAAACTGAAGATTTTCCATGAATTTTTTTGCCATGGCTGTATGTTGCTACTAAAACACATGAAATCATGCAATGTACTTTTACTCTAAGTGTGGATTTAGTGTAAAGGACTTTACACTCACTGACATTGCTTGCTTCCTGCCACATAATGAAGAACATTTTTTAGAGTCATTTCAGTTTGGTTACAGTGATGGAAGTCCCAAAGTCCTCATCCTTTATCACAGCTGCTCATAGATTTTCGGGTCCAACAGCCTTCAAATAACTCAAAACACTTCAACCTGTGAGCTTTAAGAAAGAGCAAATAACCGAAAACACTTGAGCATATACACTTTTCTGCAGCTCTAAATTGGCTCATTAAAGTGAGACTCCATTTAAATAGTCTCCATCCAAACTTTCAAGTGTCACTCATCGAGCACGGCCGTGAGAGACAGCTGTTTGTTGGCTCCTCATTGATGGAGAAGAGCGCCGTTGGTCAGCTTGAATTCGACTCATTATAATGGATTCCAATGGTGTCGTTTTCGTGGCCACACAAAGCATCAAAACATCCACAGACACTTGTCAAAGCCACACCTGCAGCGCAATCAGCTTCCACACTGCGTCTATCAGTATGCTCAGTGAGTTCCAGGCTGTTGTGCCAAAACACGGTTAAATACTCGGCTCCTGCTGGAACACTGAGCACCATGGAGGTATTATATTTAGCTGCAATTTAACAAAATGTATGACCTTGTAGTTTGTGTGTTTCCTCTCTCAAGGTCAGCTCGAGCAGGTCCAGCTTTCGGCTCCGTCAGTAGTCGTCAAGAACAAAGCAGTGAACCTCACAACAGTGCTGCGGCCCAGTACTGTCGGAACAGTCACTTATTACTGGTGGTTTGATAACAAAACAGAGGTAAGAATTACTTTCTCCTACTGCTTTGTGCTGCTTAGAACTTATTAGGCAGCAGATAGTTGCATCTCTCTGCATGTCCCTCTGCGTTTTTAGCCTGTCGTGACCCTCGATGGAGCAATTTCCTTCACCTTCTCCAAAGAGGGAAGTCACACCGTCACGGTTCAAGCTTCAGTTGGCAGCACCGTCCATCAGGACCAAATGAGGGTGGCAGTTTATGGTATATAATATTTTTTATGTTACACTCATATTTCTTTACTCAGCGCACTTAAAGGCCTCTTAATATCATAATTAAGTGAAAAATGTGGAGCCCGCTTAGTTTATTTCAAACTGACAGTGAATCAATAAATGACCTGAGAACCTCACAGCCCGCTGACAGTAAAAAGAAAAGAAAAAAAGGTTCACTCACTCGACTTTTCTTGGGCTTTTGTTCACATTTCATGGCCTTCATCATCAGAGAACTTGTTGTACTGGAATGTGGATGATTTAGTTGCTGTTGAACAGTTCTGGCCTTGTGAAGACTTCATTCTCTCTGAGGCCATGTTAATTAAATATTAAAAGCACCAGAAAATTACTGAAGCATTACAATAATTCATTCAAACAAATTAATAATTGAAAGGTCAAAGCTCAACTTAAAGGTCTTTTTTTATGTTGCTCTAAAAATCATGTTTGAACAATAACCTGCAAAATAGCACATAATAACTGAAATGCGCATTTACGTATGAAATGACCTCAACATTAACAGTTATGTCAGTTGTTTCTTATTGGAAAAATTATTTTATCTTCCCAATAAAACAGATGTACAGGCTAATACACATAGCCTGTAAGATGTGGAAATGGAACACACCCAAGGCCAACCAATCACAGAGCTTTGTAAGGACTAATCCACAACTAAAAACCATCCAAGCACAATCAAACATAACAGGGACTGAAATATACATGTACGAACTCCATAAAAACTAGAAACTGTGCACAGATTTACACACATTAGAGCTATATATCAAGACTTACATAATTTCTTTTTGCCTCTGATTTATATAGTATCTAAATGTCAAAAATTTAAATTCATATGAAAATGCCAACTTTTGTGAATTCCTGAGGCTACTCTTTGAAGCTGATGAATGATTTAGCAGTAAAGCCGACCTCCACTGAGCAGCAGTTCATTTCCTTTCTGCCTATAGTGCAGGATCAATATATTTCATCAAGGGAACCCCAACTGTCTTGTCTAGGAGTAGCTAATAAAGAAAGCCGAGACTTAAGGTATAAGTAATGATGCATGCACAGGGATCAGGAACAGAGTTAGAAGGTCACAAGGCAAAAAATATTATGCAAGAAACTGAACTTTCAGACAGAATATGTCAATGCCTCTTTGTCAGTTTCAATTTAGCAATCATGCTGCTATTTCAGTCCAGCATGGTCCATATTCTCTGATGGTAATACAGAGTCAACTCCATACAGATGGCCTCACGATCAGGGTAAGGGTTATTTGAAGTGTCAGAAGTGGACCATTGCACAGAGATTCTATATCCTGAAGTTAGAAGATTTCTGCCTGCTTTTCAGATTATTTCCGGTCACACGTCTTGGCCTTTTCTTCTAATTTGGACGAGCTGAACCCCGGGGTGTCCGAGTGGAGAGAGGACATTGGCAGAGTTGTGAAGAGCTGCATGGTTCAGGTCAGTTCTGTAGCTGCTAGCATTATCAAGGCTGTAACAAAATCTCCTGAAGATCTCATTTAGATTCTGTCTTTTGGCAACTTTGCACCAGTGTGGAAAGAAAAAAACTCAAGTTTCTGTCGAGTGCACCGGCAACATTTCCATCCTTTGCTACGCTGCAATTGTAACATTTTCATGCGATCTTGTTAAGTGTTTCACTCCACTACTTGCTGGGTCTTTACCCTCAGTTTGCTGTGTAATTAGTTGTTAACCTCCGATGTGACAAAACACATCCCCAGAAATCACTGTTGCCAGAACAAGCTTTTCAACGGAACTTGTCAAAACATGAAAGGGGAGTAAAAGTACTGCCATGACAGTTTTCCAAAGCTGAACAGTAAATGGACTGCACTTACTGTATATGTCATATTTTTAGCTTACCGCTTCACAGAGCGCTTTACTATCTCATGCCTCATTCACACACACATGCACACACGTCCATGTCTGCTGAGGCATTTGGTTTCAGTGTCTTGTCCAGGGACACTTCAGAAGTCGGCAAAACTGAGCAGAGCCACATCTGCCACTGAAAGAACACCTAAACCTCAAGTAAAGGGAGCCTAATTTCGGCAAAATGTGTCTGGTTTTCTCTCTCAGACACTGCAGGGATGTCAAAAATGCAGCAGGTTATGTAAAAGACCTGGATACTGAGCTCTATATATATCCTACAGTAGCCCTCAGTATGAAACATTCACTTTGACCTTCTGTGTTGTCAGATATTACCATAGTTTACACCAGGAAACTGACAGCAGACCTCTGGTTATGGCATAAATGCACTAAGAGCCCTGGCCTTTACCAAAGACTGTCAAAATGAACTTGCATGTTTCACTTGATCCGTGCATTATATCCCGACAGTGACTGCTACTTAGGCGAATGATATATGAAGCAGAAAGTATTTACGCATTAATACCAGCGACCCCCAAGGATCGCATTCCAGGGCCGAAGCGCAGACCGTCACCTCAGACCTCTTTTAATGAGCTTTTGTTGTTCTTATTAAAGGTCACAGGAATCAGTGAGGATCAACTCTTAGTCACAGTGCTCCCAGGTTTACCAACCACAGCAGAGATCTTCATCGTACCCGAGAAGAGGGCCAGAGACAGAGCGACGGATGAAAAGTGGGCGCACCTGGATCAGGTACTGCCTCATCAAATCATTTTAATGGCCCCTGGCAGATGCTCAGTACAATGTGGTTTTCTGTGATCCAAAAAAAAAAAAAGAGAGAAAGGGAAGCAGAGAAGTTAAGAGGCTGTCTCTGGAGAGAACATCCCTGGAGAATACGTCCTTTACTTCTGAGTGTCATACGGTACCATTGAGTTATCAGTTTAGGCTCCATTGTTGTATTGAAAAGACAAAAAACTCATATTCTGTGATGTTTCTCTTAGCAGAATCCTGTTTTGCAGCTTTATTCTTTTGATATTTTTTTTTAAATATAAGGACAATACAAGATTTACACAGCTTTTCAATGACATGAAATATATGATTTAATCTGTACATATAATCCACTGCCCATATCAGAGTCTTAAGTTAAAGGACAAAATATATGAAAATGTGCAACCAGTTTTAACCACATTGCCTCTAGCATAGATCCCTCTTTGTGTGTGTGTTTTCCTTTTTTCTTTGTCCTCTATGGCTTTCCTACACGTTCTATTCTATGCTGTCATCCTCCATCATCTCAGATCCTTTCTCCAATTTCCGATTGACAGGGACAGTCGAGCCCTTTGTGGAGTTTTGGTTATATGTATTTGTATATCAAAGAAAAGGTTACATCTTAACTGCACTACCTCTCTGTTGGTCCTTAAAGTAAGTTTGCAGAATAATCAGAATAGAACAAATAGAGACAATACTCACACAGATACCTCCAGGTCTTATCTCTGAGTACAGACTATTGTTCCGTGGCCCAGTTTTTTTCCTTTATTTATCTGAGATACAAATTCTGTTATACAAGAGTCAAAAAAAAAAATCCTAACATATTCTGCATAACCACTTGTTATTTCCCAGTTCTTTCATGATTATTTTTTCCTTTCGAATCCTTTTCTCTACCTTCCACAGAGCCATCATTTCTATTCATTTCAGTCCCGCGTGAAAATCAACTTGTAGAGGCTTGAAACTTGTTATGGCGAGGCAATACATCACAATGAGCATCATGTCCGCATTTATTTCTGTCAGAGTTACATTATCGTTGCATAGTAACACCGTTTTAAGTGCAGCTTGATTTGGAAAGTCTGCACTCCGTCGCCACGCGGCAATAAGGTTAACTTTGACAAAAATAAATGCAGACATGATGCTCATGGTGATGGATTGCCCAAGTCAGCCAAGTTTAAAGTCTCTGCAAATGTATTTTCATAGCACAGTTAAATGAATGGACGCCACTGGCTTCGCGGTGGGCAGGAAAAATACAATGTTACACCTTGGAAAAGGTCAGCAGTAATGAGGACTGTACATTTTTGTGTGGTAATTGGGCTAAAACATGTGCAAACTCTGGTGTGATCCATTCAGAGGAAACACATACAAGAAGAAGAATGTGTTTTCTATAGGCTCTTGTTTTTAGCATGCAGGCATGTAGGACACATCTCATCTCAAGCAGCTCCATAAATTCAACAGAAGCTTCATAGTTTTTCATCATGTAGCTTCCAGGTAACAGAGAAGACCCCTGCAGAATGAAGGAGATGGATGTTCAGGGTGTTACAGTCACGCAACACGAACATTTTTCTCCTTGATTGCACTCAATGAGTTACAAAAATTCATACAAAAATTCATATCTTCCGAGCTAAAGTGCAAAATAATTCAATGTTCCCACACCTGCACCTTGTTTCATTCCCCCCCAAAGAGTAATACCAACTATCAGCACTAGAGGGCAATGTCTTCCCATGTAAAACCACTAAAACGGCATCCATCACATCACCGAAATAACACCCACAAAGTATCTCAAAACGTGTCGTGAGACTCACTGCCACCTTGCAGAAGTTTAAGGCACCAGCGTAAATATAATAGATAATTATAACAACATCATTTCAAGCCGTCGTGCTTCACGGTTGTTATTATTCTCTTACTGCAAAAAAAATAAGGTTCCTGGAAATTGATCTCATATCATGTTTTGGAATGCTGTCAAATAGGTAAACAAAACAGCAGAGCAAAGGCTAGACAAGCTCATTTATTCATCATAGCAGAGACAACTGCGATGTATCACAAGTAAACATAATTTTGCTGGCTCCCAGTCAGTCTTGAACTAAGTTAATAGGTATTTAATTACATTGATGCATCATATAATTGGCACCATCGAGAACGGAGACAAACTGGGGCAGGCGGCCTGGATTGGGAATTAAAGAGATGTATTTATCTAAAGCCTGTCTGATTACCTGGCAGAACCTCACAGACAATAGGGTAATAAATCTTCAGTTCACTGTTCTCATCTCCTGTGAATGACTTGCAATGCGGAGGCATTAAGTGAGTGTGTGCCCACACGTACACATGTATGTGTGGAGCAGCTTATTAAAATGTGTAATAGATTTACTGACCCTGATATGCCACTAGAACAAAAAGTAATTATTCATACTGTGTAGAGCAGTCTAATTTTAACCAGTGGAAAGATTTTAGAAAGAGCGAGATGGAATTAGTGAGGCATAGCTAAGGACTCAAATGGGCACTGGGAAGGCATTTTGGTCTCTTGTTAAATGACTGCTTCATCAAGGTGTGAAAAGCGGAGGAACTTGAGGCACTTCAGAGAGAAAAATTAAAACAGCAATTTGGTGATATTAGAACATACTTTGATTTCCAATAATGTTGCCTCATTGAACTTTTAAATGGGTAAATCACATTCTCTTTAAAATAAGGAATATAGGTGTAAAATCCCCTGCCGGGAGAGAAATTAATATATTTCCTTAAATGTCACTGCCGCACCGTCAGCAGGATGCCCTTTCACCTGATGGGGTTTCCATGACCACTGAAGACTGTTGGCTTCCACTGCAGGTGGTTTGCTTTTCCTGCGTGTCATATCAACATTTGCTCCTCTTTAGGAAGAAACAAAAATTCTGATTCATAATTCAGGCCGTTGGATGAAATGACTGCGGCTGAAATATTGATGACGGTGGAATATTGCTGCACAGCTGCTGCTAACGGAGTCGTCTCTGCCCTGTCACTCCACGTAGCTCTCTCAGGTTCTGCTAAGTGCTCTGAACCAAGACCTCATCCAGTTCACACTCAGACCGGGGGTGCAGGTGAACGTGTACGCCACGAGACTGTCGCCAGGTGAGTCTGCCGCACACCTACCTGGACAAGGTGCATGTCAGGTTTCCAGACTTTCTGCAGTTCTTCCGCTTTGGTGGTGAAGATGACATCCTAATGTATGGGATTTTAAATTAGATCTTGTGTTTTAATTGTGTAATTGGTGCATTAGCTGTTTTAACATATGTATCCAAGTGTTAATCAGCCATTAGCTCTCTCAATCATGATTCTGCATTTATATTTAATCGCATTGTTATATAATTTACATTCTCATAAGGATAGATATATGCATTTGTCCTGATTTGGCCTATATGTGCACTCACTTTTTCCATCTTTCTCCTTCAAAGCTCCTCTCGTGGACAGCAGCGACAGTGGACACAGCGGCACTGCAGTCATCATGCTCGTGTCCGTCGTGCTGATGGGCTTGGCCGTCTTTGTAATATATAAATTTAAAAGGTACAGCAATACCGCAGTAGATTGCAACTCCACGCAGAGCACAATCGAACGGAGATCAGTTCGGGAGATCGAGTGAAAATTAATGCACAGATTTTCACGTCATTGCAAATATCTGCAATAAGATATGTTAATGCTTTGTTTGTGTGACTGTGTGTGGAAGTGTGTGTTTGCGCAGCCCCATTTAGAGTTGCTGCCATTATCTGCAAGCAAGCACCTCACTGCTGAACTCCTACAAACTTTCCAGAAGTATTCAGACTCCATATATCTCTGAGTTATGGACACCGGCGACACAATAATAGCTCGAGGAATAAGACAATTCCCCTCTGTCTCAATCTGCAGAATATTACAGGGAATGACAGTCTAATCAATTCTCCCAGAGTGCTGAATGGGTGTCAGAGTCCTGCAGTTATCAATATTCATCTATCTGACAATGTGAGGGTTGACCTTTCGGAAATGCTAAACACAGCCATTCAAGGTGAGGCATACTCTGCAGAATGGCAGGAAAGGTTGAGGAGATAAGTCCTGAGACAACATATATTATACAGTGAGGGACATACAGTAAATAGCATCCTCTGCTGCAGGTAATCCCATGCCAATCATGAGGGAATGCTTTACTTCCTGTGTAGTTTGAGGGAAATTTCACTCATTATAAATTAAAATAAGACTTAACTTTAACTTTCAGGATCGTAATGCCTACATTAAGAAATCAACTTTGAGTTTCTTAAGCTTCCCTCAAATGTCCCAGCACCAGCTGCAGTACCAAATCACAAGGGGCAGAATCTGAAATTAGAAATGCAAGATGTTAGTTTTAAGCAGAATTGGGGATGCATCTGAGGGGATGAAAAATTGATTGAAAACTGAGGTGAACAATATGAAAGTGAGAGAGCAATGCCCAGTGGAATGCAAAATGCCCCAGTTTCCAGCTTTTAAGCCGTCCTCTCCCATCCTTAACAGTTAAAAATAGTATGTGACACATTATGCTTAGTGAAAGCATTAGTGAAACAGACCTGATGGCAGGTTTCCATTAACTTGCCTTTTTAAAAAGTCCCATCTTTTTCCCCCTCTGCATGACCTACAGGAAGATCCCGGGCATGAACACGTACACAGCGGAGCAGCCTGATAAAGAACAAGAGGTCATCCCGACAGTGACCTCCATAGCCGTCCCAAACCCTGAAGGGGACAAGCTGACCTCACTGGAGCATGTGGACGTACAGCTGGACTCAAAAAGCAGAGGTATATGTGTCTATTTCTACCTTGAAGTTACAGGGTTTGCTCAGATTTCTACTTTTTTGAGCTAATTTCTGAAAGAAGTCCAGGAAAATCAGCACACACATTGAATGCATCCATTTTTAAGAAACAAAATACCTCCAGTGTTGGTGTATCTGTCATTAAAACTGTATAATTTCTTACTCTGTGTTATAGAGGTAAACGGAACTTCATTTGTAGTGCAATTAAAAAGAGAAAACAAATGACATTTAGAAAATTCATCCCGTTCCTGGAACAGTCTGCCCATTGCTTTAGATAATGCAAAGAACACACTGCCAACTGTTTTCATTTATTTCTTCATGACGAAGTGGCTCCTATAAAAACAGTTTACAGCGATTCCTGGGAAGAAGCCATAAAAGTATGGTCACGTTACACTTCCATCACATCACGTGAAGCCCATATTGTACACATGAAAGATTCCAAAGACGCTCCTCCTGGTGCGATCTTCTGGACAAGGACGGCAGGATTTCGGGTTAGAAAATTTACTGAGTTGACCAATTGAACTGAACTGAGGAGTGAAATCAAGAAACTGTGACGTGTTTGACAAGAATGTAGCTGGTAGAGACTGAAGATAGTGAGGGGGGGAAAAAGCCTTTTACAAATTACTTCAAGCTTGTAGTTGTGGTTTTGTACATGAACATATGTTGTTTAGTATTTTTAGCTCCATTAAAAAGCTGTAGCAGATGCTGTTCTCATTTTGAGAGTGTACATTGGAGGAGACGTTGTTGTTGTAAATACATATTCCTAAGTGAGATAAGCCATGTGCTTCGGCATGGAAATAAACAGAGAACTAATGTTGCTGCACCTTAACCACAACGTTGTTTTAGGAAAGAGATATTGTTGAAAGTAAAAAAGTCTAATTATCTAACACACCTTTCCTTGTGTGGACTGTGGCAGAAATTGCAAACAGGCATTTTGCAACATCAGCATATAAAAAACAAAAACTCTGTAGCAGGAAAATCTGTTTGTTTTTTTTCTGCAGAAAAAGTTGTCATAACACTTAGAAACAGTGGCCACAAGTTAAAGCTCACTGACAGCGAGGAGATACTTGATATTCATTTACTGTTAAGTGCTGAAGTTCCTCTTTCTCCTCATATTGTGCTAGCAGTTGCCAAGACATGGTTCTTCTTATTATTATTATGTGCTGTATATTTATGTATTTGCCAACCTGCCATAGTTGGATATTAGCATGCGCAGGTAAGTAAAACACCTTCAAGTGCGAGCCAAAGTGATGGGAATGTCCAGGTGAATTATTTGACCCAGTAAAATAATTAGAACAACAGGAAAGCAGTCGAGTGGTGAAAGCATTTTCATCAACACATATCTATGAAGTTCCAGCTGATTTAGCTCCACTCCGGCTAAACAATCGACCCGCCCAAGATAAATGTGTTTGCCTGCAAAAATGCACCCTTATGCAAATAGCGACATAAAATTCCTCCTCTGTTTCTTTCCTTTCTTCTCCCTTGCCAGGCTACCTGCCATCTCACACAGACATCAAGCTCTCTGATGAAGCGCCCCATGTGTTTTAATGTTGAGAGTCTATGACCGACTCGAAAGCAATACATCTTCTTTGGCAGTTACTTCCAGCAAGCTATGAAACCACGGTCACAATGAATGGTCTCGAGTGTTTTGCTACCCATGCATGGATGGACCACTTCACACTGTGCTGCCTAATCCCTCTGAGGAGACTGTACAGATTTATACTTGCTTCTTGAAAAGGAACAATTTTTGACTGAAATACTTGTATTTTTGCAAGGACATTGATCTTTTTATGTAAATAATGTACATCCATAATGGAAGAAGTAAAAGTTATTTGTCTCGGCTGGTTACAGCTGCGTCTGCTCAAATATGAAAATATCGAACGGCAGTGCGGGAATGATGTGTAATAATATGTCAAAAATATCCTCCTATTTCTGTTTATTGGACTTGTGTTTGTGAAGTTTACTTTAACTATGTGGAAATAGCTTATCTGAGTAAGACAGTGAGGGAAGCAGATTCATTAAGCTCTGTACAATCAGTAAATCTTATCACCAGATTCTCATCAAATGAAAGCTTGCAATATCCAGGAGATGAAGGAGGGCTCCTAGTCCCAGATCTGTGTATTCCATCAAGCCTGTCTCTCTGCCGCTCAAAATCTTATATATGTCATAACAAGAACAGAAGATTATAGTCGATAGGTGTGCACAGTAGATGAGAATCTGGGCGATCTCTGTTGTTTTGGGGTTTCAAATAAGTAATTCTAGTGACACTGAAGGACTCAGATTGAATACTAATTCAGAAATGTTAAATCACTTAAGACAAATTACACACAAATGATCTGACAAGTCGAAATCATTCACATGGACTGTAATTGCAGCAGCGATCTTATATTTGACTGTCGTGTTTGTTAAACAAGGCAATGGCTTTTAAACTCGTGCTTCATGTTTATTTCTTGTACATTCTGGTTTTTATAAGAAGAGCAAAATGTAAATGTTCTGAGTAATTACTGTGTTGACGACTAAGAAGCTCCAGTGCAGCAACACACTTGTGGGGGGGGGGGGGGAGTGCTACATTGCCACATTTGTGCTTTAATTAGCTATTAGATCAAGGTTTATTTGCTATTCGTCGCCCGAGTTGATGGAGATACATTTATACCAACACAAAGTTGAAAAGGCTCCTTGACACAGTTTTCAGAAATATTCCTCATCTTTTCTTTGAACTGATCTCACTGTGAAGGTTGTAGTGCCTTCTTTTAGGACAACACTGAAGCTACATCCAAATTTAATGGAAAAATGGTTTCTTTTTTTTAAAGGTTGTACGAAAACACCTTTTTATTTATTCTGGATTGTTTATCTATGGGGATGATACCAGCGTCTATACATGGCGTTCCCTCAGTTTACAGTAATGCAGAGGAGCCTGCTGTCTGTTCTAGATTTGCCCCCAAGGACTCGGCGGACAAAAGGCTGCAGATTTGTTCATCTCCTTCGCTGCGAGGGACACAGAGATAGAGAAGACGTATCTCCTGTCAACAAGGCTCAGCCTACGCACCGAGCTTTGGTCAGCTGCTGTCTCTTTGGGATAAGTACTGAAGTTCTTCTTCATCAAACTTTTCTTTTTAAGTGTTGTCAGCATCATATGTCAGTAAGACAAATTGACTAGAGGCTTCTCCATACTTCTTCCCTCCAATCCTCCAATTGAGCTCGAAGCATAAATAAACTCAGACTCGACGAACTCTGCCTCTCCACACGGTCATCAGGAGTTTTATTTAATGCTTGTCATTTCTTTAACTAACTTTTTTTGTTACTTCCCAGTAATTAACCTGTGAATACGATTGTGAACATATTTGCATGACGACTTCTTTTTCTCCCCTCTTTCAAGCTACTTAAAATACAAAAAGTGAAATGTTAAACATGTAAACTGCGGTATTTTATGTTTCTCGACAACTAGAGCAACTCCTTCATTACAAGTGACGTGATTATTCAGTGGGTTGTTACTGTGATTTTCATTTGATCTTGCAGAAGTAACCATGGTTGCGGAATAAAGCAGAAACACAAAAATAAAAGCCACGTGGCTGGTTGTTAGTCATTTCTGAACGCATAAACGGTTTATTTTGGAGTTATTTGATTGCAAATCCATCCATAAAACTGTGACTCCACCTCAGCTGGCTGGTGGTTTTGATTGATGGGTGCGCTCGCTTTGCAGGATTAGTTGCTTTTTCTGCCTAACAAGTGTTGCTTAGCATGCCCAAAGTTTCAGTGCAGCTATTTGCATGATACAATGAGGCCGAGCGGGGGGACAATGAAAAGCACCAAGTAGCCTGGAGTGACTCTAATGGGCTAGTTCCCTGGCTCTCCCACTGTGCAACAAATTAATTATCCCCTCTCCAGGAAATCAAGACACACACAATCAACGAGGAAGATTTTTCCCAGTCTGGGTAGCACCTTGAATGAAAAATGTCCCACAACAATAACCCACAGCAATATTGTGTTAGCCACAGTGTGAAATTGATGAGCGTGTTTCCTTTCATTGAGTGCTACATTACAGTGTCTGGCTGCAGCGAATCATCCATTAGTGATTGTCACCGTTCAATTTGATTGTGCACCGCCGAACATCCCAGGGCAGTTAGAGAAAGGCCTTGGTGTTAATTCAGACTGAGAGCAGGAGAGAGAATAAGACTCTCGGGGCGTTGATGGCTGCTGGAGTGATGAAGATTGGTGTGCGATACGAAGCTGTTGAAGAGGCAAACAAAATGCAAAACAGAGGTGGTTGCTGCTACTTCTTGTGTGTGTCGACTTATGTCAGCCAATCAGCCGCACAGTTTTGTCCTCCAACCTCGCCGGCTCCGGTCATATTAATGTGCGGTGCCCCCCCCCTTAAACCAGCAGACAGACAAGGAGCAGTGCTAACGCTAGTAGTTCTTCTTTACAAAATCATCTGTTTCTCATCACTTGACTACAGCCTCAGTAATTGTTCCCATTAAAAAGAAACCATCTGTAATGGGCAACCTGAGTGATAGACTGATAGAGGTAAAATGAAGCGCAGTCTAAATGTCAGATGGGAATCTTCACATGGGTGTTATCGCACTTCTGCCCATTAAAGCTGACTTCAGAGCCACTGTGGGATCATTAAAAGTGCTATGCCGAGGCTGATACACTGGCTGCTACAAGGCACCTGTGCTTCAGATAAGACTGTGGCGATGCGGGAACAAAGCTTCCCCAACCCATTTGTTTTCGGGTTTATGTCATGACAACATCCAGCGTCTGTATTTGCATCCCATTACAACACATGCTCTGGGTGTGTGCATAATAGAAAACCATGTTTCCATATAAAAATACATTTATTTTGAACAATTTCAAAATGGCAATTTGTTCACAGTAAGAAATGTGATCGAAAACAAGACGTTTTTTATATAATCGACAAAAAGGAACAATATCATAGATCATATCATGCACAACTTTTGGGGCAATTGCACCACTAGACTATTAGACAAGGTGTTTAATAATATGTTTAATGTGTGAAGTAAACTTTGAAATCACCATGATATATATATACAGTATTCGCTTAACCCAGAATTGTCTTCTATAGTCTTTTTTTTAAAATCACAGATAATTAGGGCATGCTACTGTAAAAAAATAAATAAAAAAAGAGGACATACAGCTTGTTGTGGAACCTGATGTCATGGAAACACACGACTGCTCAGTCAGCTGACTTTACAATAACGTAGGGTGAAGCTTGTGTTTTAGATTTAAATTCCTTCCTATTCTATGTACAAGTTGTCAAAATGTCCACTTCTAAGGCCAGACTTTCATGTTGTGTGCCATCATCTGAGAAACAGTCTTTGAAAGCACCGTGTTATCGTACAGAGCAAAAACCAACAACACATTTCTGTCTTCACAACAGTCAGACTTAGACATTTGTATACATATGCATTATATTTACAACACCAAGACCGCTAGCTTGAGGGCGGTTTATCCAGAGTGTGAAGATGAAGCGGTTAATTTAAAAAAAAAATCTCTGATAATAGAATGCCAAATAACTTATTCATTATATTTCTGCTTTTTGGAGGGAGAGCAATTTCATGACTGTTGTTGTTTCGGGTTGTAATATCCACTCAGGATGTAAAGAACAGATAGAAAATTATAGCAAAATGAAAAGGTTGCACTTGACAGATTTTATAACCTGGATCATTTTGTATACTAGAGGCAAATAATAAGCTAGCAGGAACCATTATCAACAAGTAGAAAACAACGTTTCTATTGCAGTAAATTTATAACATCAGGGCCTGGATGATATTACTACAATATTCCTCAAGGGCCAGATATCCTAATAACAACTCATCATAGGTCCATGTTGAATTTAACAACACAAAAAAGCCTATAAATTCTTTCTTTTCTCCTAAATGGTATGTACTTTTCTACTTTACATTATATAAACATATTTTCTGACAGCTTTCGATAGCAGGACGTTGGATATTAGGATACTATCTTAATAAATACCTATACAGATGTGTAAAAGGAAGCAAGGAGCAATAAGAAAATGCATTATATCAACTGAATAATCTATAAAATACCACTGTTAGCATTTTTAGAGTCATGGTAGCAGTACAAGGCATGAGAGAATTGATGCTATTTGGACATTTTGTGCTGTTTGATGCATTTATGAGCTAATTTCAGCAGTTCACCGCCCTCAAACTAGAGACCCTGGAGTCTGGCTCAGTGGATTGATCTCTATCAAGTATTGTAAACTAGATACTTATTCTATCCATGTGAATTAAAAACATGACTTTGAACGATAGCAGCTATCAGCGTGAAATAAATGGAGAAACAAAGAGAAAAAAAACAAAGAAAAATGCCAACAAAGCAAACTAGCTCAGCACAATTGAAACACAACAATCGGTACTTACTCAGCATCAGAGCTATTGTCTTAGACATTTGTACAGTTTGGAAATTCCCTTGTAACAATTCTCTCCATATTTCTTCCCATTCCACCTGGAAACATACGGAATAATAATGAAAAAAAAAGAAACAGGGAGTAAATACAGAGGCAGACTTTGACATCACAAACTGCTACTATCGGGTTTTCGGCTTTATCTATGTGACACTCAGACGACATTGGAGCAGTTGACGTAATAACTGCTCTTAAGATCACGAAAACAAAGTTAAATCTAGCCCTCGCTAATCTTTTTACCCACGGATCAAATGGTTTTCTACAAGCTTTTACACTTAATTACGAATTCATCACCCATGCATTTTGGCTGAAAAGCCGCCTGCTGTCACACCAAAGGAACATGGCCTATCTGAGCAGGGCTGAGCTGGTGATGGAGAGCTGATAAGATAGGATTGCTGTGACAAGTGGGGTCGTTCAGATTGTGCAGACAGTGGCTTATTCAGAGGTGGAACTTTCATGTTCCAGCTGTGTCGGTGGCTTAAATTCAGTCATTTGTATGGAGCCAACGTGAAGCTAATTTCATGTTCGCCCATATAACTAATAACCTGGCAGTAAATTCATCAAGGTCACGATCCGGCTGTCAGTTCACGTTTATGAAAGAAATAATGATTTATGAGATTTAAATTGCTTTTACAAGGAGCATGTTTTAAGGCTAAAGTCTGTGTCGTCCGCAGCCAAATCACAATTTGTAAGGTGAAAGATAAAATGAAGTTGAAAATTAAGATCTGACAGGTTAAATCTGAGATCTGAATGTCGCGTGAAACTGAGCAGAAGCGACTAATCACACTGAGCCGGCCGGCGTTCAAAGAGCTCCATGTCCAGCGGGGAACAGAGCTGGGAAAAAATGAAATCCTTCACCTTTTCACTCCGCTTCACAAATGGAAGAATTTAAGCATTTGTCACATTTATAAAGATTTTTAAAAAATGCTGCTGATCAGAGCAGCTCTCAGAAGGCTGCGGTACACAGACATGATCATTTCTGATAAAGCTCATCTATCAGCAGTGCATTTTTTCCCCCTTTTGGTTAATTTTCAGCAACTGAATTTTCCTGTTACATATACACCATTTATGAAGATGTTAGACTGTCATTCATTTCATTTATTAATTGCGATTGAAGCTGTAATGAGCAATTTTTTTTGGCCTCTTGGGACACGCAGAGACAAGTCGTGAACATTAACACATCAACATCTTTTAAGCTGATGTTAGCAAACACTTTACAGATCAGGCAGTTACAGAGCAACATTATCATTCATTTGGTGTCGCGTTTCTTTCCACAAGACGATTTCAAGTCAGCCTCTTTCAGCTCTGTTTATGGTCTCTACCAACTCCTGAGGGGAATATGTGGCTCTTTAGATGCAAAATGCTCCATTATATTCATCAGCTAGCTTATAACTATGTCCCCGTCTGCTGTTGGGTTCTGAGGACATGGTGTACAGTTGATTTTTTTAAAAACTTTTTCACAGAGAACATCTGCTATCTGCTGCTGTTTAGGTTGTGGATTGCACAGCTAAAGCTACAACAGGTGATAATTCTTTGTAGTTTCATCAATAAGGGCAAAACCTTTAAAACTGAAATGTTGCCATTAAATAGATTGATGCGAGAAAAACATCAACCATACCCACCTTTAAATCCCTCACCATTTATTGATTGAACCCCTAAAAGCTCATCTCTGTCTACATGTTCCATATTTAAAAGGTATTTTTAAATCAAAATAATATCTCTGCCTTAAATGACTTACATGTACTCTGGTATGCAGTAAGGCAGCTCAGCATGTGTTTTTTTTAACCGTAAACTAGGAATTTATTTACAGTGTTCACATCTCTATGTACATATGTTTCACCAAAACTAATACCCTGTCAGTATCTTGATGGGGCACCATTACTGCATCCTTGGCTTTGCTCCACGCAAGACAACTGTGATAGGTTTAAAGAAACACAGACAAACCAGAGCAGGCTTCTCCATATAGCAGAATCATAATGAGGTGCAGTCAGACCATTCTATCCTGCAGAATGGTCTGATGATGCGTCACTACAAGTGCACAGCACTTTCAAGCTACAAATGCTCAACCATGGTTTTGGCTGCTTACTTCGCTAATGATGCATCCTCCAGCATATAAAAAACACACCATAACGACATACTAACAAAGTGGAATATTTGATTTTCTCCACAGTCTCTAAGGATTTACAAAAAAAATGAAATGGAAGTTGTAAATGTTTTTGAAGAGCAACTACTACAGTGTAAAAGTGTGAGGATTCTTAAAAGGAATTAGCAACGGAGGCGAGTACAATAATTCTTTGCCTCTGATTGGCTGTTGACCAATCATGTAAATGAATAAGAGTTGCTGTTACGGCCACCAGTATTGGTGTGCCGTCTGGTTTCCGGGTGGTGTCCTATAAGGCCTTTGTGTGAGGGTACACTGCGTGTGTTGGTTCAGCTGTGGTTGTTGTGGTTGTTGAGTCTTTTCAGAGTCTCTCTGGAACACCAGCTGCCAGCCATTCCACCTAATGGCTCTGGAGAAGCCCCGCCTTCAGACCTTCCTGATTGGGCCACCCTCCAGCTCTCCTCTGCCTCTAACCAATCGGATGCAGCCATCATCACACCTGCAGGCTATATATGTGCCACCTTGTTGTTAGTCTGGGCGGCTGATATTTGTGACCAGTCCGCCCTGGTGCCTCTCTGTGTGTGATCATTTGTTTGTATTTTGATGAGTTTTGGTCTGTAGGTATGTGTGGTTGGGTTGATGGGTACCGCAGACCACTTTGGTCTGTAGATACTCCTGGTGAGTGCTACAGACACTGTGGGCTTAGTGAAGAAGCCATTCGAGTTTTGAGTCTTCGTTCCCTATGTGTGTGAATGTGAGGCACTAGTTTAGTTTGTTTTCACACGCTTTGCATTAGTTTTTGTTACTGGTGGTGGGTGTTGCTGAGGTAGTTATGTTTGGCTAGGGAGTTCAGTTGCTTTGTTTTAAGTTTAGATAAGTTTGGGAAACTCTGTTAGCCTTCATTTTGTTATATTATGTTCTTCAATTTAGCAACAGTCACCAGTCTTGTATTCATTATCGCTTTTATGTTCCTTTGCCACTAAGTAATAAATCCCTTCACCTAAACCAATAACATCTGGTTATTTTTGTTACATCCAGCCCCCCCTAGAGGTTGGATCGTAACAGTTGCTCTTTACTGTAATGCTGTTACACTCACAGATGACATTTGATACTCCTTACAAGGCTCTTTGAAATTGTCATTCTTAGAGGCGTGATAAATATTAACCTTGCCCTTGCTTACCAGACTTTGATTTTTCCTCAAGATGCATGAATATTAAGAGCGTGAATGCTAATCAGAGAACTGCGGCTTCGGGAAAAAAATTATCCAACATTTTCTTGACTTACTGACTTGATTGCTGACTTGATTACTAGTCCTGACAAATTCCTGCCTCATCCAATATGTCATCGAGGCTCCTGGATCTCCTTAATTAATTTGCGCATTTCAACTCAACTGTAAATTCTTACTTATTATAAAATATGAGCCTGTGCGAGCTGTCATTTTAGTCATTCAGTATTAACATAAATCAAATGAGGATCCTTGACTGAACTCACCTTACTTATTTTTCCATTTTATTCGGTCAAATTCTGCTTTAAATGTTCAAATCCTCACTTCGACCTTCACGAATCCACACTGGTTTTACCCAACAGCTCCAGCTGCACTGTGACAACTATCAATGACTCACTGATTCTGCTTCTTCCTACAGCTTGTAAAGCCATTTGGACTAAAATGAGGGTTACATAAAAATCACTGAACCCCGACATTAATTAATGTTTTTCCTCTGGTAGGGGGGCATGTTTTCACCGGCTGGAACAAGACCTACCTTACAGGCAAGAGAAAACGCATTACTACTTAAAACATGTATGTTGGATTGTCTGCTCATACCAGATATGTTTTACATACGGATAAATCAGTGCGTTATAGAAAGGCAATATTCATAACAGATGACTGGGGATATTAGTCCTGCTGAAAGCTGGACAGTGACCCCCACCAGTAGATGATAGATTTATTATTTTCCTGTAAAACGGCTGAAACTAGATACATCCCACTCAGCTTTGCAGGATCATTTGCGTCTCAGCCAAAGTCAGTACACGCGAGAGTCCAACCAAGCTGACGAGTATTAATGAAATCTTTAAACAGCAGGTCGTAAATTCATTGAATCTAGCGAGCCCCGGATCAAAAGGTCCCACGCTGTTCTGCCCTTTTGTAAATAAACACTTACGAAAGCAGCCAAAAGGCAGTTAATTTGTTTTAGATCGGCAAGGACTTGGAAAAGGTGGAAACAGCTGAGAAATGAAGAATAGCCAAAGTGCTGAGTGACCAGAAAAAAAAAGGCGTGCAGCCCACATGTCTGTGTCAGGAGCACTGCAGTGCTACTTTTGTCAAATAGTCCACAGTGTCTGCAGGGACTGAACAGTTCTCATCTAAAAGGCGTCACAGAGGATGTCAGGCATAGCAATCAAAAAGTTAACTTGTCATGGTGATATCTGGCTTCTGTGCAGATGCTGCATTTGTGGTCTTGATGTGCAATTTGCAAAAATACGACACACTGCGGTGATAAAGACGCTCCAGAACCTCAGACGTGTGCTGCACTTCAATGTACTGCAAAGTAGCCTCGCTCATGGAGGAGTCATTTAAATAAGACGGCAACAATGTCATTGTAGTCCGTGTTTACACAAAATACAGTTAAAATATATTCAGGTGCTCGGTGGTGTTTTTTTTTAGGGCAATAAAATGTTAATCCGTATCAGTCGCTTGCAGTGACAGTCATGCCTTAAATCCTGTATTAATGGCTCCGAATAGTTCACAGATATTAATATTCTGCATTTAATTTTGTCTTGGAATAAAACATCACATCACTGCTGCCACACACTGTAGTTCCTGACTAAATTTTCTACATCTAAGCGAAGCTGTGAATAGTCATACTGTACTTAAATTTTGTATTATGTTATACTTCCCCACACCACATATATCTTTTACATCACTACTTTCATACCTGTAGTCTGCTTGAAGATTTTAAATCCTTATGAGCGTCTACATCACCTTAAAAAGCAGTTTTTGCGTTACTGCACCAATAATATTAACCACAGTGTAATGCCACAGTGACAGAGTGACTTTTGGCTGCATTTTAAGTGCTTTAAATTTGATTCTTCAAATTATTTTTGATAAAATTCAAACATTTTTTTACTTGGGCAACATCTTGAATCTCTTTTCATTGTAACAAGAATTTCTAAACAGTGATATTTCTAGTTTAAATTTAGCAAAAGCTCCTCATACCTCTACTATAGCTGCTTTAGATACTGTGTAGAACATAGTAATTGGTAAATTGTACATACCTCTAGTTCTGGCCTCCAGCTCCTTTTCCATGAGTTCTTTCTGAGACGGAAACTCGCTGAGCTTGACCTTGGACATGGCGTCGTTCTGACCGACTGTACTTATCACCTCTGGCTCCTTCTCGTGACTGTCCTCAGTCTGAACATGGATCCAGGGGATTTTCCTGAAAGAAGACAGCAAAGCAATAGATAAAAGATAATTAGCTTTTGATTTACAGATGAATTCAATACAATTTGGTCTCTTATCTGTGTGAACACACCTTTTGAACTTGTAGATGAAGAATGCAGCTAAACCGACAAACACCACACTGAGCAGCATCAGCATGGCCGACCCACTATGGATGGAGTTTGAATCCACAAGTGGCGCTGAAACACAAATACATTAAACCAGTGCCACATTTTGACAAAGACAAATGTGTTAAGCCCTTTTTTTGTTCCCTAAGCCATGTCTTATTCCAAGGAGATTACTTTCATTACCCGATGTCTTGTACCGACTGCAGGTACAGTTTGGAGAGCCGCTCTCTGCATGTTATCCCCTCAGGGCATTAAAAGGAGCCTTTAGGAGGTCTGCTGCCTCTACCTGGGGTGGGCCATGCACGTGGCAGCTTATGCATAGTCATGGCTTTTTAAATGCTGAGATGCAATATTCAAAGTATTTCCCCCTCGCCCCCCATCTTTCGTTTCTTCGGAGAGAAGCCTATGAAGTCTATGACCTTTCGGGATCATTTTAAAGGCAACCCAGACCTTTGTGTGCAGACAAAATGAAGACAGATCCATTGGTGGATGAAAAGGGTAAAGCCACGCAGGGTTGATCGACAAGTTTTTACGATATGCTAATGACCCGGTGACCCTGCCGATTTCCTCAGCGCATACCAAATGCCTTCTTTGTCAATCACGTCATTGATCGGGTGATTTCAAAGAGAGCTACTGTCTCACAGCCTCAGGTACAAATCTGTCAAACTGTGAAGGGTATTTAAATCCTGTGATATACAGTATCATATACATCTCACTCAGGGAACACAGTTTCTTTGTCTTTGTCTTGCTTTATTTTCTCAGCTCTTGGGTAAAATCTCAATGTCAAACTATTCGAAGAAAGACAAATCTTATCTTTTGACAATTGGCAAGCATAACAAATGCACCGTGGCTGTGTAGACATACTGTACTAAACCAGCATAAATTAAGCCTAAGGCCTGTTTGAATGTTTTGTTTTTGTCTACCTGCAAAGGGGTGTTTCAAATCTAACAAATGCACTGGGGAGCAGAAACAATATGGTAAGCTTAAAGAAAAAAGATACATAAAGCTTACCCAAGGTTTGCTGAGTCATGTACACAATAATGCGGATATCAGTTTTCAGTTCAAACTGGACCAGGCCTTGGTTCAGGGCAGTGACAAAAATATCTGAGATCTGTTACAGGTAGTCAACACAAAACACAGAAAAACATTATGAGACATTAGCATTTCACAATGATGTCATTATTTCATGAATTACCAATTCATACTTAGAACTTATAAGAATAGTTTAACAAACAACTTGAGAAATACACTTTATTGCTTTTTCAATGACAGTTTATGGAAAAGACTGATACCACACATGTCTGTTTTTCAGCTCGAGCCAGCAGGTGATTAGCACTGCAGTTTAAAATTACAGTGTGCATCTCCTCCTAATGCTTTTAGTTGTTCTGTTAGTGTACCAAAAGTGCTAACTTAAGAAATGCCAAAGTATTCTTCTGAGCGTCTTTTGATTTTCTTGGCTCCTGTACATTGCAGATGGTCCAGATGGAACATACAAAAAAAAGCAGAGCCAAAATCAATCAATCTGTTATAATTATTTACTGGTGGACATGATTTGGCATTTGCCTCTACATCCTTTTTAATACTAAATCTTATTTTATGATTTTTTTTGTCATATCAGTAGAATGATACATCTATTCTTGATTAAACGTTCACATGATATCTAAGCAAACATCTTTAGATATCTTACCCTCTCTAGAGCCTCCTCATTCCTTCTGTTATGCTCACTTGACGTATGCTCATCGGGCAGGATAAAGAGCTCGGCTGTAGTTGGAAGTCCTGGGTACAAAGACACCAGCAGCTGATCTACATGAACCCCAGACACCTGCAGCAACAGAACAACACGAAAGGCAGATATAACTTCACAACTGAGGTTAAAGTTTGGAACTTTGAAGTCCAGATCTGAAAAGATTTTGACATCAGCTTCAATTGAAAATTCACACTGGATAACAGTGTGTGGTTACTGTCATGACAGATAAACTAAAAAAGGCTCACACACGGAGCATAAAGCATCACGACTGCTGTGTCATTACTGCGCGCAGGTATGAAATAGTAATGACCCTGAAAGCCACTAGCGTCCGATGTTGGCTCCAGGAAAGATCTCCTGGGGGTTGATGTACCTGTGACAGAGCTGTCCGCACCACACGGCCTATGTCCTCCCTCCATTCGGGGATGTCAGGATTGTGCTCGTCAAGTGCTGGCGAAAACGACAACAGCAGCGACCTGAAGAACTCTGGGAAAAAAACAGGTGAAGCGATGTCTCTTAGAACATGAATGCTACTTCTGGTTTACTTTTTGATTAATCTGATGTGCAGTTTTGTCTTTTTTCATTTGGCAACATGCGCCTGGAAGTTAATTGCTCCTCAAGATTTTGTGTTCGCATACCGTGACATTTTATTCATTAGATAAGTCCACGTCCACATCAACGTGGCGCAGCTTTGGAGCAGCTGACCGAGAGGCATCACACTTTCCCCGAGATGGCGCATTGCATATTCATGTGTCGTGCATCTCACCAATTAAAGTGCTTTGAAGACTGTCTCCCCCACTCACCTTTAACTGTTATAACTTTTGAATCCTGCATTACGGTGCTCCCAGAAGCAACCTGGACCGTGACCTTGTTTTTTCCCTCTTTCTGAAACGTGTATGAGATGCTTCCTTCCAAGGTTATAATGGGCTGGATTTCAAAAGGAAAAAAACAGAGAATTGCACAGAAAAAGCTGCATCCTCTCCGCTGAATATAAAATGCTATGTGCATGCAGCCCTTGACATACTGTATAATGAGGGGGTGCTGCAGTGAACACAATCAGCGTGATAAATAAATATGACCAGCCATCCTCTACAAAGACATCGGGCAGTCACGTGTGGTTATATTTTACATGATTTGTGGGGAAGCTCTGTAGATTTACATTTTCAGATTGTAAACAACAACGCCAGGACATCAAGAGGGGGGAGTGGAAAGGAAATGGAAAGACAGCAGTAAACAGGACAAACGCATTTGCGGAGGAACAGTGGGAAGAAGACGAGATAAGTTTCTCACCTCGGAGCTGTTGTCAAACCACCAGAAGAAGGTCAATGTTCTGGGGTGGCTCGGCCAAACCACCGCAGTCAGATTAGCCTCCTTCCCCCTGATGGCTACAATAGGAGCGGAGAGATATACACGCTCCACTGGACCTGAGGCGGCGACACATACACCAGCACATATCCATACATGCATCAAATAAATGCACGCAGCAAACAGTGAGTATTATCGTGATCACAGCTGACGCACATTTAGCTCCAGGTGTGTGCTTTTGCATATGCCAAGACTAAAATATATAAAAGTAACACAAGCATGACTGAAATGGAATTCAGCAGAGTGGGAACGTGACTATCCATGAAAGAGAAAAGGCTTTTTTGCTATATGCGCTGCCGCAGGAATCAGTAATGATGTTTCTTATTCACGTACTGGTGATGTGTAAAAACAGTGTGCTGCTGTCAGATCCCTGGCTGTTTTCTGCAGAAGCTGTCACTCGGTAAATCCCAGTCGTTCTGTAGATGTGCTTGATGCCATCATCAGTCCTGCTCAGGTTAGAGTATGTGATCTTGATGCCGTCCCCGAAGTCGAGCTGGATGCTGGTTCTCAGCGAGTCTCCCTGTGGACAGATGGCATGACATAGCATCTGTCACTGAGGCTTAGGTTGAGATCCTTCACTTAGACCACATACAAGCCAAGAAAGCTCAGCTCCACTCCTGAAAGTGTCGCGGCTGAGATGTCCTATAAGCTGTGTCACAAACACTTGATAGGAGAGTATGAATGGAAGGAGACAGAAATTCAACCGAGAAAAACAAGAGAAGTGAAAAAAGAGCATCAGAGGCAAGAGAGGTCATGAAAATGTCCTAAAGTAAGAAGGATGAGTTTATAATCTGCTGCCATTTTTCCAGCGGACATGATCATTCAAAACAAACATATTGCCATTATTAAAGTGTTTTTCCACCCAAATCCAAAAACACTATGATAATTAACTCTGGCTTTGTTTACCCAGAGATATCTATAGTGTGAGACTTCAATATGTCAAGGAAGCTTTATTTGTGGTGCTCACAGCATTGAAAAATCTAAATATTCTCTTAACACCCTGTCACGAGTTTTCAGGCAACTAGAAGTACTTCCAATTAAATCTGTAAACACTGCAATCTGAAGATTATCTGAAGATTATCCAGCATAATGATGCTGGGGAAGCCAGACTTTTCCTCCAGCAACATTAAGAGATCTTGATGATTATTTTATTGTTGTAATAAGCAAGGACTGTATATAAGGATGGGTTTAGCCTCTGGGTTTGAAAAGTGAATCACATGCGTAATGACTTAAATTTGTTTGCTTTCTAATGACCAGCAGGAGGTGACTTCTCTGGCTGCAAAAAGTGGTGCGATTGTATAGACATATACGAGAAAACTACCGTACTTCTTACTTGATTTACTACCTCTGTATACATTTTCCTGAATTTCTTATGGTCTCAATTGCTAGTTTCAAGTCTTCTTCAATAAAGTATAGTGCTCATGTTTTACATGTAGGTACCATTTACAGAGCAATAGGTGATAAAGCAGGGTTTGCTTCGGTACATGGCTATCTCATGATGAAAATGGGTATCTAAAAAATACTGAATGCACTACTGTGAAATCTGGCACACATATTCAAAGTCTCCAGGATAACAGTCCTCATAATTATCTGTTGCTGGGTCCGTGTATACTTTGGCAATTGGATTTTCCATTCTAAAACGGGTATTGAAAAACAAAAATTAATGATTATTTGATTTGATTTATTGAAGTTTTTGATTAATGGTTATTTGATTTTCGTTTTAAAATACAAAAATTAAAATTGAAATACAAGGCGTTTTTCCTTTTCATTCTCAAAAAGGGATATAAGAAATTTTAAAAAATGCTTTGATTTTCATTTTATACTTAGAATAACAAAAAAATAAAATCAGTAAGAGACAGAAATGAAAAAAGGTACATTTTTTTCATTTTCTGAGACTGGAAGTGGTCATCAGCAAGGATGGAGCCAAACGACAAGAAGATTCTCAGAGGGCAAAGCCAGAGAGCAGTGATTGGTCAGACCATAGATATATATATATATAGAAGACAGCACGTTAGGTATCTATTCTTCTGCCTATATCTATGGTCGGAACATCTGGTAGCATCTCTGGCTGCTGTTGACTTTGTTTTTGGAATAAAACAACATCATCAACATTCAAATATTTCAGGTGGAATATTCCTTTAAACCAACCTAAATTTCATGTTTTGATCATTATCAAGTGAGAAACCTCAATCTAGACTCCTCATAATAACGTTTGAGATAAATGTTGCTGTTATTTGTTTAGTCCAGCCTAAATGACAGAAATCCACAACTGTAATTTTATTTCAGGACTCTGTTATTAAATGTCAAAACAATCAATGTGACTCTAGGATCCAAAATAAGTTGGACTTCTACATGAGAACTTTATTCTACTTCCTGAAAAGTTTGGTCAATAAAAAGGACAAAAAATAATATTTTCAGCTGAACTAATGACAGATTTTGTGAATTTTCTGCTCACATGTTGTGTTGTTGTAAATTTACTCTTTCAAAGAAATAGCCGCCTAACCCCCTGGAAACCAGCATTTGTCCTGTTTATGTGTTGCTCTTCGGTGAAACTACACAGCCGGTCGTAATGGTTTTTTTGAGCAACACATCATACTATGACGTTTTTACAGGGATGGTTCTACTATGGAACCAGTTTGACATGTTCAGGTGTTCTACATGTGAAAACTCAGAGATTTCAGGTACCAGAAGGTGGTTTTCAAATGTCTTTGTTAACTTTCTGCTACAACTTTAAACTAAAAGCAACTTGCAGCAGAAGAGACTCAGAGTTTTTTGGAAGTTCTGGAGACCAGACTTTAGAGCAGCAGAAACATCTGTCAGTAGTTTGAGCAGGAGAAGGTGAGCTTCAGAGTAGAAATGAGACGGAAACCTTCTTGACCCGTGTGGTGAAGTCCTGTACCAAGAGTTTGAGCAGGTTGTGAAGAGTTCTTTGGTCTGAAAGCACCAGAAGAGTCGACTCATTAAAGGAGAAAATGGGTGATATTGTGGTTCTTCTGTTGCTCTGCAGTTTCCAGTTTCCTTAGACTGAACATCATGTTTCTATTTTAAATGATTTACTGTGTGAGCCCAAGAGGGCTTCAATAAACTCCCTCCATCCCCTGGACACAACATATTATATCACCATGTTAAATCATTTTTTGAATTGTTTTTGAGTTTCAATCATAGTTTTAGCATAGTTTTTTTTCTCTTTGCTTGTGTAGTTTTGTCATCTGTGCGAAAGGTGCTAAACAAATAAAGTTGAATTGATAAACTGAATAACTGACTAACTCATGATTGACAACAGAAGTATTTTCATTGTGATTTAAGGTTTTATTTAATTTTTAAGGTTGGAGTTAAAATCTTAACAGAAACAAAAGATTAAAGGAATAAACTACATTAATAAAAGCAATTAAATCAAAGGAAAAAGCATTTCACACAATGAAACTTTTAAAAAGAAAATTAAACATTAAATACAATTAATTTATATTACACAAAATATTTAATTAGATAATTAAACAGAAGATACAAAACATGCAATTATGAAATTAAACATTTTTAAACAAAGACATTAAAGATGAAATATTTTATATAATTGAACACTCAAAAAATACAATTAAACAAGAATATTAAACATTTAAAAAATAGAAAACAATTAATTATTAAACCTTTAAAAAGACAAAACATTTAATGAAAAATACATGTTTAATTAGAAAATTAAATCTTAAAAACAATAAAACTTTAAATAGGAATTAAACAGTAAATTCAATGAAGGATTTAAAAAGAAAAATAAACATTAAAAGGTGGTAAAGCATTTAAAAAGAAAAACCTTACAGATCAAATTTAAAAATTAAACATTGGGAAAGAAAAGGAATTTTTTTCAAACAAGCCAATAAAACATTTGAAAAAACAATTAAACATTAAAAAGACAAAACATTTCAAAATCAAATCAGACAATAGAAAAGAATGAAAGGTGAGAAAAGAGCAAAACTAAACACTGAAGAAAAATCAAACTAAAGACAAAACATTTGAAAAGACCAGTTAGACTTTAGAAGATCAAATTAAACAGAAGAGACAATAAAACAATCAAAAAGAGAAAAAACAGATAAAGGTCTTAAAGCGTTTTCTAGTCTGAAATGAAAACATGAAGTTGTTTCTTCAAACATTTCCTCTTTCTGTGTTCTTGGTTTGAATGTGGACAGATTTACTAAGAGCTCATTTCAGAAAACTGCTTTCCAGACAAAGTCTACGAGTAGTTGAAGGCATCGATCAAACTAATGTTACCTTCTGATCTCCACAAACTTTATTATTCAGTGAAAAGAATCAATGTTTGTTCAGGATTTCTAAAGAACCCACAGGTGAAGGTCTGAGAAGAACTCAGATGGATGGTCTAAATGTGAAATCAAGACTCATAGTCACAAGTTTTAAGGCTTCTATTAACCACAAAGTTCAAACTAACACAGGAGTACTGAGAAACTTTTAAAACTTCAGCCCTCAGACTGTCTCAAAGTTCAAACTAACAGCCATCTACTCAGGAACTTCTTAAATTTCAGCCCTCAGACTGTCTCAAAGTTCAAACTAACAGCCATCTACTCAGGAACTTCTTAAATTTCAGCCCTCAGACTGTCTCAAAGTTCAAACTAACAGCCATCTACTCAGGAACTTCTTAAATTTCAGCCCTCAGACTGTCTCAAAGTTCAAACTAACAGAGATATACTGTGGGACTTAGAAAATTTCAGTCCTCAGACTGTTTGAAGGTTCAACCTAACAGTGAACTACTCAGGAACTTAGAAGATATCAGTCCTTGGACTGTCTGAAAGTTAAATCTAACAGAGATCTACTGTGGGACTTAGAAAATTTTAGCCCTCAGACTGTGTGAAAGCTCAGGTCCTGAGGACTCGGGAGGTCTCGAGGCTTTGGAAAGTCTTGGAACTGAGGGTCCAACCCTCCAGCACAAAGGCTGAAGTCCAACCTCCTGAGAAAAACGGTCAAGATGACACTCAAGTAAAAAAAAAAAAAAAAAAAAAAACGATGATAAATCCGCAAAAAAAAAAAAAGATTAAGTATCTGAGTGAGTAGCTCAGGGGTAAAGAAGAAAGACTACCATGTGGAAGGTAGCAGGATCAAGTCCCACCACTGGCAGTTTTTGCCAGTGGTGGGACTTTTTCAAAAAATTTGAGAAGGGTCTGATCTTGAACCGGCAACCTGTAGCTCCATAGGCATACCCTTAACTCACTGAACTACAGATCAGACAAAAAAAATATAAATTTGTCGTCCCTTTGACATTGTAGTTTCCAAGTGACCACATGGGTGGGGCCAAGGCGGAGTCTGGGTGGAGTCAGGGTGGAGAGTGGGAGGGGAGGTGGGTGGCAGCTTCCCCCCCATCCACCCCCCCACCTTCCCCCACTGCCCCCTCTACTCCCCCACCGCCCACCACAACTTCCCCCACCTGACGAGTTTTTCGAAAATCCGAGTCTCGACGGGTTTCCCGAGTTTCTGGAGTTTCCACCAGGTTGGAGGCCAAACAAGTTGTCATGAAGAGGTGTTGAAGTCGATGAGGATGGAGTGACTTTTAACAGCGACTAGAAGGAAGACGACTAGAACAGCAGGTCTTTAACCACCATCCCTAAAATCGGCTCTAGAAAAATGAAGGGAGGTCAACTTTTATCAACTTCCATGCAGATGTTCAACTTGATATCTTTACTTTGAGATTTTTAGCACCACAAACCTTTAGTATCACACTTTATTATCATTTATTCGGACTTTAATGGAATCCACCAGCAGATTTAGTTTTTGTTGAGAAATTTTATTCTTGTCTTCGTGGGACTGCACGATTTAAAACTGTTCCTTCTATTTGGCCTCATGTTTATTAGTTTTAGTGGAGAAAGTTATTTTAATTGTCGATTAGTCTCTTAAAAACCAAACAATAAACTGGATTAGTCAAGAGGTTTAAATTTTTTCGTCCACCCGGCCTCCATTGACTCGTCCCGCTTGCCGTCTCTGGAGCTGAAGCTGGATTGGATCAGACCAAAGTACTGTCCAATCACGATGCCAGCTGCCTCTCAAAAGGCTCCTTCATCTGGCAGCACTTCTTCTGAGGGGAAGCTGAGCTTCAGCAGAACTTTGGAGATGTGTTCCAGTGGTTGGTGGATGTGTGGGGAGACAGAGAGGGACCTTTGAATTATTCAGAAAGGAAAACAGGGAACCTATTGGTAGTTTTAGTTTAGCTTGCTACTGTGGTGTGTTTTTAGGTTTTAAGAGGTGAACAGGAAGAGTTTTTTTTTTGTATTGATGATCTTTTACTTTGTTCCTGGTTGGAATGCCCGTCAATGTCAATATGAAGTTCACTTTTAATTCTGTTTATTTTTATTTTACTAACACCCATTTGCTTTTAAACCGCTCACATGTTGTGTTGTTGTAAACTTACTCTTTCAAATAAATACTCGTCTAACCCTCTGGAAACCAGCGTTTGGACTGTTTTTGTGTTGCTCCTCACCTACTTCAGAAAGCCGGGACAGAACAACGTTTTGTGGACCAAAGGCTATACTATGATGTTTACTGGACGACCTGCTATACTATAGGCTTTTTAATTGACATATTTCTATGACCTTTTTTGTTTTATTTTTTTTGTATTTTTTTTAGCAACATATAAGAAATTGAACAGTTTTAAAAATTACTATACTTTTACTTGTGCAATGAAATATTATTCTATGGCATTTTTAGACCACATATACTCTCATGTTTTCTTGAATAACATACTATTTTGACAATAGACTGCACTATGACATTTTTTTAACCACATATCATACATGACAATTTTAGGCAACATCCTATCATTCTGCGGTTTTTGAACCACATAATAATCTATGGTTTTATTTTTTTGCCGGCATGCTATCGTATGAACTACAGGCCATACTATGTTATTCTTGAAAAGTAAACTATACTTTGACATTTTCTGAACTGCATCCAATACTATGGCATTATACAGAGTACTTTGGTTACATGTTGATTTATAATCTGGATTTGTTTCTGTTTGTTTTTTGATGGGATTACCACAGACCTGACCGTGAACACCGTTGACACCCACCTGAGGGAGACGCTGCCTAAGATCTCCAGGCTGCTTGGTCGTGGTCTTTCTGGTCCAGAATATCTTCATCAACTACGTCTTCTTTTGAAGAGGCCCTCGGATGCTGCAATCTCTGACCTTAAGGAGGAACTGCTATTTTCACTCTGTAACCAGACAGCGGTTATTTTAAAGACCCAGCTCCTGCTAGCCTAGCCGCGCTAGACCCATGTTCTGAATTCTGAAGGCACAAGGGTCTAGGGCCGCTCGACAGGGAGGGAGGCGGGCTAAAAGGTTGTCTTTCAAATCACTCTGCAGCAATTGGGTAGGTGTACAACCAATCAGCGCAACGAATAGGCTGACGGAGTTCCTAGAGCACCGGCGGATTGTGGCTAAGTCCCATTAGCTTCCCAACTAGCGGAGCCAACTGGTATATTAAGGATTTGCCATATCCCGTCCGCATAAGTCCAAATATGTCTTTCTTCTCAATGAAACACTTCAGTGCTGTCCTTTGTTTATCTTTCAAGTTGAATTTTACTTTCAAATCTTTAAGGGCTGTGGCCAAAGCCGAGTCGAAAGATAACTGTTTATTGTGCGCTGGTTGTTTCTGTCAGAATCGTCGCGCCTCTGTCGTCACTTAGTTACGCCCGCCTTCTGACTCTACACTTCATGGTGATTCGTCCGGCTAGTTTTAGGAGAATCCAGCCTGGAGCCTTATGGAGGGTAACTAGACCCACCCTGGCAGAGAATTAAATTCATTGCCGTGGGTTGTCTAGCGCGACTAGGCTAAGCTCCTGCAGCTTTGAGTGAAAACTGAACATCCATCCAAACGGTACTACAGACAGTTAAATCTGAGCTGTTGGTCAGTATTTCTAACATCAAGTCCGACCCGGGTGTCCTAAAGCACACTGTGGGTGAAACGGAAACTTCAGTCTCCACATCACCGATGACATCGTCACACTCCAAAGCAGAGCACCTGTCTGCTGAGCAGAGAATGATAAACTGCTGAAACAGTTGGTCTGTCCTTCTGTAAGTGAAAGCTAAACAGGAAGTGGTTCACTGAGGATGTCGTCCATTCAGTCTCCGCCTTTACAACCAGATGAGGTTTTCCTTCTGTTGGATTCACTCAGAAGATCCTCACAGTGAACATGAGACACCTTAGATGAAAACAGACGTGACAGCATCACCAGCAGAGGTTCTTTTTAAAGTATCCCCGGAAAGATATCCTCTGTCATATATATTTTCCAAGCACTGAAAGACAGAAAAGCATGTAGTCACTTAAGCTTTATTGGAGAGGATTTTATTATCCAGCTTACCTGTTGTGCAATTTAAATGTAGTAACTGTAGCATTCATCATTACTTTGGACATAATCTGGGATGTTATTTTTCTAATCTACACTAAGATGTACTACAACATGTGAATCAGTCATTAAACAGCATAAACGATGAGAGTACATTTACTGTTTTCTCCAGTTTAACTTCAGACACTCAGCAGATATTCAGGACTACTGACAACACAGAACCTTAACCTTTCTGTTTTAAACACATTCAGGTTTTCTAAACGTTACATTAATGTGAACCAGCGTCTACACTGACAGTTTTATTAACTAAATGTACCACATTACACTAACACAACACACTTCAGCTGTTTACATGAAACGCAATGCAAACATCGGTAGCTTAATGCTACGTTAGCTTTAATCAGGCTACGACTAGCAGCTAGCTCGGTTAGCATCGCGAACATTAA
Source organism: Acanthochromis polyacanthus (assembly GCF_021347895.1). Lineage (NCBI taxonomy): Eukaryota > Metazoa > Chordata > Actinopteri > Pomacentridae > Acanthochromis > Acanthochromis polyacanthus. Next base: position 8,008,579 of record NC_067127.1, read on the forward strand.
AACTAATATTTACTGGATGCTAACTTTCTTCTCTGGTCAACAAACACTGAAATAAACTCCACCAACATCTGGAGTGCATGGCAAACATTATATCTGACACTAAAGCTGCATATAAAGTGCATTAAAAGCGGCACCGATAAGAAAATAACCACTTACCGAACTATCAGAGTCCTTTCAGCATCTGCTGGTAGGATCAGCCGAAGGTAGAAAACTGCTTAAAACTGCTGCTCCACCGATAAATAAACCAACATATTACATCAGAATTAGTCCAAACCAGGAGAGCAGAGTCTGTGCTGCCTCCTCCATGGGACCTGTCAATCATTCCGGACCAGACTGTCAATCAAGCAGCCCCGCCCCCTGGCTTTGCAAATTTTTAATGCCCTATAAAAAAATTCGGTATTGATTTATTTTAAGATCGGCCACCTGATCTCTCAGTCTATGCACTGCACTCTGTTTGGCTCCATACTTGCTGATGACCACTTCCGGTCTCAGAAAATGAAAAAAACTGACCTTTTCTCATTTCTGTCTCTTCCTGATTTTACTTTTTTGTTATTCTAAATATAAAATGAAAATCACTGCATTTTTAAAAATTCGTATATCCCTTATTGAGAATGAAAAGGAAAAACAGCTTGTATTTCAATTTTTAATTTGTTTTTTTTTTTAAACGAAAATCAAATAACCACTCGTTTTTTGTTTGTCATTACCCATTTCAGAACGGAAAATCCAATTGCCAAAATACACATGGACCTTGCTGTCTAGTAAACTTAGAAGCAACTGGAATGGAGACAAGCTCTGACGGTGTTTCCTGAAGAAAAGAGTGAAGGACAGAAAGGAGAATTTGTGTTCAAAATAAGGCTGACGGCTGAAATCAACGTGTCTGGTTGGGGTTTGTTCCATACGTGACCTAAATATGTAGCAGGACTCAGAAACACCCCACAGTTTAATCATTTGTTCCTTGTATGATTTCCAACTGGTAAATCAGTCATTTTGTAGTAGGATCACAATCATGTGATCGTCAGCAGGTAACTGAGTGTTCACGTCGTGGTTACAGCAACGCCGTGCCAGCAGCTATATCTCCCAATGGGAAATCGAGAACAAAGCCGTGGATCGAGATTATAAACCACATCACTGCCAAAATCTAATCACTTGGTCCTTGTATCATTTCTGACTTTACCTGAAATTTTCATCCAAATCCGTTAGTCCGTTTTCGAGTAATGTTTCACACAGACAGATTCATGTACACCGATTGTGACATAACTCCGCCGTTCCTTGGTGGAGTAATAAAAACAGTTGTCCAACATAAAATGCTTATTTTTCCTATGTATGGAAATTTATGGCCCACCCTGTATTTGGTACCACCAGCTGATTTTCAGTTCTTCAGGTTTCCAGTTAAATATCTCTCTAACCTTTTGATAAATGTAAACATAATCAGACATAGACATTCATTTCCACAATGAGGTTGATCTTCTAATACCTCGGGCTTTTTATCTACTGAAATTGACCATCAAACACATGAAAAAATATATCCCATCGTTCTCAACAGTATATTATGTTTTGTGCTAATTAAAACATGTTAACTCTTAACACTGACAATATGAGCTACTTAGCAAGCAGAGCGTTGCCCTGCAGTAGATAAACGCAGCCTCATAGAGCCCCTCATATGTGTGTGACCTACTCTCACGCTAGTCTGGTTGTAATTAAATTAAACAGACCTTTTAAACAGTTCTGTTTCTTCAAATACTGGTGATTCTGAGGTGATCTCACTCACATCATCAAGGTAGACCATGAAAGTAACGTTGCTTCCAACAGGAGCACTGAGCTCTCCCTGACTGGTGGACAGGCGGAGGCCTCGGGGTGCTCTGGGACGACATGGCTCCCTCCTGGGCGAGTATATGTTCCTTCCTGCCTCCTTACAGTTATTGGACAAGACTTTACGATACCTTTGAAGCAGAAAGTGAAAAAAAAAGACATATATTGAGGAATTAAACACTAACAGAATACAGTAAAAGCATTTTCATTGTATACAACATACAAACACTGGAATAAAATTCTTCACAATAGGCAATCAAAATATTTTTCCAAAGATTTAACACTTTTTGATGTGTTCCTGGACGTGTCATCATCCGCTTTATTTTTAATTTTTTTCCATTTGAGAAGCTCCTTCCTCAATATCTTTTTGGCAGTTTATTGTAGGACAACAGCATCCATTAACAGCACACAGATTTGGCATTCATACCGGCCTCTGAGTGTATTTATTTAGCCACTTTTTCAGATTGAACACGCTGCATAACCAAAACCTGCTTTGCATTATTGTATGATGGAATTGGGACACAGTGTAGGTTACATTTTTCAGCTCTTTGAGTTGAGAGTTGTATTTTCGAGCCAAGAGGCAGTAAACTATTCTTTTCTGTTTGCGTTTCACACAACATGACAAACAAGGTGGGATTGAATAACATTGTTTTGTGATGGACTGAACATTGGGGGCCACTTACCCTGTGCTGTTAAGGAAGCTTTGGCTGGAGCTGCAGCTTTTAGCCGCACCATTTGGATTAAACCAAAAAGCCGGGGAGCACTTCCCATCCGCCTGGCGCTCCCAGCCATAATCACTGCCAGAAAGGGAAAAAAAAAAAAACACAACACTTCATGAAATGATAAACACTGCTACTCAAAATAATCTAGCTTCTACTAGCTTTTGTAGTGGGGCAAATGCTCTGCAGTTAGAGCTTCATGGCATATTTTAAGACTATAACTAGAGACATGATTGTCAGACAAGCGGGATCAAAGAGAATTTCAGACAGATGGATAAAAGATATTTAAAATTCATTTAACGATTCATTATTAATTGAATTCTAATAAGTCACTTGACATTATGCAAATTACAGGAGCATGATGAAAAGTTCTTAACTTCCATCTACATTTTTCAAACTATAATTAGATTCGATGAATACAGCCACATTGGTTATCTAGTAAATATGCAATGCAAGATGGATATTAAGGCATATGAAGTTCTCCAAACTGATACTTTTGGTTTTTATTACAAACGTCGACAAGCAGCCCTAATTACGTACAACTCAAATTAGATATTCAAAGCAGAGGAGCTGTTTGGTAAACATGTGATAAAAGAAATTAAAGAACCACTGGGGAAAAATATCTCAGTTACAGTGTAGTCACAGCTGGAAATCCTGAGAGAAAGAAATCATTACCATTCAAAATCATACGCTGTGCAGAGGCATGGCTCTGAGGAATAGATCCTTGAATAGTCCTGGGCCAGCATGCAACGGTTGCCTGGCCTGCGCTTCATATAGATCTGCTTCTCGCCCATCACACACAGCTCTCCCTATCAGACAAGGAAAAAGATGATCTAGTTTTTCCACATGACCGAAAGAAACTCTAGAAATTCACAAAAGCAAGACAGAAGGAAAGATTTCCGTTCATGCATTGAGTGAGTGTACAAACATTGAGCTTGCGAGGCTGACAATACATCAGAAATGGTTAACATTCCTGTTACCTTGTTGTGTAGGTACCACGTCTGATAATCTCCATCCATGCATCTTCTGTTAAAGAGCCCCTTGTAGTCAATCTTGATCAGCTGCCACTCTGACCGATGGCTGAAGTGTCCAAAGAAACTAGAGGGTGATGTATTAAACAACAAATTTTCAGCTGAGACCATCCTGAGACACTGATACACAGTTGTCTCATGTGATGCGAGGCACCTGCGAATCTGATGTCTGTCATTTACGCTGACAGATGAGACAACCTGAGATTCCCTTTGATGGAAAGTTTCAGTCACTGGGGGAAAATCTGTTGGTCCTGTATTTGTTTACATCAACAGAGGAGCTAATTCTCCGAGCCTGATGTTTGTTTTATTGCTTCTGGACTGTATCAGTGTGTCTCTGCTTACGTGATAATGTGGTTGTCAGATTCTGGCTCCATTAAAACTCCATCCACATACAGAGGTGCCAAGGAGAAACTGTGGCGGTCCCATTTCTTTCCTTCATCAAGGCTGATCCTGTATAAAAAAAAAGACAACAACTGTCAGAGCATGAGTATCGATCTCTCTTTGTTCATCTGTCTGTAGTGGAGGAATATATTGTTTTCTCTACGCATATAACATTAAACATCCCAAGCACACAGGTTGAGCAATGAAAAAGAAGGTGCAAAGAAATAGTAATTTAGCTTTTTGCCATGGTTGAAAAATGAAACGCCTTGGATTCTCTTCAGTGTGAAAAATTATCTCAACAACAGGCTGAACAATAGAACAAATGTTCCTCAGCCCAGGTAAAATTTTGAAGGTGACAACACAACACAGAAGAGAGATAGGACTCAGGTTGTAACATTAGAAATAGATTTGGGGGGTTTCAAATCGCCTTTCTCGGAGCTTAATCACTTTTGACAGGGCTGTAGTGTGCAGGGACATCAAAGTAGATAGTGTTACAAAGCTCCCACAATATGAGGGACTTATGAGGGCATTCTGTCTCATATTTCCACCCCGCTCTACTTCTCATTTACATAAAAGCACTCAAACCATCATATCCAACCAAGAGTACAAAAGCTGTAACACACTCTCTTCTGTTGGAAATGGTTCTGACAGTTCTAAAGCCGCAGTGCCGATACAATTATCATGCAAACTTGGCCCATCAGCATTTCAAAACATTAAATGTAATCATATGCTGCATCAAAAAAAAAAAAAACACCTGAAACCAAAATAACACCCAGGTAATTTGCCACTACAGCTCGAAACACCTACAGCTCCTGCTTACAGTAATTACGGCACCGGCTATTGTCAAAGATGAGCTACACCTACCACAAGTGTCGAATTGGCGTCGCTGCATGTAAAACTGCCAGCAAAGCTCCTCCGTTGTCAAGGAACCAAATGTTGTGCTCTTCATCAAAAATCTGCATTGGTGCACGGTGAAAAAAACACGCATTTGTTCCACTCATTACAGTCCATTTTTGACATGAATGCATCATCCGTTTAAGGTAAGCACAGGCAGCATGGAGAAAAGTCCTACCTGTCTCCAGCTATTTCCTGCATCTGATGTTATAAACATCCCAAGGTTGGTAGAGGACAGCTCTGTTCCGATATTGCCTGAGTACAAAAACGTGAATAATTTCAGTCGGTGTGTATTTATACATAGAAAAGATTCCATAACACAGCCATATGCACAATCAGCTGATAAAATCAAGAAGAGTTATTTTGCAAATATGTTCTCATTTCCCAAGTTTATGACTTACCACAACCTAATCATCTCCTCTAAATTATGAGGTTTAGGAGCAGAAGTTCCCACATTTGATTTCAATGACAGAAAGAGGGCACTATGTGATTAATTTTGTGTTTGTGTGGTTGCACTGCAATCTGAAGTCTCACCCCTTCAGATGCATGTCTTTTAGGTAACTGTACCTGTAGCCACAATGATTCCCGGCACAGACTTCTTGCTGGTGATGGGTCCAGATGTGTAGGGATTCTCTGACATCTCCAGATGAAGATGCAGCGAGCAAAATGGCTGTCAACAAAAAACGGATTCCAATACAGCACAAGTTGAGACAATATGGATCTCAGATCTTAACAGAAGCAATTATAATTAGCTTTGCTTTGAAACCATTCTTCCCATTGAGAGAAAAGTGCCAACATTTTCAGAGACCATTTATAAAACAAAGATACTCGGTTCCTCTCATCTCGTTCGTGAGAAAAGAAAAAAAAAAGAGAGGAGAAAATGGCTGAGAGGACACAGAGGGCATTTGAATTGTTTCATTCTAAAGCAAACAAGGCATGTAATTAAAATTCCCCAAGATGCACTGATAAATCTGGCAAAATTGATTCAAATCATTTCACTCATCTCTCCGACTAAAGCGCACTGAAAAACATCAATAAGGCTTTTCAAACTGCGGAGGATGGGGTGGGGGAAGGAGGGTCAGAAAGCAGACGAGCGCGGTGGTCATTTATGCACCGCAGTGAAAGACAGTAACCTGCTGTCAACCCAAAGAATATACATTATTTCAGAAACCTCTAAAGAACACACTGACTGGATTAGGTGGAAGTCATACCTGCTGAATGGCAACACCGTCACGTAATGTAATGCAGTGTAATCTAGTATTCATTAGTGCGGTGTGACTACAGGTAGTAAATTGAAATCACAGAGGTTAATGGAAATCCTGGACCCCTGAAAGAAAACGCAATGACACTCTGTGCCTTACACTGATAATAAGAATACACCAGCCCAGCATCTCCTCGGCCATTTAGGAGGTTATAAAGGCATGCTGATGCCGGAGCTGGCACCTGGCCTCGTGCAAATATGGCTCGGAATCAAAGAATATCCGAAGCACAGCTGATGAGGTTGAAACATTTGATGAATGATATATGTCACAAGCTTAATTTTGCATGAATGAGAGCATTCATTCACTCCTGCCCAAAGGCTCAAGCTCACCAGGATGCAGTGAAGGCTATTTCCAGCCACATCAGCGGTGGGAGCTGGCAGGAGGGCCCATGTTTGTCCCTTGTTGTATGTGATGAAAGTCTTGATGTGATAATCCACCAGTTTGTTGGCGAGATACATGCCATTTATCCCCTCGACCTACACAGGAAAACGGCAAAAACTGAAGTCATCAAGGCAGGAACTTTCAACATCATTACCTTCTTTGAATCGTTTAATATGCAGCATATTTTATCAGCTCATGTGTGTGTCTTGCATGTAAAATAAGTGGAGTAAATACAGTGGAGTAAAAGCAAAAAATAGCCTCAAAATGGGTTCGTATTTTATGCAGTATTGAATACGTCACATTAAAAGTAGGTATCATGTGTATTATAAACCTGTGAATCCACTTTAAATATAATCACAGCTTAGTAAACTGAGGATTTCCTTGTGGATATACTGTGTTAGATTTGAAGGGGGAATTAGTGTTGGAGTAGCCGCAGCTGACCGTGAACAAGGCTAACTACACACCTTATAGAAGTCGACCAGGAGGTTACCAGCGGGTCCCCTGTTGGTTCTCAGATTCTCTAATGAAAGGATAAAGTAGATCCCGGGGGAGTCTGAGATATAGAGGCTGTAAGTGTTGTTCTGATTCCACTCCTGGACGGCAGCAAATACCTGCTTCTCATCTGTGCTGATAATATGCATGTCCTGTAGGAGGGTGTGGGTGAGACAAAGGGAGCAGATGGGAAAAAAAGAGAGAGAGAACGGGTGAGAATGACAGATGCAAGTGAACAAAGAAAAAGTAGACATAAAAAAGAGGCCATGTATTTTTTTGTCTAAATATCATAAGTGTGACTTTTCTTTATAAAATAACAGTTGTGCAGCGACAGAAAAAGAAAGTGATTCCAAACTAAAATTGTGTTTGTTTATTTATGATAATACATCTTTTATGCTTTGATAGTAGTTCACTGGGTTTGCCGCTTACCTTTGGCAGACAGTATTTAGGCAATTTCATCCGCTTGAAGGATTCTCTCATATAGGAGACAAAGTAGCTGGCTCGTCCTGACTTGGTTACCTTTGCAGTGAAGTTAAAGCAGCTTTGTCAGTCTCTAATTAAACCACATGGATACATTTCTGTATACAGTAGGAACATCATTTCTACCAAAAAAGCAGTTTCATAGTAATGCAGACATAAAATTTATAGACCAGTGTTTTCTAATCACACATTTCCATTTTAATTGATGCTATGGGTGTGACTTTTTAAGATTTTTTGAATGGGAAAGCCTGTGTAGAATGTTGGGAAGATGAAAAAACAAAATAGATGGGAGTTTGGTTTTGAAAAGACATACAGTACTGTGCAAAAATTGCTGAAGATAGAGTGAGGTGTGTCCATATTTATGCCATTAGTCGCCTTTATTTGTGCAGTTAACAGAAGAAAGCCAAATCAAATCAATATCGGCCTTTAAAACAGCACAAATTCTCCAATAATAAATATGCAAAAGGTGCTTTCTTCTGTATCTTACAGAATTTGTCAGAGATTTAGTCTCTCTAAGTGTCTTCTGTCTCTTTCAGACCTACCAAACCAACCTTACATTGCCGTATTTTGCACAGTAATGTGTGCAATTTGACCAGCTTCCTCAATGTAGCTCCGCTGTGAAGCTGAAGCACCTCTTGAAGGATGTATACTTATTCACAACGCATGGCTGACTTGATAAAACACTTGCAATTTTACTCCGCTTTCCACAGCGTCAAAAGCGGACTAAAATTACAAGCACAACAGAAATTATTATCATTATCTCAATTAGTTTAAAGCTAAGAGGCACTGAAAATTGTGTTGGCTTTATCTACAGTGCGTCTTGAAGATCTTAATGCACTACCACTTTCCCATCCACTTACAGCCAGGGCAGCGCTACTTGATTGCTTATTTTCTAATCAACTAGAAGGATGGTGTTTGTCCCCCAACACACTACATTAGGGCTCTAATGGAATAATCTATCGAAAATCAATGAGCTGCATTCTCCCAGGCCACATTTTTGAGGATGTTGCACTTGGCTGTTCGTTCTCTCCCAAGAGACTTTGGAGGTGTTGAAGACTGCTTATTTCGTTGTAGCCTGAATCGATAACCTCATTACTCTTTGTCAAGTTAAATCCAACTGCCCCAAGCAATGAAAGTCACAAGAAAGTCATCTGTGCCACCACCGCTCGGCACAGACACTCTCTGTGTGTCCAGTTATTTTCACCAGCATCTTCCTCATGTCTGCCTCTGCCTTGACGGTCAATCTCATCTCGGCTAAATGCAATTTGGGCATTTTATTGAATCACCATCTCTGAATCACGCTGTGATATATTTTTTTCATACATTTTCATTCTTATATCGTAGCCATTCCAATCAAGTCTGTGGATTAAGTGTGTTGAAAGTGAAACTGGGTCACAGCTAAAGTATCGCTGCTGCAACATCATACCATATCAAAAGATTAAATCTGTGGATAAATAAATTAAAAATGAAGCGCAAACATTTTGGGGTGTTTATTCAAAATGAAAGCGTGGAGTCCTAGAAAACTGCTGCCGTTTTGGAGTTTTATTTTCGGGAAACTTCACTGGAGCTAAATAAGAATGACCAAATGTATGAAGCCTGACCAACAGAGAGGAAATTACTTAGCTGTGGCTGAAAATCAATGACAGCGGAGGGCATTTGAAAATTAAATTTCTAATAATGACCCTGACTGCGGCTGTCTAATTGAAGTCAAAGTCAGAGTGAATGATAATAAGGACACTAACCTGTCTATTCACAGTTCCTTTGTTGTGTGCTCTCAGCGAGCAAACACATTTTTCAGGCATGGAGTATGTCTGTGCGGAAACTCAAACACTGAGTGTGCCTTGACATGAACGAGACAAAACATAATCAAAACACCCATCGGGATAGTGGGGGAACAGGTGTGTTGGGAAAAAGCACTATGTGGGTTTTGATGGAAAAGCATGAATTGGGTGCATAAGACAAAAAAAAAAAAAAAAAAAACTCTTAAAAAAAAACAAGAAAATCAAAGTTCACAGGCACAGCAGACTTTGCATGAAAAGATGCAGGCAACTGGTAATCTAATACTATGCAAACCTGCGTGAAAACATATTCATCCTGCACAACTAGTGAGTTGGTGTCGACGTGTCCGGGGAACAGGTACTGTCTGTTGCCTTCTGTGCACCGTGGGGCTCTGCACTTCACGTACTGAGCACCTGGAAAGGAAATCAATCACAAGTAAATTACAACCACTTGTCTTCAAACAACACTTTTTGTATGTACTGCAGCTGCTATACAGTATGTAAATGCTAAATCCATTCCAAAATCAGAGCTCTGCAACAATATTAAGCTCAGGTAATATTCCTACACTGATACTAGTCAGTTGGCACTTTTAAAATCCAAATTAGCTGAGTTTCAAGACTTGAAGCTTCTGCAGTGTGTCGCGCTACAACAAAAAGTTCAGGATGTTCTTGCGTGAGACAAGAGGAGTTTGTATGCTAATTCAGATACAGATTTTCTCACCACGGGAAGAAAGCGAGTATCTTTTCCAATGCAGGGAACTCCTATAATTGGTTTGACAGAATATACCACGCTGTTTAGAAAGGCAAAGCTGAGGTTTGTCTATGAAACACAAGGGACAGATTAGGGGGAAGAAACATCCATCAGCCCGCTAAAACTCTCCGTTTTTGTCAGGAGACACCTATTCTGTTTTACTAGACTTCGGAGACCAATCTGAACAGCAGAACAGGTCTCATCTTGGCCGTGACCTCGCTCTAAATGAGAGGCAAAGGGGTCCTGTGGGTCTTGCTACGGCAGCGATCTGGAGTGCAGCACTCACGGCCTTTTGCGATGCGCGTCTCGATGTGGACCACATCTGATTCTCTGTCCAGCCCCATTACCGCCCTTGAAAGAAGAGGAGGAGGCGAAGATGGAGAGAAGCAGAAGAATGGTGGTGGGTAAGAGAAGGGAAAATGAGAATAAGAAGACGAAGAGTGGGTGGTTAGGTTGAGTATCACAGCTGCAGATGGACATCCCTATTCCGAGAAAGTCATAACAATATGTTGTTATCTTGTGTAAATCAGTCAGTGTAGAATCTGGAACACCAGTGGCAATTAATCTCAATTCACCAAGGCATCAACAAAGGAAACAACATGGGAAAGGGGGGTGTTGTTGTTGTGGGTTGTTATAAAATTGCAGACGCCTGCAACACCATTTTGAAAAATAACTATTTGACATAACGTGCGTTAAGGAATAGAATTCAAAAGCAAAAATAATGCATTGTTTCCGAGACTGTTAGGCCCGCTGTGCTCCTCTTTTTTCTATCAAACATCTTACTGTTCATGCATGTGGAGAGGATGTCCTCCAACCAATGCCCTTTCATTCCCGGCTAAAACACATTTGGTTTGACACATACCATGACAAACAGGGATAAACGGGCTCGCATCAATATTCACTGCCTTGTGCCAGCGCAGACTAAATGACAGCGACAACAAAAACAGCATGTCATGTTTGCTATGAAAAAAGAAGCACAATATTCTTTCAGGTCTACGTGACGTGGATGTAATCGGTTTTGTGCCCGGCTGCAATGGAGGAGATCTGCTTCTCACAAGAGGTCATGGGATCCTTCTGACAGCAAAGGGTCATGAACACTATCATTATGCAAATTACAATCAATCACTGCAGAAAACAGTTCAAAAATAGGAATCCACATCATACCAGTAGAATCTGCCTGGCATCACGTTGTCGTGAACAAGCTGCCATTTCCTCCCGAAGTCCATTGAACTGTACAGCTGCAAGACAAAATTAGGCCGATCTTAGTCACACTTCGTCACATCATCGCTGAATCCACAGCAGAATCAAATGCAAACGAAATTTTAAAAATGCTTATGGATTCAGCGTACATATATTACTGTACTTTCACTTAAAGATTCATTGCGGATTCACTCAGAAGCTACCTTGCTGTCATGACTGTAAGCCAGCATCCAGTCCTCCTGTGCGGGGTGGAAGAGCAGGCTCAGGATGTTGAAGTTAATGGGATGCTTCTCAAAGCTTGCCCCTTCATCTGAACTGATGAGAACAGCGCTCTCTACCTCTGGGTCGCTAAGCATCATTATCTAAAGTACAGAGGGCCAGACGAGGGATATAGCATTAGAGGAAAGAGCGAGAGAGACACAGAGATACCGTCATTTGGCAGCAATTTTAAGAAACTATAATTCGATGTCAAGAGTGAGCTTGCTGAGAGATCAGACGGGGAGATAAAAGCGACGGACGATGCTGACCTTCCGTTTGTTGGTCGGGCAGACATACAGGTAACTCAAAACCGTCCTTGAACCCACTTTGTCATTGAGTTTGGTGTAGGTGCTGCCGTAATCTGTGGATCTGGACACAAATAAAAAACACATCGCGTGTTTGATGAAGAAATCCATTAGACACAGATTTAGCACCGTAGCAGTGGGTCTGGCATGCTTTAGTCCATTAACTGCAAATCACTAATTCTTTACAAGGCTGCCTTTCCAGAGCATGCCGCACGTTCCGAGATTGATTTTCTACCATTTAGGCTGTCTTTTGCTTTAAGGGATGAAAAACAACTTGCAGGGACAAAAATTCATGCTAATGCCGCTTTTGTTGCTCTTGTAGTTTAAAGACATGTGCTACACCAAAAAGTGCCATCACCCTGCCAGTTTATCTACTGTATGTGCTCAAATTATGAAGAACCAAATGTGAAAAAAAATGCAGAGGGTGGCAGTTGAATAAAAAGCAAACCTTTCAAGTAGTCAGTGATGCAGAGCTTTTTTTGTTTTTTGCAGAAATGTGCTTTGCAGACAGACAGATAAAATAAATCACTGATTAAATAAACCTTGGACCGGTAGAAAGCAAAATTGAATGAGTGGGTCTCCATTTTGTTTTAAAGCCTGCTAGCCTAAAGAGTCACACCCTAATTTGCATGGCTGTGTATTTACAATACATGCAAGATTTTAGCAAATGAAAATAAACACAAAATTAAGTGAGGCTACAGTTAACTGTCTCTAACATTTAAACTCAAAAGCCTTACGTGTGGGTTGTTGCGTCGACTGTAGAACTCAAATATCCCAAATAAGAAGATCTAGAAACTCACTCTTGCGATTTAAAGAAAAACTGAAAGTCAAATAAGCCAGTAAATCTTTTAGAACACAAACAAAAGTGAAGGAGTTCCTTATCTGTAGCTCAAATTCAAGATGGTAACAACCCGCTAGACTGAGGACACAAACAAACTGCTGGAGAGGAGACCCATCGCTGCTGAAATAGGAGGGTGTGTTACTGTGGTAAAGTGAAACTATACTGCAAGAAGGCTGTAAAAACAAGAATGAATGGAAGCAATACAATAAGATGCATGGAAGGCTGACATCAGCTGGTGAAAATGAAGCAGCACTCCCAGCAAATTAATACATTTGCCTTAAAGATTATTTGGCTACAGCGTACGGCATCCCACAGTTTATTCCTGTCAGCCACTGGTGACAGCAACCCACCAAGAAAGAACGATATGTCAGACAGAAAAGATGGAAGACACAGCTGCAAACCAATTTCAGGCAGGATGTAAACAATGCAGCTTTCAAAATATTTCAGAAAAAAAAAATCGCATTTGCAAATATTTTATAAGGACTGAAAAGCTTTGAACAGGCTTGTTAGGACACACAAGGCAATTTGGAGAGCAACACAGAATGTAAATATAACTATGTTTACAAGGAGACTCCACAGGGAACCGTTAGCATTTTGCAAAATTTAAGGGAAAAGTATGTTGTCACTGTGCGGTAACGCATTAGCGCACAGGGACTAATTTGAAGACTCACGCTTGCTGCTGCATTAAAGGAGACTAAAACTCTAATGGTCTTTGACAACAAACAAGAAAATATGTTTATCAAGAGAAGCCTAATGTGTTAAACAGCTTTGGTGTATTTCTACATTAAAAAGGTTGGCATATTAATTGGATAGTTCCTTTTTATAACGTAGCTTTGACAAGCACGTCATGCCGACCAAATATTCATTCATCACATGTCAAGCAAGTCCCTGCAAGTCTTTGCAAGGTGATTTTCATGCTACACTGACATGTAATGAAAGCAGGGGCTGCCTGCAAGGTAGGAAATCAATTTATGAAGTTCACGTATGCTTTGGAAAAGGCTCAACGGTAATATGGCTGAGTATAGTAAATGCAATTTGTATTTAAAGGGCTAAAACATCCAGCACAGCCAGTCCTTGAGTTTAACATCATTCTGAGTGATGAACACATTGTACGTTTAGAGTATATGACGAATAATTCTCCTTTCATACCAGCAGATCTTTGCATGTTGAAGACTGTGAGGGAGGAATTTCTGAAGACATCCTTTCAAGTGCAGCGGTGAAATCCCCTTTCACATAGCTTTTTATCTTAAATAAGAGCCAGAATGGCCTTTTGTTCTCTCCGCCTGATTTAGATAGTGTGTTTAGGTAGTGTGGTATACTGTTGCTATAGTGCAACAAATTAGCCAGACAAAAGTGATACATACACGCTTACGGTGATAGAAAAAATTCGAAAAAAAAGAGAAAAATAAATGAGTAAATCACCCGGTTCTTGGCCTTATTTATAAAAGGAACATTTAGATCTGTAGCAACAAATTCACATACTTCCACTTCACAGAGCCGCATCTCCCGACAAGGGTAGATGTGTTTGGTATTCCAGTCTTCATATTTCTTCTCACCACAAACAGCGATTCCGAGCTCTCAGTTCTACCTGAGTGCCTCCAAATGTAATTTCACTGTATAATTGGATAGACATCCAGTGTCTGCTATCATTGTCTGCGCATTAACTTGAATTGTCCCATTTGCTGTTGACATTGTTTTCAGAGACTTACCCCTAAACACATTTGTATTTGTGCTTAAGTACTCCTTTCAGTTGGGGGAGCTGTCTTTGATTGCGGAGGCAGAAGAAGGCCTCTTAAATGACGTTATTACGTTGTGATGGTTGTTTAGCAGAAAAGGCAGCCATCGCAAAAACACAAAGAGGCTTGATGCGTGTTTAGATAGCTTCTGCAAGTCACCCATTGATCTGCGCATCGCATTTCGCCACAACAGAAGCCCGCAGCTGTAGCCATAAATCACTTATTGTGTTATCACAGAAATCATTTACTCTCTTTTCTTTTCATAACATTCAAATCTCTGATTTTCTAATACCCACACTAAGAGCCTTTGTGCACCCCCTGCGGTACACTCTAATTTACTTGTGGTGCCATTGTTAAACAGACACCTTGATGATGGAAGACCTCCTGTACACAATATGGGATTTCAAAATGTGTCAAGCCGGGTGTAAATCTTAGTGGCGCCTCTGGTGAAACACATATTAATTTGAAACTCTATGCTTGGCGGACTGATGGTCTCTTTTTCACGTGTATTTCAGAATGAAATGAGTTCTCTGCAGGCTATGAGAGAGGTGAGAGAAAAGGCATATCAGAGGCTGGATTGGGCTCTATGGTATAATCCTTAATGAATTCCATTCTTATTTATGACCTGACAGGGCACTGTAACTCACCTCTCAATACATACTGAATGAAATTACTATGGCTATATAGTAGCAATTGCATGTCAATTGCTTCCGAAACAAAAGGTTACAGACGACAATCAATCAAAAACTCCATCAGAAAGTTTCTAGGTCAGAGGAAAAGCACCACAGATCCAAACACTGAATCTCTCAGATCAGTCTTCCGGTTTATCTTTCAGAAATAGCCTTTCAAAAAGTTGCTTTGCTGATGATGGACAGAAAATAGGTTGTTTTTAAAAGGTTGCTGTGGTGTTAGTTGTGTTATTTATGGCACTTCAGGAAGCAAAGAGGAGGACGGTTCAATCTGAACTACTTCAGAACTCTTTATTAAAACATATTTCATATTGGCTTCCAGTGAAACTTGATTGTTCATATCCTAGCAAGGGGGAACACTATAAATCATACTTACAGGATACAGCACTCCCTATGAATATATTATTCTTATTGTTTTTAGGCCTGTGCTTTTGCATTTTTATAAAATTCCTGAAATGATGCCATAACCTTTGTGTTTAGATGGAAAAGGAAAAATGGCAACGATTAAAAAAGAAAAACTTACCTCCACAGTGAGCTCTCTGTAACAGCCCCCAGGTTGAAGTCATACAGCTTAGTCAGGATCAGGATCACCTACAACAGAACAGCAACAGATCTATTTAATTACATGCCAAGGTCTGATTTTAAAAAGAAAAAAAATCTTTGCATGAATGCCCTTCCTGCAAACATTACCTGTCTACTCCTAATGATGTGGAATGGATACAACATGTCTGCTACATTTCCTTACTAATAAATATCAGGCCCATGCAACATGTTATCCCCATGACAAGTGATCCTCATGTTGTCACGAGACGTTGGTTTACTGGTGGCAGGATCTGAAAAAAAATCCTTGTGGGCTGTCAAGAGTTGTGTCTGTATCTCATGTGGAATGATACCTACATGACAGCAAAATCTGAACATAATTGTTCAGTGAACAATAAAAAGAAATGCAGTCAGTGGCTGCACTGCATCGCCCTCTCTCTCAGGCCTCTTTTCTTTCTTTTTTCCCCCCTAAACTTCTGATTCACATTTACTAGCAAAGTACTTAGCTCCAACAAAGCACCAACAAATGTTGACCTCGAATGCTGATGGTACATGTTGTGTTGTCTCACTTATTTTACTTGTTGCAAAATGTCCATTTCCAGTTTGTGCTAAATGCATTTGCGTGTTCTCTGAGGATGGTTGGACAATGTGTTTCTGAGGAATCAAAAAATGCGGCCCATAAAAGCCTGCCAAGGCACAGAGGGCAGAGTGAAATGGTGTGCAAACGCATTATTGTCACTCCAGTGGCATTATAAATGACTTCCCATGGGGATGCTCATAATTCAGCAAAGAAAGAGGGGTAGCGTAGCGGAGTTTGGGGCATGGGATGTAGAAAGGAAGAAGGGATGGTTGATAATAACAATCAAGGAGCGGAAACATGACACAATATGACGATTTACAAAAAAAAAACCCAGAGAGATAGGTCAAAAGCTCAATTACAGTGAGTTTAAACACATTAACCTTATGGGACCCATGGAACGAGTCATTAAACTGTGAAAAGCCACACAAGACTCAGAGGAACAAAGGCACGCCTGTAAGTCTGCTTTGAAAATGTTAAAAACCCAATTGACCCACAATTTAGCCATCAAATGGCCACTGTGCATGGCTGGGACTATCTGCATTACAGGTTAATTAACCAATCACACAGAGAGATAAGCATTTGCATAACTAAATGCACCATGTCTGCAAGGTCCAACGCTGGAGTCTGAATCAATTTGGAGTACAGACTTAGTTAAATGGCTGTGATGTTAGGCCTAATTGCCTGCTTTGAAAAATAGATACGAGAGAAAAACTCTGCCAAACTGTTGATCGTTTGTCTCCTCAGTTCTCCTCCGCTAACAACAATGACTCTATGTCATGGGACATTATAAATACGATGAGGTAAATTGAATCTGGAATTGATTTTATCAGTGTCAAACTAGAGGCGGCTCATTCATAACCATTGGGATTCAAATATCCAGCAAGGCAAATTAACTGAGTGAATAAAAAAATAGATGTTCATAGTCTTATGAGTTTCAGTCACTCGTGCCATTTTGCACACGAATCCCAATTTGATCAAACGCTCACAAATTTAGCTGAGGATGTAAAATAAGCTCGAAAAAGAGCCCCAAATGGCAAAACTTGATAACAGAAAGTCTCTCGGCACCCAGGCTGTAATTGCCATTTAAGAGCGCTCCCTTAACTGTTGTCAATGTGTCTGTGTGGTTGGCTCATTAACAAAAGCTGACCCATTGAATTGGGTCAGTGAAGATCTACCTCAGGGACCAACAGACTAGTGAGGCAGATGACTGTTTGGATGATTTGTCCCTAAGTGGATACATCAAGAGTACATCATTGGAGACTGTGTGTTCCCACGTCTTCAGCATTATTGATAGGCTGTGCATCTGTGGCTCAAGTCAATAGGGAGCAACTACTATACATGCAAATGCTCAGACCTGTAAGGAGAGCGCACGACTCACACTCCAGATGCGCGACTTCCACCGTGAGATGCTGACAAATGAAGCCGCATTAAGCACACGGTTCTAAGAGTTTATGATGCAGCCTTGCACTTATATTAAGACTGGGAACAAACAAACACAAAATGGCTTCCAGAATTATTTTGAGCCTTCTAGGTAAATACAATTCTCCATGCATATCATCGCTCACTTCCATACATGAAATTAAGTAAGGACCCTGGAAGGCCAAAAGCAGTGCATTTATTCATGTTTATGTTTTATTGATGTGAGCAAAGAGAGCTTTGCCCCAGGAAAGTCAACCAATCATTTTTCAGATTGGCTCTCACCCTCCGAGGAGTTGGGTTTAGTCATCCTTTTATCCTAACATTCTATTCTTGTCGCTTTCTTCCCCTTCTTTGCTTCCTTTTCCCTTTCGTTCGTTCATTTTTCAATCTCTCCTCCTTTGTTTCTTTCTTCCTTCTGGAACAGGCTCTCCAGGTACTTTCTTTTGCAGCGGTTTCTTGTTGTCATTTTTAAATTTATTTTTACATCCAGCATATTTCATGAGGTAAATAAGTGGGGGAAAGCACATAAAAGGCATATCGCTGTCAGTTTGGCCACGCCAAGATTTGGACTCTTTCAGATGGCTGAATAGACAGACGCCATGGCAACAAATGTGGTAGAGCCATAATGTCATTGTGATATACTGTATCAGCTGAACGCAAATGCATCATCGGCACACATCCACACACTCCACTTGCAGAAGCGCTCAAACATGCAGTCATGGACACAGACTGTTAGACCAAATAATGTCCTGACAATTTCCATTTTAATCCACCCCCCCCTAAAAAAATAAAATAAAGAGAAATATGTTCAGATTTTAAGGTGCTTCAGTGGGACGTGAGAGGCATCTCAACACCATGATGGTGGGCAGAAGGTTTTCTACACAGTTCACAATTTAGGAATGAATCACTTCTATGTACTGCCCTGCAATACGGCTAATAATAAAATGAAACAGACTGCTGCTGCACATCAGCACAGTTACGTTGTGCTTTCTAACACAGCACTTCCAATGGAACCTGTTGCTTATTCAGCCCCCAGTGAAGCATAATTAGGATGGCACCCCTCAAATATTATTTCTGTTTAATTGGGTAGTCAAAGGAAGTAGAGGGACCCTTACTCTAAGCATCCCCACCTCCAGACTGTTGTTTCTTTTCTGCTCAGGAGGAACACATCATGACAAGTAGGAACAATCTTTAGAAATATGAGAAATGCAGCCACTTTCATGTAGATCTGGAAATGTTTTTTGAACATAACCAGAGGGGACGACTGAAAGAGCTAAATTAATTTCCAAGGGACCTCCAAAGTTGATAGCAATGAATGATGTAAGACTCTTTGTAATAACACGGCTACCGGCTGACACTCAAGAGAAGCGTTGACACACAGCTCAATTCTATTTACCTTTAGCATCATCTGAAAAGTTGCCATCTAAAGTGACACACATTTACATTCTCATGAATACACATAAGCTTTTGTATATTGTACTGTAGGGTAAACGCATCCGTATAGCGAGGAAGCCATCTCCAGGGAGTAACCCCTTTCGATTTAGCTCCACTCCTCTGAGTCTCACCGCAATCTTAAAATGTCTGACAACTCGCTGGAATGTATAAACACTAATTAAATCATTTTCTTAAACACAAGCTTTAATGAGCTGATTTTTATTCAAATATACCAGCTTTCTCTGACAGCTGTCTGGAGGTCAGTTTCGTGACCTTATCAGATTCGATAAGGAGAGTAAAGGTGTGTTTTGAATTCATCGAGTGATGGAGTCAAACATAATCTGACAAATATGGAGTGTGGCCATTTTTGTATTTACCTGAGGTGTGTGTAGGGGCATGTTTACAGTAAGTGTGGTTTATTAATTTCCAGCTATAATTCAAGGCACAGCAGTGAAGAAATGCCAGATAGACGTTTAGACAGTAATTTAGGAATACGGTCACCATTACAATGTTCGAGCATGAATAAATGGATTTTGACACTGTAAAATGTCCTGTTTAAAGACTGTGTGAAGGAAATTCAGAGATTTGGTCCTAAACATATTAGCATCAGTGGCTCATTAGCGAGTTATTGTACCGGCTTCAGCCTACAGTTTGCTCGCTAGCTATGCCTTAGTCTAACAAATGCATCTTCCCTGGATGCCAGAATTTGCAAAACAACTCAATTCCTAAGAGTAATAAGATGAAGAAGATGTGGATTGATTCTGTAGAGAGTTGCATTGCTGGAGAGCTGAGGATCACGACTACTACCCACCTCATAGTGAACATTTCACTCCCAGTGATACAACCTTATAAAAGGTTGTATTCTTGGATGATGAACTGAATGGGGCCAAATGGACTAACCATTCCTTGGTTTTCATTTCCCCGTCCTGCCAACATCTGGTGCCACTGTCACCAGTGCATGCCCACTAATGCAAGATGCCTTGTGTGCTTAATTTATTATACTAGGCAATTTAGTTCACAGCTGCAAAAGTGATTACAATATTCCGTATCTACTGTGTGTTTTTGTGATTTCACATCTAATGTGTTGTGTTTGGTTACAACAACCAAAGGTGTGCACTACGAAGCAAGATTAATAGGTTAGCAAGGTGTGTTGAGCCTAAAGCCGCGGTTTTCATGGCTCTGCTTTAACCTGGCTACATCTCCATGGTAACGATAACATATGCTGCACAGCTAACCTGCTCTGGAGGAGGTTATGTATGCATAGGCTCGGGAACCTATAAGCATTTATTGATGCAGAAAATGCATGAATGCTTGTTGAAGTCCATTTAACACTGCGGGCATTGCAGCAAATAGCACAAGGATTACACCCTTCTGTATACTATACTGTATTTACTACAAAGAGTATTCAACCAATGACGGACATCTCATGTTTATATGAATGAAGTTTAAGAGCTCCAATATGGAGAAACACAGGGCTGAGGGTGCACCTCTAGCTCAACAGGCTGAGCGGGTGACCCATAAACAGAGGCTATAGTCCCCAATGCAGCGTCCACTGGTTCAAGTCTGAGCCATGACTATTTGCTGCATGTCATTCCCTCACTCTTCTCTCCACACTTGCTGGTTCTCTCTCCACTGTGCACTATAATAAGGTCAAAAAGTAACTTTAAAAAAAGAGAAATGCATGGCATGGTAAAATAAATGTATCAACCTACACTATTAACAATTTCTACCAGTATATCACTCTTGTATTGGTTCATACTGTAACTGATTTTTATATTCCTTGTAGGTCTCCATCATAACAACAACAACCTGTTTCTCATCACTGATGTAGGCAGCACATTCTTTTTTGTGAAATGAGAGTCAAATGATGCATCAAATACCCTCTTTTATAGGGCTCCAGCACAGAAACTGTTAAATACGATTGTGAAACCCATTATCTTTGATTGGGTTTTACGATGGTACAGCAAAAAGTTCTCTGCCTCACTTGCAAACAAGGGATGGAACTCCCATATTAGGGCATAAGTATACCACAACGCATTACACTATTGTCTACAAAAACTCAAATATTTGAAACAATCAAAGAAACAAGAGAGGAAAGTACAGATGGCAGAAGCAGCCAAATGTAGCTTTAGAGTGATGATGAGGTCATGTATGCTGCTGAGGTGGATCTGGAGGCTCAAGATGTGACCTTCTTCTGTTAAGACACAGCGAAGCTTGAACATTGGTGGACTGAGTCCATTGAAGTTGAGGGAGACTATGTTGAAAAATAATGCAAGAACAATCTTTCTCCTGTGATGTTTTCTGTTGAGGTGAAGAACTTTTGGAAGTGCCCTTGTGAGTATTTATTTTTTTAATCCAGCTGACACAAAGAAAGCCTGGCTATCAAACTTGCTTCGCAGTAGATGCCTCAGGTTAGTTTGCACGGTTAGTCTGGTTCATTTGAGGTTGATATCAAAGCTGTGAATCCGAGTCCTCAGTGGATAGATCCAGAGCATTACAGTGTAGTTAATGCAGCTTATTTTTTCCTGGGTTTGAAGCACAATTTTATATACTTATGACATTTAAACCACTTGAATTAGGCTGGGTGATGCTTAGTTGCACCTCTTGTTTGCAGCTAGTTTTAATCCCCAGCCAGCAACTTCACTGTTTCATGGCTGTGTATTTTTTTTGTTTTTTGTTTTGTTGACACAAAGGCAGCTGTTTGCCGCCAAACAGCCCCAAGGCTCTCCTGTACTCTACCTGCTCAGCACCAAAGAGCAGACAGACACAGCTAGTGATGAACTAGTGGCCATTTAGCAGCAAAGAGACATGTGTTTGTCTTTGAAAAATTAAAACTAAAAAAATCTGACACAGCATTAGTTGCTTTATCTGCCAAATATCAACCTGTGAATTTTGGCCTCAGGAATCAGAATCAGTCTGACTATTACACAGACTTACTAAACATATCACTGTAAAATAGATCAAAGCAAAGACAGCAAGCACTACAACAGGTCATAGATTAAAAAAAAGAACTCTGTATGTTATTACAGTAAATGAAGACATAAGAAAGAGAAAATTAAAAGTCACGTCAAAACAATATGGAACATTTTTTGATAGAAAGAGGACAATACCTTGCTTTTACATAATTTCAGGATTTGCATAATTTCACACTCATGTCACAGTGTAAATTACCCAGAAATTTACCTTCCACCATTACTGGTTTAAATAACAGCTAGAGAAGTGGTCTGAGGGAGGAAGTGGGGTGAAAACCGTAGAGCACACAGGGAAGAGCCCAATAATACTGATCCACAGAGACCCTCCTAATGCATCCTGGCTATTATCAGACACCAAAAGCTGGCATATCAATGCAAGAAGAGCGAGCTGGGACTCCATTGTTCACCTCACTACACTGCATTTCACGGACCTGTTCACGCAGATGCAATCCTGAGGACACAAAAATAAAACCTGTTTTATTTGTTGCTAAGCTCATTACATTCTCAACTTCATTAAGGCAAGGAAGACAGAAGCCAAGGGCAAGAAAGAGCCATTCGAGCAATTTGACAAACACTGTGCATTCTTTACGTCAACTTTCTAATTAATATCCTCCATCTCCCTCCCACACCGAGTGCCCATCAGGTCTGTTGTCAACTATCACTTTTAATTTTCATCTCTTGTGCTATCAGCCGAAAAGGTCACCAAGGAAGCACAAGAAAAATGAGTGTTTTGCGTCATTTGTTGAGCCAAATGGGACTTGCTTAAAATCTAGCGCCGGCATAGAGGTTAAAAAAAGTAATCTGTACATCAAAATGAGCTCAACACTTAAGTGTCACACTACAGTCAACTTGCTAGTCATAAATTGTTATTCCTTTTCTTCTCATCAGATTAAAGATTAATATATTCATGCATCTATTACAAATTATCTGAAGCAAACACCTGCAGAGAAAAGAAATACAGTACTGGTAGCAAATTTGCATAAATTTCTTTAAGGCTTGACAGCAGCGAGGGCAAAATCAAGATGCACCGCAAGTGGGTGGAGGGAGGAAAACACAACATCTTGATTGTGGCTCGGTAAGGACGTCTCCAAAGTAGAGCACTTAGTAGAGAGACAAATGTCTTTTAAGAGAAACGGTGCGGTCGAAGAGAGGCCTTGCTCTGTCCTCAGCTTA
Source organism: Acanthochromis polyacanthus (assembly GCF_021347895.1). Taxonomy (NCBI): domain Eukaryota; kingdom Metazoa; phylum Chordata; class Actinopteri; family Pomacentridae; genus Acanthochromis; species Acanthochromis polyacanthus. Next base: position 8,031,704 of record NC_067127.1, read on the forward strand.
TCTGTGGACCAAATTGATTGTTTGTACTTTTGTGGGTGAAAACATACGCTGGGGGATTCAGCTTTCATCAAGTAAACCCCAGGAAAATGTCCCTTGTGCATTAGTCTGTATGTTTGCTTATCCACCCGACTCCTGAGCTGTGGTCATATAACCCTGATGCTTCAAGCTTGAGAGGTTTCACCAATCAATTCAGTCCATTATGGGGGGGAAATTAATGAAATGGGCTGAATATAAAAGGGTTTCACTTCAAATACAGCTCTATTGTGAGGAGATTTTGTGGGTATGTTGTGCTTTCTTCCTGCTAACGACAATACGCAATAAACTGTGCTGCTTGCCCTTCCTGGGATAAAAGATTGTGATTGGTCTGCATTATTTTTTAAACGAAAGCTCGGGATAAAAAGTCAATAAAATATCTTTAATGGACTTGTATGGAAATACAAACTGCACTTGGTTGCTATTTTTCTTCCTCCTGTGTTTTGATGCTGTCATGCCATAATGCACTGTGGTTTGCACTAAAAAGGTGGAAAACACAGCAATCAAGGACAAATTTGATGGCAATTTTAGAAGCCATTTAAATGTTTTGACACATTTGACAAAGTTTTAGTCACATACCGTGCAATCTAAAATTAATTTGATGCATTGTAAGCAGTGTGGAGAGCCAAAAATACAACATTAGCATTTTCGCTCTTAGAGGATTTGTGCACTTTGCTGCTCTTGACTGCTCATATGTAGAGTTCAGTGGTGGAAGGTACTGTAGCACGACTACATTTACACTCGTCGGTATGTTTCTACATTATTCATTAAGCAATAGAACAAAACCACAATTTCAGATTAACCAGGGTGAAATGTGATGATATAAAATCTGATTTAAAATGAACAGTTTTTTAAAAAAAAAAAAAAGTTTGGACACTAGTTTGCATTTTGGAGAACTTTGTGCAATCTAATGCCATTTAGACATTTCTTCCAGTCTCTTCTGTTCCTTCACAGCTTTGGCTCCTAATGGCTCGGCTTCTGCCCGGGGGGGTCTGAGCTGGAGCCAAAGGCGGTAGTGAGTCCAAATTGAGATTTTGGAAGAGAGAAGCCCTCCACCTAAAATGACCCCCTCACTGCCAAAAGTGCTGTGAAACTGGGATCATGAGCTAAATGTCTCCCACATATCCACAATTTGTCTTTCTTCCCCCTGTCGCTCATTTGCATTTTTCATAATGCATGGAGGCAGAGACGGGCAACTCATTTAAGTTTGGTTAACATCAGTTTTGATTTCACACAGGAATTACATTTATGTACCACTAATTTGTTGTGGCAGTTATGTTTGGAGGGAAGCATAAAGGCTGCCAGGATTATGTTTGGTGGGAATGTTTCTTTTTCAAGAAACCTAAGTGCTATGTTCTTGTGCTAAACTGGAGCAATTGGGAGGTGGTTGGAGAGTGGTTGTCGGTGGTTTTCTGCCCAGTTGGGTGACTTACTTTTGTTTTGTTTTTTTTCACTAAATGGGAAGTTTGTTGTGGCTCATGTGATAATTAAGGCTATGTTTCTTATTATTTGGGTAGGTTTCTCAGACAAAAAGTTGTAGTTATAGTCCAGCAAATTGACTCATTCTTCTTTCCAGAATATTATCAAGAATAGGAGGATAACAGGGAACTGAGTTCAGTGCACATGACAATACACGACAAACCTAATGTCATTTCAGTTCATTTCTGTGAGGATGACACTTTGCTCACAAAGTGATATTTTTGTGATAGCAGCCTCATAAAAGCTCATCTGTTCATTGAAGTGATGACCTTTTACATGTAATGCTATCTGACAGTCTTTGTAGAAAAAACCTCTCCCTGGTTTTGGATCAGTGATACTAATAAAACAGAAGAAATCCTGCGCTCATATTCAGCCACGGGGCTATAATCCTTCTCCCTACAGAGACTTGCAAATCTGGCAACCCTGGTGGACGTTCAAAACGCAGGTGTTTGATACCAGAAACATCATCTCCAAGTCCCACACATGGTTCAGTTTAGACAATAAAAACCCTTTGGTTAAGGGACATATCAGGGTCTCAGCTCAATATTAACCTAAACATGTAGTGTCTCGTGCTTCTGGTCAAATGGCTTCTTCAAAATCTAACCAAGACCACGATCTCTGCATAGCAACAACCTTAACAAAGTGCCGAGTACATAAATAATAAAAAATGTTTTAGCATGCTTTGGTTGCTACAACCAGATTATTTTTTACCTGAAGTGTCAACACGTTGCCATTTGTCAGATACATTAATATTTACTCATTTGGGTGATTAAGTTAAAAAAACAAAGTCTTTGGGCTACATAATGAGTCTTTCAAAACATATTTAGAACTACTTTGCACATTACTGGCAAATAAACGGAATTTCTAGGACACATGGTTGATAATGCAGCCCATACTGGGTCAAGATTGGCTGTTTGGATACTATGCTGGCTAGATTTGATTACAATGAACATTTGATGCAACACAGATATCCTTTAACTTAAATTACGTGAGCAATGTATTTGTTTGCTTTTCTATTAGTTTACCCGATTGTTGTAATCAATAAAACTGAATGGTGTTTAATCATGATATGTGTAAACAACCACATTTCAAATATATTAATTCCAAGGGGCTTATTGCACCATCATAGCTTCACTGGACTATTTACACTTTGTTTACAGAACGTCTCCATATCACACAGACACGATTATGCGACGATCCAATATGATTAAACTTCAATTATCTCAGTATGGAAAAATTGGACCATTGAACAAAATATAAGCAGAGCCTAGAAAGACAGAACTGAATGAGAAAATAATCAAAGATTGAAGTGACATTGTCTAACATAACAGAACTCGATTCTTGCACTACGTAACTTGGGGAGCAGGTACAATCTCCTAATGAAATGCGCAATGTTTTAAATCACTATTCAGCTAACTACAAGATGAAACTAGATTTATACTGTCAGCGTGGATGCCACCTTAGCGCTGGTTTCCAACAACCAGGAAACAAAAAGTAGGAAGAAGATTCTCAGTAGAGACATTGTGGCAGAGATGAAAGGGCAGAAGAGGATGTTGATGGAGGAAGTTCAGGAAGAGAAAAAGAAGAGTGACCGTGAAAGAAGCTGGACCAGACTAAAGACTGGCCTTTACTTGCTGGCAGAAGATTTGTGGAAAAAAAAAAAGCTGCACGACAGACAGAGAGCTGGCCTTCTTGCCATTGTACGAGTAAATAATATTAGCTGGCTTGCCACAGTACATCTCGTGTTGTTGCAGTTGCTTGATGTTGGGCTGTGTTAATAAAGTTGTCAACTTGCAAAGTTTTGATCATAAGTCAAGTCAGTGCAATTCAGCAGAGACTTAACTGATAGCTAGACATCTGTGCCAAAAAAGATTGCATCTACTTTACTCAAATGCAGATGCTTCCATGGGCTTCTACTTTATATTTGTGGCTCTTTGGTGTGGGAATTAATTTTATTTTATGGCTGTTGGATTACATTTTCAGAATTTATGAAGGTGAATGGTAAACAGTAAGCTTCAAAATAATGATCAAAGAAAATATCATCAGATACTCTCTAATATAATTATTCAATGTAGTTGTATTATTAGTAGTTATTATTATTAGCACTAATACTACTACTACTACTAATAAAATAATCATCACCATAATAATCCTAATAATGATTTTAAGAAACAATTCTTTATAAAGTGCTGTGTCACACAAGTATAAGGAGGATACTGAGAAAACAAAATAAAGACCAATAAAAAAAGTTTAAAGACAATAAAAAAAGACGACACAGCCACAAAAGTAAGTCTATAAAAATGGGCTTTAAGAAGTGATTTAAAAGAAGTCACTGATTCTGCAAGCCTTATCTCCTCAGGCAGGTCATTCCAAAGTTAAAGGGCCCTGATGGCAAAAGCACTAAAGGTGACCCCATTTTTAGATTTAAGCTTCAACTTCGGAGCAGCCATGAAGAGCTGCACCTGAGGATCTGAGGCTGTGAGTTGGATCAAGTGGGGGTCAACACTGCCGTTATCAAGCTTGGAGCCGGAGATGTACTTTAAAAGTGATCAGTAAAATCATTAATTCTGTTCAAAAAAGAACAGGGAACCAAAGGAGAGAACCAGAACTGGATGATGTGATACAACTGCTAAACCCAGCAACGACGGGGGGAGCTGAGAGATAGACTTTGGTTTATGCCAGGAAGTAGGGTGCCTGCAGTTGTCAAACTAACAAATACATGCCCAAATGACCTTCTCTAGATTGGAGTGTGAAAGTATTGGTTTGGTCCTGGAGATGGTTTGTAATTAAAGGAAAGCAGGAGAGGATCTGTGGCCTCAACAGCAACTAAGTCAAAACGGATCTCTGGCAGCTGGACTTCATAGAGAATAAAGGTTGTTCTCAATGAGAACGACCAGGTGTTTAAGGAACTGAACAATATGATTTCCTGATTATGAATTACTGAGTGGAAGAAAACTTTGTGCCAACCCGCTGTACTTGAGACAATGTAAAGGCAGCCTCTCTCCGACAACTAGTTCTCAAGGGAAAGATAAATTCTGTGCCGTCTGCATAGAAACAAAGAAATAGGTTATAACATTAGATGATTCGGCAAAGTGGAAGCATGTAAATACAAAATAAAACTAAAACTTAAAAATGGAGACGATGACTTTCCATTTACTGCATGAGCAATCAGGAGGATGTGTCTTAGTAGCCGATGGCACTTGAATTCATCAAAATTTAAAGCACAAGAAACATGCCAGTAATTTTTGAGCTTATGTAGCTTTTTGACATGATTTTCTGTATAATTTTTACTTCCTATTCATTTGATTTTATTAATTTTACTGGGTCTTTTGTTCAACTCCCTCAGCCTTATTCTGTTAAGCACTTTGTAATTTTGTTAGCAAAAATGCTATATGAATAAATTTCATTGCAATTACTATTAGTGCAAAAGAGGTTGGTGTTGCTACTGCTCAAAGTTGCGAAGTGTTGCCTTTAAATACTCTGAACAGTGTTATTTAACCCCCCAAAAAAATCACACCATGAAATCAGGAATTAAAGGTTATTTGCTTCGGTATCAGGGAATGTGTGAAATGGATGCGATTAGATTTTATTTCGTCGTTCAAATAATTTACAGTCTCATGACATTCATGATGATGACAATTGCATGTGCTCCAACACAATCATTAACTCATGTAAATGATTTGCAGCTTGCCAGTTTAATTTCTACAAAGGTTTTGATTCAGATTTTGTCATAATTCCTGCCATGAATCTGCTCCATATGAATTGCTCATTGATATGGCTTCTGATTTGACTATAACTCAACTTTTTCTTCTTCAAAGCAAACAGCAACCAGGCTGTTTATATAAAGAAAGAATTGCCTGCTGGATACCCACTGAGTGAGTATTCTGTTTTTTAAATGTGTCATTCTGTGTTTGGAAGTTTTCCATCATGTCCATTGATTGCACTTTGCGTGCAGCGCTTTAGGTTGGGTCTTTTGTATCTTGCTAGATAGGAAAAAGCATTTTCCCTTGGCAACTAATACATTTCTGTCAATGTAAACTGCCAAGTCAAACCATTATTTAAGCTGACTGCCACCTGAGCAATCCCAGTCATCTTTAAACATGATAGTAGCGGCTGTGTTGCTTCAGGCAATATGCTGCTTCAAGACCCAGTGAGTCACCCCACATAATGTTATAAAGAGGGGTCACTTGGTTTGCCTGATATTAAGAGTCAGGAAACTAAGACCAAAATCACCCATAACCTTTAGGCATTAAAACCGTTTTCACAAAGTGAAACAGTTGGTTTCAACTCTGTCTTTGTGATGATTAATAAAGCTGTCTCCCAATTTGACTTTTAATTTTATGACTTTCCCAATCAGAAAATGCATAAATTTGTTTTCATAACCTAATCAAAGCTATAGTATGTATCTACCTCACTGCGACGGTTATTAAACTAATTAATCACATGCAAACCTGTCAAATATGATTCTGCACCCGCTTTGTCTCTTGATTAAAACTGAAGCATAAAAGTGAGTGTATGTGTGTGAGTGTGTTTCACAAACTGAGAGAGAGGGTGAAAGAGGCTAAAAGAAACCAAGCAGTGACAGTGTGCTTGAGCATACAACTGATGGTGTGCCTTTATTATGCCTAAAATGCACTTTGCAAGGCAAAACTAAATTCTAAGTGCTGCGGAAGTGCTGAAAGGATATGTTGATGTGATGCATTACGGTCCCCAAACACAAATGATTCATGAAAAAAAAGGGCACACATGCATGTCATTTGAGGAGTAAAAACTGGGATTTCACTAAATTATTACTACACACGGGGTGAGACTTGTATCCCTTGTGCATTAAAGCAAAAGTTAGGCAAAAAGAAAATAACAAAGGAAAAATGCTGTCTTCGACTCCACTTATTTAAAAAAATTCCCAATCAAAGCCTTTAGGACATTTTTTTATGTAGCAATCAGCAGTCTACCTGTAACACAGCAGGGCCAAGCACGGAAAAATGAATTAATTTGTAGCTTTGCATGCATGAGATAAGTTTAGTTACACTCCAGCTTGTCACATCACTTAACGATCTACGATTTCATCTGAACTCCATGTAAAGAACTGCAGTTGGGAAAATAATGTTGCCAAGGTAACATCATTACTGCTAGTACCATTGACGTAAGGTAACAAAACCGAGTTAGTCCCTTTATCAGTGTTTTCAAGCTTTTGATTACAAGTCTCATCATTGCAATAATGATGGTAACTATTAGGGGCTGGACCCCGAATATCCCGATTATCCGAATATTCGTTCGCTACGGTGGTATCCGGATATTAATTTTGGTACCCCAAAACCCGGGCGTTACTGTCTTCCGTCCACCTTCGGCCCACATCGGCTCATATCAGCTCATCTCGTCCTGTTGATCACATAAACATATACACATATGTCTATGTGATCACCCCTTCCTCCCCCCAGATGAAAATATTCGGAGCTCGTCTCTTCCCTTCGCCTTTGGCCCACTTCGGCTCATCCTGTCGTGTTCGGCTCATCTCGGCTCCTCCATTCGTGTTTGTAAACACCACCCAAATGGCCAAGTTGCTGCCGACTCTGACGTCACGCTTCACTTCGTTGCATAAACACAAGACAAGATACTGAAGACCTCGGCTGTTTGGGAATTCTTCAGTTTAACTGAAGACAAAACAAAGGCAAAATTTGGACCGGGAGACCAGACGAACGGATCCGAATATTTGGGCCATCTCCACCACCACCGCCGCTGCCGCTGCCCCCAGCAGAAAGAATATTCGTCTTTAATAGGGCCCGAATATTCGGAGGCCAGAAAACACTATTCGGGCCAGCCCTAGTAACTATTGGGGTTAATTATTATGACACTGACTGTTGGTATTGTTATTATTATTATGGGTATACAGGCTGTAAGCCACATCATTAAAACCACCTCTGAATGTGTCCTCGCACCAAAATGTTAGCATCAGACCCTATAAGATTGAAATGCAAGACGTAAGATGGAAGCCAAGTCAATACCTTCCACTCATGTTCTTCATACCACTCCTGAATAGCGTTTGTAGTGCGTCAGGAAGCATTAACCTGCTAAAAGAGGCCACAGGCATCAGTCAATACTGTTGTCATGAAACGGTAAAGATAGTTTGCAATAAGGTAGTGTTACATGTTAAAGTAACATCCACATAAATTCCTGAACCCAACTTTTTCCAGCAGAACCTGGCCATTCTTGTGGTGAAAAGAAAACTGTGATTCATCAGACAAGAAACTTTTCTTTTTTTTCTTCACAATCCAGTTCTGATGTTTACATGCCCAGTGTTGCCACTTTTGGCAGTAAAACAGTGGTGTGGATGGCACTCTGACTGGTCTGCAGCTGGGACGCAATGCATTTTCACCTTTCTATTATTGACAGGTAGATCTTCTATGGGATCGGGCTAGCGCCACTCCTCAGTCTCAATAATAAGCTTAGGGCATGTTGGTCGGCACTAACCCACTGCATAGTGGGAACATCTCACGAGTTCTGATATTTGTAGATATTCTGACCCAAACTGTCCACCCATCTAAACTTGCCCACTGTCCAAAGGGCTCAGATACTTATGCATTTTTTTTCTACCTCCAAAACACCAGTTTCAAGAACTGACTGTTGCCTAGTATATCCCAGGACTTCACAGGTACCACAATAACAAGTTAATCAATGTTATTCACTTAACCTGTCCATGGTTTTAAAAGACGAATTCCAGTATATTTAAAACCGGTGCACTTCCTATTAATGCGGCTGCTGTGGCTCTGGGTGTCATGCTAACTTTACACCTCAGTTGATCAGATTTAGGCAATGAGGAGTTGCAGAAAACAGTGTGTGAATGACTTTTATCAAGGCCATTAGCATGAGCCCCTGCAGCTTTCCAAAAATAGAAGAATTCTACATAAATTCATTTAAATCTTTGTTTTTGACTCTGACCGAACATGAACACAAGAAATTAGCCGCCTGGAATGGTCATTTGCCATTAGGGAACTGCATTTAAGATACTTGCCGGCTGGCCTAATCACTCACATATTCTTCAGCGCATGCAGAGAGCTGAGCATTTTCTCTAGCTAATCTTGTTCTTGTCTTCCTGCTGATTTTGCAGGGGAACACCCATCTCCAGGATGGCATTTTTTTCAAGCAAAGCTGCAGTGTCATTAGCTGTAGCTCCACAGTTGGAAATGCTCTCATGTATGGACACAAGGAGGTTTTCCAAGTCGGGCATCAACAGGACCCACTATTTGTAGCAAGAGTTCTGCAGCAGAGCAGTGAGGGCAGCACACCAGTTTCCTGAGGGACACTGTCTTTGAGGATGTCCTGTTCCCTTTCCGGTTCCATCCTCTGAGTCCCATCTTCCATTTGATTTGGCTCCTTATCTGTGGATCTCCTCTCAGTTTTCCATAGACTACAGCAAATCGTCAAAGTGAAATGAGCCACTATTGTGCTCTCAATGGTCCATGGGTAATCTGTAAATACATTTAACTTCTCAGTTTCCAGAAATTCAGCCTCACATGTAAACAAACTGCATTCACATACATTACCGGTGAAAAGTTTAAGAACACCCCAATTTTTTTCCTTTTTTTTTTTTTTTTGGGGGGGGGGGGTGCATGTAATGTCTCATTGTACTCTGAAATTAATTGTGGCTTTGGGTCTTTCAGATGTCTTCCTGTCAAAGTTTCCTCCAGTTTCTGAGCCTTTTGATGGTGAAAAAAACTGTACTGAGGAACACCTTGACTTTCTATGCAATTTCTCTGTCGGAAAGGCCTACATTTTTAAGTGTTATAACGGTCTGTCTTCTATTGGTAATTGCTTTTTCGTCATCATTTTTACAGCAACACACTACTTTCTGCAATACAGTACTGTTAAAATAATATTCTCGAGGGTTTGGTGCCACAGTGTGTTCCAGCACTACTTTAAAACAGACAGAGGGGGCTGTAAAGTAATTAAGACAAGCTGGGACATCTGTAGGATTTGTAGCACCAACTTTCAAGGCTTGATCAACTTCCATTGCTGCAGTATATGAAATATAGTATGATGATTATGTTCGTAATCATAATGATTTCGATAAACACCATTTATAGTCTGTTTTGTGCAACTCTTGAGTCATCTGAATGTTCACAGTGGGGTGCAGAATGCAAAGTTAGCATGACTGATAGAGCCAAAATAATGTGAAACATGCCAGATTTAAATAAACTGGAGTTTTTCTTCAGTGCTGTAGCTGATCTTGGTATACGCTAATGAACCAAAACATTACAGCCATACCTACTGGACATGCTGTTGGTTCTTTGCATTGCTGTCCAAACAGCTACCATCCACAGAGCCATGGACTCCAAGAAACCACTAAAGTCGAACAAGCAACAAAAACAATAGCAGCTGATTTTCTTTGTCCTTAAAGCTGCGAGTTGAATCACATGGTATGTCTTGTCTCAGATTGCTGTTGGTAGGCGCTTCAGACCTGAAGCCCCCACTAGCCTTGCCATTTTGAAAATGCTCTAAACATAAAATTGGTCCATTGCATAGTTGCTCAGGTCTTTAAACTTCAAAACCAACTGTTTCCTGACCACCTAATATATCTTGGGTCTTGACATTCACTGCTGTTACAATATAAATCCTTTCGCTTCATCTGTGATCGCAATGTGTGGCTCACTATTTCTTAGCTTGGAGCATCTATGCTGCTGTGATTATGATTACAGTTGTAGCCACTGGCTGTTTTTGATGAGCAAGGTAATGTTTTCATAATGTGTAAAACTAACTAACCTGCATGCCTTAAGTCTCCATATCTGATCAAAGTGGCATGTTCAAGTCCTAGCAGTAATGTAAACACAGTTTTGGCCAATGTTAAAGCCATCTGTCACAATCACAGTCATAGCAATAGTGTGCCATTAATCAGCAGTCATAATCTACTGAGAGGACCACGGGAGATGGCTCAAACAGAATCTAATCGCCTGTATATGTTAGCTGCACACATACACACAACAACAATCCCCAGAGAAACAGAAAGTCAAACCAGAGTTAACATGTAACTGTGTCACATGACAATAGCCATCACACTAACTCCAGGATTCAGCCTCAGCGAAGGATGCACCCCCTCTGTGATGTGGTCACAATCAGTGGCCATGGCTCAAGTAGGAGCTCAACTTCCCTCCTCTTGCAGAACACACAGGATTGCTGCAGTTTCTATCACCATCTTACAATCACATCAGTGGACAGTGCAGCCCTAAAGGCTTCAGACGGGCTGGATTAATGAACAGGCGTGTGGTGCTGACACCCCGAGGGACAAGCAGGTAGAGGACGAAAATGGCTGGGAGAAAAAACCCCCAAAAAAACCATGTTGATTTATTTTTCTAAATTGGCTAAACAATCCTATTTAAATCATGTTTAGTAAGAAACAATCAGTTGACCATCAGTAGAAGAAATTAAAAATTACTGAATGAAAAATCCGCATATGCTGATGAGCTGTAAAAAACATTCTAATACAAAGTGTGCCACAGGAGAGAAATAATTTGTACTCAAATGTGGGAACACGAGCAGCTTTTGATTTTCATCAAACGTTGTATGAATCAAAATCCCTTTAGCTAGCAACCCGGGGCCAGACAATGATAAAACGTGCGTTAATAAAAGGCTTTAGAAGGTCACATATCAGCCAACCCCTTTAACTGAACATCATGCGGCTTATTAATTGGAGGGATCTTACACCAAATCATGGCTGCAAAAGTAGAAAAAGGCACTTGTGTGAGTAGAATGTGAAAGAGAAATGTGAGAAATTATCAGAAAAAACAAAAGCACACTGAAACTTCTCCTTTTGTTGTATCTCAACACCTCAATAGCGCCGGCTTTTTAATGCACTTTTTCATCATTCTGAAGCAGCCCCAAACTCTGGTCAAACGCCTCTGTGAATTGGGAACCCGGTCCATTTGATTTTATGGATCAAGGAGTTTCTGTGCAACCAGCTCTGGCATGTTAAATGGAAGGGCTGTCTATCTAATGAACCGGTTTTAAACACAGGTGTCCCCCAGGGCCATGCCATTTCCTCTTTTTATTGTCTATTTATACCGATGAGATTATGTGCAACAATAACGGCCTCATTCTGATTAAGCATGCGGACAACGTGGCCCAGGAGGCCTGTCTGATTCCCAGTCAGTCGCAGTGAAAAAAGACAATGTTACAGAAATGACAGATTGGTTTGACTCTCGCCACCTCAGAAGAAATAGCAAAAAAAAAAAAAATCAAAGAGATTTACTCAGCAGCCAAAAAGAACAGCTGGCCACATCAACGTCTGGTCCCTCCTAGAGCAAGTTACCTAATAGCAGGCCAGTGAAAATGACAGACCCTTATTCTCATAGCATTTAGACATTATTTACACCAGCATATAGCATCATTTCTGTAGCAGAAGCTCAGGGGAGGTGAAGTCAATAAAGATGCTCATTACTGTCCTCAGCTCCAACACAGTGTCCTAGTTTGGTCAGCTGTCTGCGAGGAGCTTGCAAAAATGGTCAATCAGGAGCCTAAAATCATTTGGCTGCCAATAACTCCCTGATCACCAGCTGGCTTGCACACTAAGACTTTTGCCTTCAGGGGGGCGGAAAGGGGGGGCTCTGCATCCCCTGAGTGTAGGATGTGCTGCAATGGCCGTTTGAAAAGATTACCAACATTGTCACATCACAGCTTGAACATGTGAGGCGAAAAGACTGAAATATTGATTTGCCATACAGGATCCCCCAAGCCAAGTGTATTTATTAGTATTTTTAATTAGTTTATTTTTCATTCTTTTCTCCCCACATTTAGGGCATATATCATTTCAAATTGGGAATCCTTAAATCGCCATCCACATTCACATTCAGGGCAGATTTAAGAAGCCAGACATGCACAGCCAATCAATACTACATGTAGTTAAGAAGCATGAATTTTAAAGGGAATTTGTGCGGTATGTTTTATTCCCATGGTCGAGTCCAATCAATGCTATCTCTCTTAAAGTCAGAGACCAGAGAGCTATGACTCCAGGCTTTGATGTCTCAGACAATCACAGAAATCGAATAATAGTTGGGAGACTGATTTGTGGACAGATTTGAGGCTTTATACGATGAAATTCTTTATCAAATCTGAACTCTGAAGAATCCCCGCTGGCGTTTTCACCATCACCTTCTACATCTTTCTCATTTTACTCCCTGGTGAATTTTACATCTTGGCCAGATCACAGGCAAAGTCTTGAAGTGAATATTTGATAGAACTATTCTAGACCACAGGAATGAAGTAATTTTCCTTCAAATGTCCCTTTAAGATTGGATTTATTATCAGTCATTTACATCTAATATAGCCGGAGCTCTAACATCTAGTCATAAAATGCCATCAATTTACACTCTGCAGTTTCAGTCGTACTTTTGGGACCACACACAGGAGTTCAGACTGTATAAATCTCAAATGTTGACTGGCTGCAGTGACAAGCCCATCAGTGAGGATCCAGTGAACAGTGTCCTGCTGAGAAAAAGGCCACCGTAGCTGAAGACATCTCAAACCAGCAACATCTTTCTTGATGAATCCCACAAATCAGATTTTATTAGGTGCATTTCTAGACTGTCCTCAATGACGCATCAACATGTCAAGTCTGTGATGCCTCTAATATGATGACATACATCACAAAACACCAAATGCACCACATAAGAGCATGCAATTAGAAATTAAATTATATATTCCACCCAGTGAAATATATCTGCATATCTGCATGAGGTATCTGTATTTACAATTTTTTTTCTGCAAACAGAAACCTTTTGATGTGGTCTCAGGTTAATGTTTCTGCTACACAGCCTTTTAAGCCGACAAACTCAGGTGATCTAAATTACCCGAAGAAGAAAATGCAGGGCATCTCATTTCTTTTGTGCAAGGCTGTTTGTAGTTTCGAGATCTTTGTGTCTGATAAATGCTGCCGCTTGCCAACACTTTTGCATGCTGTATATGTAAAGTAAGAGATAAAATCTTCATAGCTTTGTCTTTGTGACGGTAAAATGGTGTGGAACCACACGGTGTGGATGCAGCTGTGGTGGGGGTATGTGTGTGTCTGCCTGTGAGGGTGTGTGTGTGTGTGTGTGTGTGTGTGTGTGTGTGTGTGTGTGTGTGTGTGTGTGTGTGGTGGGAGTAATCTGGATGGTTACTGCAATGTCTGTCATCCATTTAAGTTATGCACATTCCCATTAAGCTGTTTTGAAGTGTGAAGTTTGGAATCCTTTTGACATTAAACATATTGGAATATCTTATTCATTCGGGCAATTGGACAGCTATCAAGTAAGCGTGAGTTAAATGTCAATGACAAAAGCATGTTTCATTTGCCAAAAGGGCAGACAGTGTCTCATCAGCGTCACATTATGGCCCAGGTTGGACACAGCCTTTTTAATTGTAGCTACTACACCTTCCTGAGAGGCATTACTTGATTATTTCATAAATAATTAATGTGTTGTGATTGCTGCCAAAATGCCTGCACCTTCCCACAGCTCAGTGCCACATCAGATTTACCTGCGGGGTTAACTGTTAATTTAAAGTTCAGGTGACAAACAGCTTGCTGAAATAAACGATTCCACTCGAGTTTGAAAAGGCACGAGGGAATCCTGCAAGTGCACATCCATATCCATCAGGCATCTACGCACACGGGCGGGCATTGCGCATACACTCACAACCTCTACGCAGGCAATAACAGAAAACACAATCATTAATGTGAAAAGGAGTAAATGCCTCGTTCAGTTCAAGGCTACGGTGGACCGAAATAATTCATTTGTAGTAAGGAATTCCCCGCCTGCGCACCGACACGGCTGTGCGTAAAAATGACACAGAATCGTAAAATAAACGTTCCAAATGTCTATTTCAAAGAGAAAGAAATATTTCAAAAATGATTTGTGTGTGGGGCATTTTCGTGTTTTGTAAAACCTTGGTGATATGATGACATGTTGTTTTGTAAAACTGAAACTCACGCTGCTGTTGTGCCCGGACCAGTGCACCATCGCCTGGTTGTGTGCCGAGTCTCCCGACAAAGCAAAAGTAGAAGTGTCCAGGTGAGGCTCACTTTGCCTCGGGTTTGACCCTCTGGCTTCCTCCCCAGCGCGCCGGTACTCAGCTCTGGCGCTGGGAACACCTTGGACAGTCTCCACAAACCTCTCTTTTGACTGCGCTTCTCCACTTATACTCCTATCCACGTTTTCGCTATATGATGCACCCACACTCCTTTTTGCCTTCTTTCTTCTCGCATTATTTGCGCTTTCTAACATTCTACTCGCGCTCGGTCGCCTCTGGATGTCCTCGGAAATGTTGCCATACTTTTTACCAGGTATTTTGTGACCGCTGTGATAGTTTGGTTTGATACCGATCGGTGCCTCCATCCTACTGTGTGCTCCATTCCCTTCTTGCTGGGCATTGTTTGGCTTCGGCGCATCGTCCGCTTCGCTTTGAGAAGGCTTTAAAACTTTCGTGCTGTTGTCGACTTTGAGAGGGACTTGATTCTCCGTAGATTTCCTGGATACACGTGCCTCCGGCGGCGTTACCTCGAGGCGATAGAATCTGTCCTTTATTCTGGGAAAAGTTATTTCCGCTTGAGCCACAAACTTGGGGTGAAAGGGGTGAAGCAAGACGCAAGCCAAAAAAGCAAAACTCCAAAATGACCAAAGTCCCATTGTGTTCTTTCAATCTGTTCGTCTGCCGGTGGGGGGGAAAGCACAGTACGGCAGAGCTGTTCAACTTCTAAAATATTCAAGGGATCATCTTTACGAGCAAGAAGCCATTCAGCAGACCCGCTCACGTCCAGGAATTTGTCAAAGTGAGGGACCAGTTGGGGAGGCGCTGCGCATCAGGCAAACGCGCCGACGGAGAGTGACTGCAGGAGCGGCGAGAGCTCATTGTTCACGAGGACGTTTGAAAAAAATGGCTTTAAAATGCTGAAATCGTTTTGAAACTCTCCCACCATTTTATTTATTTATTTTTGCCTTGGAGGTTTTTATTTAGCAACATCTTAGACTCTTCATGCAAACCTATAAAAGTTATCCAAAACAGCGCGTGATTGAGTCGGAGAGGTTGACAACGAAAGTAATTTGCGCTTTGCAAAACAGTGTTCACTCTGTGGCAACATATTTTTCCTCCCTTTTTTTTGCTTCTGAGACG
This sequence comes from Acanthochromis polyacanthus, assembly GCF_021347895.1. Taxonomy (NCBI): domain Eukaryota; kingdom Metazoa; phylum Chordata; class Actinopteri; family Pomacentridae; genus Acanthochromis; species Acanthochromis polyacanthus. Next base: position 8,047,352 of record NC_067127.1, read on the forward strand.
ACAGGGGAAGAAAACATCATTTGCTTGCATCAATCAACACCAGATTCACCTGTCAACTGTGCACAGGCGCGTGCACGTGCGAGGGTACATTTGGGGAAAATTCAGTTGGACTCCCTGATAAAGATCCAGGAGGTGCAGCAGTGTAGCAGAGATGCAGGCTTTTCTACCTGGATTTCTTGTGGTACTATAAGGCTTTTTCTTTTTTGTAATTAGGCCTCTAACACAATGTGCCCCCGGCCTTCTTCTGCACTACAACCCAAGAAACAAAAGCACCTTTGAAGTCATACTGTGATATGTTTGGCATCATCTCCATGATTTGTGGTGCCACAGAGGCAACCAGCCTCCAACAACTTTCTTTTAATCTTGGCACCTTCACAGTTTGTATTATTCATTCATTTTTTACAGTGCAGGTTTGAAAAATTGAACTTCTTCCAAATCAATATGCTATTTGAAAGGTATTAGTTTCAATTAGTGGAGCTAAATTAATTCTGAGAAGCAATTCCTACTTCCTGCTGACAGAGCTCTCTTTCAGTTTCTGCTGAAATTGTATATCAGTCTTTAAAAAGCCTTATTTTTTGACTTCTAGAAGTTATTATCAGACTTGGTAATAAAGGACTAAAACATATATTAGATACATTTCCATCAACTGCCATGCAGCTGCCCAAGGCAGAATCATAAAGAGATGAATTTCCATTTCCTTCAAGGACAACAGGCACATCACAGAAGCACGATGTTACCAGATATGTCACTACATACTACATTTTGAGATAAAGTGAGATTAATTACTACTTGCTGTCAAGGCTAAACCAATCCAGGACCTGAAGTTACTCAGTGACTTCCACAAGTACATAAACATGTCAAGCTTCTCCTGACGGTTAGTTATAGGACAGACTGTAAAAGTCAACTGTCCTGTTTTACTCTTTATTTCAATGGTTTTTAAAGTGAGGGTCGGGACCCCAAAGCAGGACAGTGAGATACTGTAAGAGGATTGTAAGATGACTTACAAAAAAGACAAAAATAGCAATTCAATTTTAAACAAAACCATGCAAGTACACACAAATGGACTTGCTGTTCTCCAAGCGTGTAGTCCCCAACCATCTCATTAGGTTGGTGTACTGTGAAATTACAGCACAATTTCCAAAAATGTAAGTTTGCACATGACAGAAACAGTGTAGGAGTTTGCAAACACACACACAGACGGTATGCAGTCTGCTGCACCTGCATACTATAGATTTACTCCATACTGCACTTTACACATATAGACTATGTAACATGATGGAATTGCACTCAGATCGCACGCCACTTCTGGCACATTTTACGTGTCATTTCTATTCTTTTGAAGCTTTTGCAAGACAATTCACTGTGTCAAAACAATACAGAAGATGTTAAAGTTAGGATAAGGTGGTTATTTGTGGCAAATGCATGACATGCAATTAAATGCCAAAGGCAAAAAAGCTTTCCAGTACCATGGCAAGTCACTTGGCATGTTACTGAAACACACGTATTCATTACAAATAAAGATCACTGACTTATGTATTCTGCTACTAGCCCATTGCTATATTATTATTGTTGTTTGGCTTTAGTGTTAATTTGTGCTGAATGCTTCAGCCACCTCCAGCCATATTGCAAGTCACGTGTCTCTGCTATTGATATTTTTGCGGTTGTGTGATGAAAAGTTGGGGAACCACTGCTTTATTTGATTATAAACACAATATCAGTAAATAAGAAAAAAAAAAACAAAACTGGCATTTTTCAGAATTCATATGTAGGCCTGCAGCTTGTTACTGTACTGTGGCTCAACACTCGGAGGCAAAATCATGCATCTACTCAGCTATAAAACTTGGTGCGGTCGGGGGATAAGAGAATTCACAGTCCTTGAAAGCTGCACAGCAAGACGGACCGCAAAACAATCCAGTGGAAGGACTGATGCTGACACGAGTTCATCGCTGAGAACAGCACCTTCTGATCTTGCACACATTCGCAGACAGTGCAGTGAAAAACAGCAATCAGGATGGGCAGCCAGTGGCGCCGTCCTCCTCAGAGGGCTCACTTCTCGGTCACCGTTTTTTGGTACGCCTGTACAAACAAATTGCGATTCATACAAGTGAGGGCTCTGGGCAGCAGGTGCTACTGTTGCAACTTCGTCGCACGCCAGACAGCTAACTCTCTCCACAGGCCATTCCCGCCAGAACGCCTCTGCAATGAGGGGGTAATTGGACTGATCACACTCTGTTTACCCATTATGCTGCTAAAATGAAGTGGGTTGTTCCCAAACACGCTGTGACAGGCCGGGGAGGGAGGACGAGCCTCTTCCATCAATGGCACATCTTTTAATCTACTAACCTTGGGCCTGGAGTATTGCGCGGATTTGTTGTTTGCCTCTTTGTGCGCGTCCATGTGTGTATGAGAGAAAGAAAGAAAAAAAAAAGGGAAGAGACGAGCATTTGTGTTTATGAAGAAGTATCTGGGGGGAGAGTTTTAATGTGTCTCTCTGTGCCTGAGCGTCTGTGCCCCACATCCTGCGTGTGCTTAAACTATGACAAGGAATATTGCATATCTTCCTGGGTGGAGAACATCTCAGATTCTGCATAAATCGGAGCTACAGAGAAAGAGAATAAGATAAAAAGCGAGATGAGAGGACGCTACTGAAAAACTGTGTACATCGGTGTAGCTCATTCAATTTTCTGTGCACTCCTCCCCAGTGTGGATCATTAGCAAGATTATCAGATGTAATCATCTCATTTCTGTTGGTGCATAACTCAAGACAGTCCCTGCAAACACTACCAATCCTCTCTCTTGTTTCTACTGAAGACAGGAGGAGGGGGGGAACTCTAAAGCTTTCAGGACAAAATCCCATTTGTGCATCCGCTGTCTGCATCCCAAGCTTGTTAGTTCCAACACTTCAGTGATCCCGGTGGAGCGGACGCACAGGCAGTAGCAGGAACCATAATGGCCATCACCCAGACAGCTTACACTCGCATGCAGGAGATGAACAGCAAGGTGCACTCCCCACTCGGCTATACCCATGCCATTAAAAAGAGAAACTTTCTTTTATTGCAGATGGCAAAACACTTATTTTGTACCTCCTTCATCGTCTAGATGAAAGAAAGGCATTTTAAAATCACAGTGGGAGTAGTAGTTTAGGACAGTTTGCCACGGCAATAAACTGGCCCTGTCACAGAAAATACAACTTTCCTCATTGGCGAATCGCTGTATTACTATTATCACTTTGATGTCTTTGTTCTTGAGCCTTTTCCAGTACATGACGAACACAGGGACAAACCTGTCAGGATATCAGTACAATTTACTTGATCTCCCCAAACTGTGGCTTATCTTTCAAACACAGCTGTAATGTTTCAGTTTGCAGAATGTGTCTTAGATGTACTGGGTCAGCTATGCTTTTTTCCCCCCTTCATCCATATTCATTTATATAATTCATTATTAAAGGGGCATTTCCAGTCGGTGGCAGCTTGGATTGTAATTGTTTGGCAAAAGTTGTTGATCTATGATGATAACACTGTATCTGGGAACAAACACAGCGATGTTGGAGCAGAAAGTATGAGCAGTCAGATGATCAGACAGGTTGGAAGCCAACAGTTGCATTATCTATATCATTTTTTTTAGGATAAACCAATGCAGTTTATGCACAGCAAATTTGACAACAGAAAATGGATTTAGTGAGAAATGTGATGACGCCGGAATTATGCTTCTATTAACAGGATGAGAAAATGACATAAATGAATGGATCTACAGAAGAGCAAAATGCTGACACTGAGTGTACCAGAAATATATTCACCAGCAAGATGTTTTTCTTGTTGTCCTTCAAATACAGTCTCCACTATTACAATACAACATCCACTATTAGTAGTTGATGTGCTTCATGACCCATTCACAGTGTAAAGATTTGGAATATGGGTATTTTTTTTACCCATGTTTAGCATAAAAGAGTTGAATATTGCAAGTAAAGCATGAGAAGTGCCTAATTTATTCATCAAAATTACAATCTTACCAAGTGCATAGTCCTTTTGTTGCCTGGGTCTCCACTGGCAAAGCTTTGTGCGTCTGCCATCCACCCTGACCTCCTCTCTATGACTTCTATGCTGTGCTCTGCCACAGAAAAAAAAACACTACTGCTGAACAAAATTCAGCAATTTTTATTTAAAAAAAATCCCAACAAATTATTACCAAAGATGCATAATTTCTAAAAGACAGGTTGCTCATTGTAGATGAAAAATATAAAGTCTTACAATGAAGAGTTGGGGATATAAACATACAGTTCTTCCTTGTTTTCTCTTTCAAATGAGTTTCATTTAAAACCTGATTATCTGATTTCTCATGTTGTTTTGCCCGCTTTTCATTGCATTGCCAGACCTTAGCAATTATATCATTAAGTATAATGTTATTATGGCCATTAGGATTCATGAGAAAAACTACAAAACTTAGATCCACCTTGTAAAACTAGATGATAATCTTTTAACAAGGGGTGCCTCAGTGGATAGCGCTGTCCTTTCTCCTTCACAGTTTCTGTACAGTACTTCCAAATCAAGTTTGGTGAAAATCGTGCCTCAAACTCAAGCTATTAATATACCCGTCTGTCTGTCAGCGATACACTGGACTGACAACCTTCAATAAACACTTAGTATGATTAAGCTGCAAGAGAAAATCAATGAATGAATTATTTCCTCCGTCAAACCACTCTGGAGAAGATTTGTACGTGGCTCCTAGTGATGTTTCTGAATTGTCTGTGCTCGTGTATGTCACCACACTCTGCCCAGCAATTATGATCAACAAATATAATCACACAATTATAAAGCTGGTCTGTTCGTTCTTAATGAACATGTTTGTTTGTTGCCACTGGAGAGCGAACACCATCTGTTTGAAACGCAAATTCTTTGACCCACTTTGAAAATACCTGATCTGTATCTGGAAGGGAAATACTGACATTTTTTTTTGTTGTTGTTGCAGATAAACTGTTTGACTTGTGTTAATGAAATAGTTAACATATGTCAATGGGAATGATGTAATGGTGTATACATAAATGAACTGAATGGAGCTTTATACATATATATGTACATAAATATCTGTACAAACCCACACACACAGTATGTGTTCTTATTAATAATGGTGTTCTCCACAGACAGAGACATCCGCATCATGCATAATTGCATTATAGTAAGTCGAAAAGGCAAATTAAGAAGAAACCACAGAAGAGAAACTTTGCTCTTCTGCTGCAGCTCACCAAAGTATACAGATGTTTTTTTTTTTCCTGTCTTAGAACAGCACAGTAGGGCTGGAGCTCATTTAATTTTTCCTACAGATCAAATGTCTCTGTTGAGGTTAAGGCAGAACATCATACGGACACAAACTTGATTTTGTGATTCCTAGCTTTAGGAAGTCATTACTGGTGAGAATGTCAGACCATACTGTGGGTATAATATACGCCTGCATAGATTTCAAATCGAGAGCTATTCTTGTTTAAGTTGGTTCCAGGATGATTGGATGGCAAACAAAAACAGGAATATTAGATTAGAAAAGTGCTAAAAACCTGCTTGACACCGAGTTCATCCAAATCCCTTCTCTCCCTTGTTAGCATTAGTATGATGTTGGGGCAGATTTATAGTGGTATAACATGGCAAATTAAAAAGACCCAGTACGTGTTTAGACTGAGAACTGATCTGAAAAAAAGAACATCCTTCCCATCTTCCTCTTTTCAGTATCATAAACAAGTAATGGTTGTATCAGTTTACTGTCCCGTTATATTTTATGCTGACAAGGGAGGAGCCGGAGGAAAATAACGTCTTCCCCATTATAGATTTTGTCCCACATTTACACACCAGCTTTGTGGGCTAAGTTGGACTTTTAGCGGGTTTCCTTTCGGCTCTCCTCAGACTGAAAGGAAAGTCAATACTGCTTAAAACCCTCAGCAACTTTTCTGAGATTTTTTAAATGAGCACTTTAGAACTCGACCAAAGGTGATGCATTCTCTGCTCCCTTATTTTTCGGGGGGGTTTATTGGCTGGCAATTGCTTACCACCCAACAACCTTTTCTCCTCCCACCACACATCCACCAAGTGCACGCACACACACACACATTTTCTCCTTTTTGTCTCCCCCGTCTTTCTCGGTCTCTCCATCTTCCTTTCAAGTACATTCCCACCCCGCTACCCCACCCCATCCTCTCTCTGTCTCTGTGTCTCCACTTGCACTTCCTCGCCTCTTTCCCATCTCACCCCTTTTGAAGTCTGAGACGGCTCGAAATCCAGCATGGTTCTCTTTGGACAGCCAAGGGGAAATGGCTCAGAGAGAAGGGCTCAAGTTCGATTACAGCTGTTAATCAAAAATCTAGACTGCCCAGCATGGCGTGATGTGAGAAATGATTTTGGTTTCGATCTGTCAAAGCCACTATACATGCACAGGCCTATATGGAGATATATTGAGCATCTGCACACGCACAAAAAAAAAAAAAGAAAACTGGCTAAGCCTGTGCAAAAACACACAACCGTGAAGATATGCAAGAGAGGACAAATGAAAATGAAAACAGAACAAATACACCCACAAATATCCATGCTCAAGCTACTGTATCTTCTGTGGCTCAGTGCAACTCATTCCCCACACAGATAAAATACAATCCTGCAAACCCTGGATTACACTCTGTTCACGTTATTGAACATTCACTCACACTGGGCGTCAAAGCCACTGTGCATACACTTTTATGTGATAACAACATTTTCAAATCCTTCTAATGGCATGTTTTTCTTTCTTGATGAATGACACAATCCTGGTAGCAGCATGCAGTCTGCCATGTCTCATTATTGTCCATCCACCCATTAGCCAAACCCACTTTATCCTGCAGACTGCTGTGGGGGGTGGAAGCCTTCTATCCCAGCTGATACTGGGTGAGAGGCGGGATACACCCTGGACAGCCCATCGCAGTGCTTAGCACAAAGAGACAGACAACCATGCATGCTCACACTCACACCCGTGGTCAATTCAGAATCACCAGTTCAACTAATATGTGTGGTTTTGGGCTGTGTGAGGAAGCTGCAGCACCTGGAGAAAAACCCACGCAGGTACAGGAAGAACATACAAATGCAGCACAGAAAGGCCACAGCTGACATCTGCATCCTCTTTTGAATGCATTTGACTCCCTTTCTTATGTAAGGAAAAAGTGCAAACAGCTGCACCGATAATAATCTTAATAACTATTATGTGTATCATTATTTTGTATTATTATTTTTCCACCATTGCATGAAAATTGAAAGTGGGAAATTTCCAAATTCTACAAACTGTGGGTTAAATAATAATTTTCTTGTCTTATTTTTGAAGTTTAGTCCCTCATTCCAATTTGCAGTAATTATAATTGTCATTTAAAGAAAAAAAATCTCATTTGAAAAGCAATTAACTGCAAAAATAATGTGAAAAAAGGCGAACGCAGTTCAATCACTCACTGCTTCGCTTTCTTCTATGAGCACAGCTCAGTCAAAAATACTTTTAAGCGACTCCAAATTCATTTAATAACCTAAAATAGACACACAAGACTTTAGGTGGGAGGGATTTCATGTGACAACTTTCATTGTCACATTCATACAACTTCCAACTCTGGCAAAGACAAAGACAAATTATATTTCCTCGTACTATAACACTAAAAAAAAGTCTAAAGTATTAAGAAACATAGACAGACAAACCCTCAAGGTTGGCCAAATTGCAAAATTATCGCCCATTCTTGCAAACATCCACCGCAGTTCACTGACAATCTGATCCATCTCTGACCTAAAGTACTATATTTGCAACTGCTTGTGCTATGCAAAAAGTTTAACAAACTTCCAATAAAAATTGAAGAGGGCCTTTGAAGTCATTACTAGAAGCAACTGTGGAGCTGTGGAAGCAGTATCAGGAGGGAAATTCGAGTTGAATGTGCATTTTTGCAGAAGGAAATTCATTGTGATTGCTGCAAGCTGCTGGTGCCACTGCTGTTTGCTGGAAGCGAGAGTGTATTTCTAGCAGTAAGGACACAGAGGAAAGAGACTGTGATAATCATGGGTTTGTTTTATATCGTAAACATGTATTTTTTATACATGTTAGAAGACCGATCGTGAAACAAATTTATACCCTGAAACTGCAGCGTCAAAACAACACAGATTCACACAGGCAGGGGTCCGGACGAAACAAACCTAAGGAAACATTTCTTTCGTGTGGAGTTTTCTGCATCGTTATTCTTCAGAATCAGTTTCCTGCTCAAACATGTGCAGGTGAATTACCCCAGTTTTACAGGTTGCTTTTGTGTAGCATAAATTAGCTGTACAGTGCTTGAACAAAAGTTGGAGGTGAGCTGGTGTGCTTGAGCGGCAACAAGTGTGAGTGCAGAGAGAGGCGGAGACGTCGTCATGCACATTGTTAAGAAAACGATGGTTTCCTGAGCCAGTTTAAGGCATTAAGGGGCTCTAAATACATAACTTTGATACGCAGAGATGAGTTTTTAGTTGTTAAATCACTGAGCAGAGTGTGACTTTAATGAAAGCAAATGAAATGTCCATAACTAAGCAAAGAACGTGATCATTTAAAACAATAAAACTGCATAATCTGACCTCCAGTGTCCATGGCAAATGCTAATAAACTCATCCACTATTATCATTTTACAGTCCCTTCATCACCATGTTCATGCTTGCACCACAATGCATGTGCGTGATGTATAATTATTTTAGCACAGAGCAGACACATTACGATTAATAACACACCACGTGAACACAACATAAGGCTGCAAACATTCAAATACAGTTGCTAATAACCTCAAGTTAAAACTGAAAAGCAAAACATGATATTCTTTTGGGACTGTCATGGGAACGAACACTAATATTTCATCCACTAGCCGCCACCCTTACTTGTTGCATCTGCATCATTATCTTATCCTCCATGCAGTCACTGCTGCATTTTTTCCTTTATATTTACTTTCAACTGGGATACCAAGCTGTCACATTTACAGGCTCCGCTGTAAATCTCACAATAAAACCATGCAGATGGAGAAAGTGAGGAGGTTGTATTAACTTTCTCACAGTATTTCTCTGAGTGCTAATGCATACCGTTACCTACCTAGGAGACCAGAGCAGAGCAGAGCAGGCAGCTAATTATAAAGCCAGGGTCAAACCAGGCTGAAATGTGGAGACAAATGAAATGGGAGAAGGATGAGAGCGCCTGGAGGACTGCGCTAGACACCAGACTTGCACAAAAATCAGTGAAAACAATTTGATTTTAATGCAAAGTATAGCAGCTATGGAAAGAGAGCAGCCTTAATGTATAATCAATCAGTATTTTTGAAGCTAAAAGTCCTGTTCCAAGTATGTGGATAGTCCTCTTAATGCTGCATTTCTCTGCATATGGGGCTGTTAAATGTTGCAAAATGCTCCTTAGTTACAACTAAAGAAAACTGTAATGCTACACCTCATAAGGATATTTTAGACCATAGTAGGCTTGGCAGCACTTTACGACAAGTCCTTTCCTTTTCCAACTTGTCAATGCCACTGTGCGAAAGCAAGGAATTTGTCTTGGGAGGCCCATATTGTGCCTTGATCTCCACCGCATCCACCACCTTTGGGGTGAATTGGATTGTCGACTGCTATCAGGATTTATCACCCAACATCTGCGCCCAACCTCACTCATGCTCTTGTGGATTAAATATGAACAAATCCCCGCAGTCTCAATCCAATATCTAATGGAAAAGCCTTCCCAGAGAGGTTGAGGCTGTTGTTGTGGCATGTTAAATGTCTCTAGAATGAATAAAAAATAACTGTTCATGAGTTTTATGTTCTGAGGTTAATTTGCTTGCTATTTATGTCTTGAGAAGTGTGATTGCGGCCTGGATTGTGCTTAGCGGCAATGTTTAACAATTTAAAAAAAGGTAAATCCAATGACAGGATCAGGGTGGATCGTGGTTACACAAAGCACAAGACAAAAACAACATATACGTCGAGTTTTGTATTAAAAAAAAGTGCTTCAAGTCACTGTTGTATTTTTCAGTATTAAAACCAAGACCACAGTCTCTCTCTGTCTTCAACCAGAGAAAAAAAGAGAGAAAGAAAAAGTTTAATCATGCTTCACTTATTATGGGCAGCTGTTATTGTGCAAGAAACCAAACAAGTGAAAAGTTCAGAAAGTTCAGTGAACATTTAGCAGAACATTTTGCAACTTGGCAGATGCACTCATTACCAGCGGTTATATTAATAATTATAGATTGCTGCAAGTTCACACAATATAAATAGTATTTATAGCAGACCTAGAATTGTCACTGTTGGGAAAAAACAACGTCTATGTGCGCTTCTAATTTAAACATAGTTTTATACAAGTTATAGTAATGCAAGATAGCTCAGATTATTCTGGTATTCATATTTAGCTTTAAATGCAAGATTTGAGATCCATTTATTCTGGAGAAAAACATCTATTAATGACGCATTTCTGTCTTTGTGCACTTGTTAAGTCAGAAAATACGTAGCTGGTGGTGTTTGAGTTGATATATTCTTTGAAGCAGACCAATGAAAAAAACAGCAACTGGTCTGCTTTGAAACAGGTTTAAAGATAAATGCCAGTTATTTTATTTACCAACATTATTCGCCAATATTCTTCCTGTGTTCACAACTCATAGTGGAAACTCTGGTATCATGAAACCCCCCAGTTCTGTGCCAGCATCTGGCATTCAAGGGCAGCTTCCTACTGTATGATAGTGATAAACTTTTAACTTTACAACATGATGAGCACCACCTAAATGCACCACCGGTTTTGTCTCCGCGAGGTTAGAGCGTCTCATTCGGGGAGGAGTCGCAGGTTCAGGCTAGCCTTCAGGCCCTGAGAAGGACACAGCTTTGTGGGCCGTGTCCTTCAGCAGATGCAAGGCCCTGATTTGGGATGCAGCGAGAGACTTTGTGCTGTAGCTGTGCAGCTTAAGTCAATACAAAGCCGAGGAAAATATATCTCAGAGCGTTTTGTGACCACTGACACGAAACCAATCCAAAGCATCTAATAAAGTTCCATTAATTATTCTCTCGCTCTCAATCAGCAGCAGAAAATGTAAGACTGCTCTCATCAGAAGTCCACGGCACTGTGGACTTAACATACAATATAGAGCCTATTAGTCTTTGTCCACGGCTTAAACATTTCTTTTGTGTGATACATTTCCAGCATAATGACTTAAGTAATCTGTCTGACTTAAGTTGATTTACCTTTAATTTGTAAAACTGACAGGCGACTCTAATGGACTGAACGTGTCAAATTGCACATAATTAATACTAACGATGCAAGTGGATTTTATTAATTCGATTAATGTTCAAGTGACAAATCTGACTATTTCAGTTGCTTTGTGGCACTAAAGAGTTATGCTTTTTTTATTCAATTAATTTCAATTAGTTGTTTTCATTACCATGCATCATAGAAGCTTAAGTATTCATTAAACTGTAAAAACAATTGGTAATATCTCAAATTTAAAAAAAATGATCCAGAAAACTAAAGCTAAAGCTGTTCTAATCACTATATTTATAATAACATGAATTAAATAAGTGTTTAATGGGAAATGTATTGTGTATAGGGACAAACAGAGAATTATCACAAGCATTTTACCATATTTTAACTTATTGTTTTGCAGCCATTTGTGTCGGATCAATCCCATGTATCTCTTAGACTTGAGATGTTTTCTGTGCAAAACGTTTAAAAATCCGCTGTTCTCTACCTGTCCAGAACACTGTAAGGGCAAAGTTAGCTACAAGCTCGTGAGCACAGAGGAGTATTCAGCAGCTAAAAAGCCTGATGTTTCCCTCAGGAGACACCGGAGGGCAAAACAGAGCAGAGAGGAGAGTGAATATTGAACTTAGATTTGCAAGTGAACCCAAATATGGCTGCAAGTGAATGCTAACGTTGCCCCATTTATGCTGCGTGTGTAAACAGGCGGCTGTTTGCTAACACTTTCCCGTATTATGTAATTGTGTTTACAGTTTGTTGCGCTGCTCCCTAGTGGCCAAAATATCAATTAACGCAGGTTTAATGCAGGTTTAAGGGCTTTAATACCAACTCTTTAATACCAACAATTATCCAGCCAAAATGATTTTGCTCTAAAATGTTCTGAGAAAGTTCTTTTTTTGTGTGGGAAGTTTAATTTCAATCCCCAGAATGTATGTTTTAGAAGCAGGATGAAGTTCTCTACAGACGCTCCAAAAATGTTCTTAAAATATTTTCCCTGCATTGCATTGAATTTCCCTTGGGATTAAAAAAGTCTCTATCTATCTATCTATAGAATGTCCTTCCTTTGTTATCATAACATTGTGGAAACGTTACATAGAGCAACATTCTCAAAAGCAACATCCCCAAAGCATTTTCAGAATATTGTAGGCAAGATATTCTACCTTTGTTCATATACTAAAATATAGTAACGTTTAAAAAAAACACACATTTTGTCTTCTGAGGTCTTGATAACATCCTAAAAATATTTTTTGAATGTTTGTATGAGAATGTTCTCTTGCTATTATAGACTATGATTCAAACACATCCTGCAAACATCCTCTGAATGTTAAAAATGTTATGTTTTAGCTGACCTTTAGCCTCATAGAAACTTTATCTGAAGAAATAAACATCCTTTAAATGTTCTTTGTGAATATTAGACTAAAATGTTTTCTTGAAAACATTATTAGAATTTGTCAGTAACGCTTGCCAATGCTACGGGAACATTTCCTGCTTTTTGTGTTTTCACATAGCCAACACATTTAGTTTTTATCTAGTGTTAATCATGGAATTGAAATCCTGGATCAGCCTATATATCATTAACATTACTTTAATCTAAAACAATCATATCTATAACAGTCTTTATCTGTTGCGTATTTGCCTAAAGCGCGAAGGACGATTTCATTAGGGACCTGTTTGATTTCACGTCTTCTACACGCTAGCATGGAATTGAAAGTCTGACTTAAACACTGAGATGAAGCGAAAAACCTCATGAATAAATGAAGGATCACTTTTAATTTGGTGTTTTACAAAAGTGCCAACATTGTCACTGCAAACTACTGGAGCAAAAAGAATTGGTGGAGCAAAGCTTTTCAGGCTGAGAGTACAAACATAGTATGAGAGTCTGGTGGGCATTCATAATTTCAAAAGTTTAAACTGCCTCCTGTAGGGCCAGGGGCTGAGTCTTATCGGGGATGACACGACTTTTACTCTCTGGATCCCCCGACTGCTCGCTGTTGTTAACGCTAATGCCTTTTTTTTAACACGGTGTTGAGAGGAAAACACTCCAGTTATGCTGCACAGTGGTTACAGACCAAGCATACCGGCAACGAGGGTATACGTTCATACCCATTACACAGTCACTCCTTGTCACAGCAGATCTAATGGGGGTACCGTGATGGAAGCGAGTGAAGTGAGAGGGCAACGTACGGGTGCAGAGCCTCACGCTGCGCCCTCCTTCCCTTGTGGGACGGAGCCTTAAAGCTTTCTTCTGAGACTAAATTAAAGGATCTTCATCCTGTGCCCCGTCTCTTCTGTGCTCCTCTGCCTCTCTGTTGGGTGGCTTTCACCACAATGAGATGGAAATGTGACACAGTTAGGTGGGACTCCTGCCTGGGCCTGTACATAGGAATGGAGGTGTGTGTGACATATTTCCAGCGACTCCGTGCTGCTCCCAGAACAGCTGCTGAGGACTGTTATGACAGCTTTCCACTGAGAGCACAGGAATCCATCTTCTCTCCACGACACTTCTATTCCAGTTCAGTCACTCTCATTTTTCCTTTTTCCACAGTTTTTGCAATGCTGTCATTCAAGCAGCCTAGATTGGGTTTTGGGTAGCTCAGAAAGCGGTGGAAAGCGCTGCTTTTTTTTTTTAAACAACACTTGGCAGGTGTAATTACTCAATTCTGCAGTTGCTGAATGCTTGCACTGTTTAATGAAAGATATTAGAAAGACAACCTTTGATCTTGTGTTGTCTCCAACCATCCTTTCATAACACATTTGACAGCTTCATCAAATCAGAGATAATGCCTGCAGACAAATTTGGGATCAGATGGAGATGAGAAAGGCAAAACAACACTCCCGTGCTTCCTTGTTTCTTTTCATTCCATGCCATTGTACAGTACTGAATTTGATATGCTGGGTAAAAATACATATTTCGTACTTTCTATGAACTTTGCAGAAAGGTAGAGATGTGTGCAGTTCAGCTCCAACTGGTTCGCTTGCACCGACTAATCTCAAAACGGGCACCTGTTTATCCTGGCTTTGCCGTGCAATACTTGCAGGAAACCGGGAGGAGACATGTTTTCTGAACAGCAGCTTATGCATAAAGCTCTGCTGCGAGACATAAAACGTGAAAATAAAAATTAGAATCCTTAGGAGCAAAGGAAAATAAGCCCAAAAAAACAATAGAGGAGGATTCGGTGTTTGTTTGCTCCGAGTCATTTGGAGGGCACGAGGCAAATTTTTATTTCTTTTAATAATCTCTCAGAAACAGATGACGGTCTTGTTCCACTGATATTGTCTAGCTGTGGGTTAAAGGCTGAAATATTCATGGCATGGCGCATATATATGAGCGCAGATGAGCGAGAAGGCAGGCGGCTAAATAGTCAACGCCGAGGCAGTTAGCCAGGCTGCCTCATAGCAAGTGTGTGGAAGGAGTGGAGATTTGTTTTCAGCAGAAGAAACTTGGCAACTAATAGCAAGAAAAACCATTATGATGCGCACTGGTCAGACATTAGTCACATGAAGGCGTCTGTCTGTGGAGATTCACAGGCATCCAGGTTATTGTAATCCCGAGTGCTTAAGCAGAAAACAACTGGACTTCCAAGGAGCCTCTTCAGTTTTTCAGAATAACCAAAAAGAAACACTTAGGATTACATTCAAGAGCGTAGAGAGTACACAGATCCCCAGCACTGGAAGAGTCCTCAAGAAGGCTGACATGAAAAGTAAGTTCGGTAAACTAAAAGTGGAATTGTTCCTCTAACAGCGCACATGGTCCCCTCCTGCAGTGCCGCAAAAAAAAGCAGTGACGTTTGAAGCAATCTTGTTGTTAAAAAAAAAAGTAAAATTAAGCTGCCGAAAGAGCACAGAAGGACAGGAGCAAGAAACAGAAGAATAAGAGGGAAACAGCTGGTGATACAACTCGCTATGATTCCATATCGATATGTAATATGGATTCAGATGACCAGAGCATCAAACTTAGATTCTCTCAACTTTCAGGGTGGGGCTTTTTGTATCATTATTCTTCTTCAGAATCGGTTTCTAATTCAAAAACATGCGGCTGAATTACTCCAAAATTACAACTTCACATTGTTCAGCTTAGTCAGGCAGTGTTTGAGTTGTAGGTGAGCTGGTGTGCTCCAGTTGCAGAAAAGAAAAGAGGTGGAGACTTCAGAGATCTGCACATTCTTAACCCCTTGACGCCTGAATGTATTTACAATTACGTATTAAAAAAAAACTTTGACGTGTTTTTGCTTTCCAGCTGATGCTAAAAAAAGTGCAGATTGTTAATTTGTCTATTACGCATAGAACAGATATATAATAATTAGGTCCCACTCCGACCGGTCCTATGACAAACCAGTGCTTGCAAAAGGTCCCCAGGTACGTATTGAATATGCACAAACCGGTATTGGGGGAATGGATACGTTACCTCGGCTGCAGTCTCAATTAAAGTGGTATGTTGCAAATTTGCAACAACAGGCGTCAAGGGATTAAAGAAGCAACATCTAAACCATTTTAAGGCAAAAAGGGATTATTTTGAAGGAAAAACTCTTCTGAAAATCTAATTCTGACATATGCAGATGAGTTTTTAGGGCTTTAATCAACAACTGGAAAGGTACATTAATATTTATCTTGCTGATAAATGAAGCAGCATTTTAGAATCTTTTCGGTACCTTACCTACATAAATTGTGTTTTCAAGTTTCTCAGGTTTTACTATTCTGTACAACTTCTGTACAGTCTGCTGGAAGCTAACTAACCATAACTCTGCAAATAAAGCAAGACAGTGAAGTCTTATTGAGTCATCTTTTATTATGAAATATGGTAATGCAATAAAACATCTTAGTGTCAGAGCCAGAGGATGGCTTCTGTCTTTTGCTAAGGGAATGCCTAAATACTAAAAAAAAATTAAATAATAAATAATGTTCTTGAACCTCGTAGTAAAATTGCAACACAATAATTACAGAAATACATTATAAACTACACATGCATGCATCTACTTGAGGATTCAGTTACTTGGAGCGGCTTTAACGAATGTACGAAAAGGCACAAGCCTCGGCGTAAATGCGCGGAAACCAGATTTATGTGCTCCAGCGCTGGTTATATTCATTGACTGCAATCTATAAATCCCAGTTAAATACAGATGGCAGGAGCCGTGACTGCTGATTGTAGCACAACATATTCTTCCTGTTGTATATTTCCATCTGATACATAGCACCATGCCTACAAATGATTCCAGCCGGGGGATCCGCAGTGGAAATGAACCAGTGAGAGCATGGAAATGTCGGAGCCGTGTGCTGAATTCCACAGGACAGAGAGCACTCCATTGCTGTTGGATAAAGAAAGATAAAGGTTACACTGGAGAGCAATTTGTGCTTTCCAGAGAGGCCGAATTAAAACGGGTGACCTTGCAGTCAGGTGAGCATGAGGCAATACTTAGGCGGCTGATTCTAAATACTGCTCGAGTAGGGGCATATCAAACCCTGCCTAAAGCCTTCCTAAGCTCCAAACTCTCAAATCACCACTTCTCAAGCAGCAGACCACAGTGCGTGGCCTCTCCGGCTCCTCTTGGCTTATGTGTATGTATTTCTGCCACTTTGTTCTGAGCCTTTATGCCTCACACCATTAGCGAGCCACCTCTCTCTCCCCCGCTTTCTTTCTCTCCCTCTCCCTCTGTTTCCTGCACACGCCAGCAGGATTTAGATACCCTATGTATTATGGATGGGAAAAATAAACAGAATGCGCCAGCCATTTATATGACACACTTGTGAGATCACAGGACAGCAGCGATTAGAGTGGTCAAATAAAGCTTCAGCGGGATACTGGGGGGGAAAAAAGAGAAAAACCTGAGGTAGAGCAGGTCCTATAAATCTGCCTCATTCCGCGTGACGCTTGCCTCCGCATGTCGTCTCGCAGCCAATTACATTAAGCCACCACTCCCACATCTTGCTGGGAGTCTATTAAAGTGGGCCTTAATCTAATAGAGGACTTACGCATGTGTTGTTGTGATAATTATTCCTCTCATTGATGGTGATGGCACCTTCATCAAACGCAGCCCGACTCCAGAGGACCTCCCTGTGCAGGAGCAAATTAAAATAGCTGCATATGCGACGTTGTCATGCACTGCAGCATTGTGCTTACAAGAATAATCCTATCCAAGGTGTGTGTGTGGGGGGGTACTTTACTATTAAATGGTCTTTAACTTTATAGCTTGGGTAACATTTCGGCTAATGATCATGTAGGCCAGACTTAGCACCTTGAAACACGGTATGTCAAGTGTGGAAATGATGGGTCAGGGGTAGAAGTTCATCCTGTATCAGCAGAAATATCTCTAATGACTATGACAGGAATTGCAGCTGGTTTTGTCAGAGCAAGAATATGAACTACTCTCTGAATTAGTTTTGTTTTATGTACTCTGAAAGGTGGTGCTCCCTGGCTGTTGTTTGCAAACCAGATGTTCACAAAGATCATATCCACAAATAAACTGGTAAGTTCTGCACAACCAAGCAAACTGGATGTCTCATATTAGCTAAAGTCTGTTGTGGCATTTCATTAAATATCTATATTTCACATATGTTATAATGGAGAGAAAATTCACAGTATTTACAGTCGCTCAGAGTTTTTACTCTTTGTTCAAATGACTCTCCTTTTTGTCTTCATATATCAGACCTGCAGCTGGAAATCTGTGTGTAATATCTGATAGAAAAGCAAATTACAAGCTTTGTTCAATCGGGCTTTTATCAATCTCAAAGATTAAGCCTTTTCTTTCTCGGCCTGATCTCGAGAAGGTCATCCATACATTTATTTCATCTCGCTAAGATTACAGTAACACAATGTAGTTCGGGTTGAGCCAAAAAAAAAAAAAAAAAAAAACAGCACCTCACATCTTCAGTTGGTGCAAAATGCTGTTGCTTGGCTCTGAACAAAGACATGATCACGCATGCCTGTTCGAGCCGTTCTTCATGAGTTACCAGTCTTAGTTTTAGAAGTGAATTGAAAATTTAAAGCTCTTAATGGCTGAGATCTTAGGCGGGTTGCTGAATTGCTATGTCCCTATTAGTCAGGGTAGAGTTTGTGATCCTTAGAACAAGCTCTGCTGGTTGTTCCGGAGTCCTGGCTTTTTGCACTCAGTTCTGGAACTCCCAGAATTGGCGGCATCTTTTACATTGATTCTCAAAAGATAGCTTTAAAATAAAAATAAAATGTATTAGTTCTAGTACACTGTTCAATTTATTTTATCTCTTTTGATCTATGTTATTAGATTGCACTGTTTTAATTCTGATCAGATGCTATAAAGTGTTTTGTAACTTTTTTAAAAAAAGTTCTGCATGAACAAATTTCCTTATTGTTGTTATTATTGTGTAAACTCATCACCGTCACGCTGCCAAAACAGTTCCAGCCTAATGTGTCAGGCCATGGACACAACATCTTTGCTGTTGCCCTGGCGTATCTGGAACTGGGACATTTCAGTGAATCCTTTGGGTTTACAAAGTTGGATGTCTGTAAATGTCAGTTGTGCTGGTGCATCCCATAAATGCTGCATGGAATTGGAACTTGGGGAATTTGGAGGCTGCATCAATGCTTTGGGCTCTTGGCCGTGTTCCTTGAGCCATTCCTGAGCAGTTTTTGCAGTGTTGCAACTGGGGTTTGATGTGCTGAGTTTGCAGCTACACTTACATGAGTGGTACATGTTAAAGTACAGCCACAACATCCCAAGATTTCCCAGCATAAATCTTGCATTGCAATAACAAGATCAATGTCATTCACCAACTGTCGGTGGTTTCATTGTTGTAGCTGATCGGTGCGGATCCCACTGATGCGGAGTGCTTTTAGTGAAAACGCTTGTTAGGCAGCAAAGCAGAACGACGCTCTTTAATGAAATGTAGCTAACAATGGTGCCCCTCGATTTTTCCTTTTTTCTTTTCTTCTTTTGTTAGTGAATCAATTTGAATCTCCAGTAATGAACAAAAAACAGCAGCACAAGAAGACTGTCAGCTGCCATCTTGAATAAACCTGAATGCTTGCAAGTCATAAACATGGGAATGTTTCCCATAATTATCTTTCCACCCACATGATGTGAAACTGCCATTATGCTGCCAGCAGAGTCAAATCTGATCCAAAATCACAGTTTTGTTTTTTTTTAAGTGTTAAAAGGTCAAGTAAATAATAGGATATTTTTTTGTAGAGAAACTGTTTTCAGGGGTTTTCGCAGGCCTGTTTGACAGAGGATAGATACAAGATCCTGGTCTAAATAAAAGCAAAAACAATGTTCCAAACTGAAAATTGTACTGGGTTTTTTTTGGGGGGGGGAGTTTTGTTTGTTTTTTTTCGAAAAATCTACAGCAGTATAATTGTACTTTTTCACCTTACTGCCAAAGCTTAGTTGGAAAGTCTGGCAGGTCAGTCTAGTGCTGCCTAAGGTAATCTATTACGCTGTGGCGAGCAGCAGATGTAATAAGAATGCAGCATCGCCGAGTCTCAGCAGTTCATTTGTAGCTGGCGTACTGTACACGTCTCACCCCGCAATATTTCCCACAAATAATTTGTAGTGACACATCAAGCAAGAACTGCTGGGGAAAAAAATCAAAATTACACCGCACACCGCATACAAGACCGCCTTTCATATCATGCTCAAAAGTTCATAATATCAAAGGGCACCGGCTGATGATAAGATATCCAGGAAATGTGAAGGCCTGCAGAGAAAATTACACATATCCCAACAGCAATATCTTGCCCAAAATGAAAGTGATAAGTGTGTAACCTAGGTGGGAATAAGCCTATGAATGTATCAGTGTTTTAGGGTGCAATTTTTCTGATTGTCCGTGCGGATCTGAAGGTCAGGCTTTTGACATTATTGATATGTATAGAAAAAGACAGGTGTGACCTCTGTTTACTAAATACGGCCACAGTGTGAGGGATCAGACAAGCTTAAGACAAACAATAATCAGTATGACGCCGCCGCCGCCGCTGCTGCTGCTGCTGGAAATCCTATCCTGCCTGTGAATGTCTGCTGCTCCTCTGTATCTCTGCA
This sequence comes from Acanthochromis polyacanthus, assembly GCF_021347895.1. Classification (NCBI taxonomy): domain Eukaryota; kingdom Metazoa; phylum Chordata; class Actinopteri; family Pomacentridae; genus Acanthochromis; species Acanthochromis polyacanthus. The sequence goes on from NC_067127.1 coordinate 8,067,577, forward strand.
GACACTTCATCTGGTATCACAGGCTCTGTTGTCACTTTATTGTTTTTTGGGGGAGAAAAGGAAATTCAACCGCTGCTGCATCCAGGAGTATCAGATCAGGTAGTTTGAGAGCATTATGCAGAGAATTTAACACTTTCCTTTTATAACGGCGGCGCTTCCTCTTTTCACATCACACTAAGAAAGGGATGAAAGGAAGCAGAAGTGGGCAAATAGCTCATTGTCCTCCATTTCTCACTTTCTTGTGCCCACCAGAAGATGGGGAAGATCAGGATCGCGGTCCACAACGCTGCGCAAAACTGTTCATTTTGGCAGAGACACTGAACCATTTTTACAAGCACCAACCGCAGTGTTTCCTGTCAGCTGCATGACAAATAACACTCAGGGGTCCTCAAACGCAGCAACTTTCCAAAGTTGGATAAAGATGAATTCAAGTTCTCATTTATGCATAATTCATTATCATTATTCTTTCTATCCTGTCAGTCGGCAATGTGTTTGAGTTCAAGGGCAAAGATGAAATGATAGTACAAAGGGGTTGGATAACTCACAATGGTAAAATGGCATTATATCTCTTCCTTAATGTTTAATCAACGCTGTCACTGAGCCCACACAAGGCTCAGTCAGACTACTCAATTTCAATGACTGCGCTGGGTGTGTGTGTGTGTGTGTGTGTGTGTGTGTGTGTGTGTGCGTGTGCGCGTGCGTGTTTGCGCGAGCGAGTGCGGTTGTGTATGTGACCAGCTTAGAAGCTAACATTCTTTCTGAAATGTCCTAGAAACTTTCTCTGCTGTCAGTGTATTTTTGGTGCAGAATGAGAGCTGAAAATCACCAATTAAAATGTCAATGCTAAAACCAGCAGTCAGGACAATGACAGACTTTCATCGCACTGGTGCAATGTGTTCCACATACATATTTTGTAATTGCTTTACCAGTTGAATTAATGAATTCCCTCCCTCTGTCCAAATGTAGCTGTGACCAAACCTGGTCATCTCATTCATATGCCCTGGCAAATTGCAGGGAAAAACACTGGATGAGTGAAAATTGAAATTATTACAACTAGCTGAAAATGTTGTATCCTTTCTTTATGAACTGCTGGACACTGTCAGGGACTTTTAATTATGTGCAACAGAGGCTCACAAAATCTTATAGGAGGAGAGGAAGTCACGGTTTTCCAGCCAAAACCTTTTAAAAATGTTGTTTACAATCATTTATCATCGTCCGCAGCACAACACGGTGACGGCTTTGGCTTTTAAAGTTTTTACTGCTCCCAGTGCCTTCCAAGTCATTAACAATCCTCTTTCAGTGAAGACAAGCTAACAATATGAAAATCACTCAGGTTTTCAAATGTTCATCAGACAACAAAAAAGAGGTTACTATTCAGTGCGAGCTCTCTTTCAGATTCTTCCTGCTTTGTGTCACAGATGTAGCCACAAAAACTAATCATAACACACAAAAAAAAACTCATAACATAAAACACCCTGACCATCTGAATGACGGTTTCAGGCTTTTTAGGAGAACACAAAATATAAAGAAAGTGGAAACACGCACACATACAGGTCTAGTGCATTTTCACTTTAGAAATACTCTCATTTTTTGTCAAAAAAACAGAAGGCACAGGAAAATTAATGTGCAAGATTTTGTGAAACAGTTGGCCTAGAAGCTTGGTGAGGTAATGCTGATACTCACAGGGCCAGTTGGTGAACTCTGTGACCGGCCTACGCCACTCAGGTGTAGTTCCTGGAGATTTTCTCTACTCCCTCTCTCTCTCTCTCTGGTATACCATTTTATTCAAAAACAGTCAATTAGCAAACTCATTAGATTGAAGAGCTTTATTTCATTTTAGCTAATTGGACACAAGGCACATTTGCACACGCAGCTTCTAACGGTCTCATAACTGTCTGCAAACCACTGGCGGTGTAGCAATTTTTATTCCAATAGATGAAGGTTTAAAAAAAGGAGGGGGGAGTGGAAACACACAGATAATAGCTACAATGGATTTTCCCATTTTTGACTCATTGGCTTTCTGTCTCCTTTTATATCAAGGCATTTAAAGAGGTTTCCATGCACAAATGTGCATGTCAGAATTCTACAAAGTTGAATTTAATGTAAAAAAAAACAAAAAACTACATGTTTACTTCACTTCCAATAAGTGAATCCAATAACTGAGTCGACTCCATTGTAACTGATTAAAATTATTATTTTTTGATTCTTTAACAACAGCCCCAAGTAATCAGTTCCCAAAATCTAGCATCAAAAACCTTATATCCTGTCTCCAATTTATATTTAAGATGTTTTCTATTTTGACTTTTGTTCAACTTCCATCTATTTTTGCTCGTCCTTTTCTTGATGTGTAAATGTGTTAAGCATTTCATTAGCTTTAAGTTGACGGTCTTGATTTGTCGCAGTTAAAAAAAAAAAACAGAACTGAAAGTTGGAGTAAATGCATCAAAGTGTTTCTTTTTACTGATGTCTGCAGCAGTTCAACACAATGCAGTAGGTGTGTTTCAAATGACAATCTTTCACACTGGAAAAACTTGCTAAACCAATTTCAAATTCACCAACAACACAGCTGAATACGTCTTCATTCAAACACAAAGCCCTGACAAAAACAGATGAACTCCTGATCCTAAAATGAAATGAACACATAGCAGCTGTGGAAAACAAGAGCTTTCTTTATCCTGCTTCTTTTGTCTCCATCAGACTAAGGCCTTGCTGTAACAACATGCTAGACTGTCTAAGTTTGCAAGATAAGGGCTGTTATGGTAAGACAAGTAACGTCAGCTCCCCATGAAAGACAGAACTTCACAGCCACAACAAAGACTCAGCAGCGTACTCTCCATCTACTGACAGACACTGTGCTGTATTGTCAGTCTGCAGGTATTCTGGACCCAAGTGACACCATACAAGGAACACCACTGTACTACACCATAGCTATTGTACATTGAGTTTTTCACTTCAGGAGACACTGGAACTCATGTGCCTGTATAATTACACACAGCAACAGTCTTCCCATGCCACAACTAAACACTAAAACGTCCTCATTTTAATCTTTCATTTTGCCTCTGCGTTTGACACACACAATAATTCCGCTACAGTTAATATTCTTTTGGAAACGCACGTACAGTACATGACAAGCTAAGAGCACTACATAATAATCCCATTTACACTGCTGCAAAAAAAACATTTTGGTCTTTGGAGATCTGCCAAAGATACAGAACTGCTGCTGCTGGATGGCACAGGTTTTTTTTATTGTTTAGCTGCTATAATCAATACTCTTATATTAACACGGCGACTCGTTAAGTCGACAATGACAGCGTGGAAAGTGAAAGGTGCAGCTTGTCGTGATGAACCAATAATTATCACCTGACTCTGTTGCTCCCCTCAGCTGCGCCGAGTGTCTTTGGTTCTCTCGGCTGTCTGTTTTGGTTTCACGGCCAACGACTTCCCTGTTTGGGTTCATTGTTGTTGCTTTCATCAACCTTTTTCCGAGCAGCTGCAGGCAACTCTTTACCGCAGAGTCTCTGATAAACTGGTGTATGCTACCTGTACGGGCCTGGACAGCTGACAGACAAAGTTTGCCTCTCACCGGAGGAGCATTTAGCAACTAAATACCCAGTTATTTCCCTGAGGAGTTGCTGGAGAGCAGAGCAGAACTATAAGCAGAATAAATACTGGACTTAGAGCCAGTGGGGATTCTAGGATCAGACCTTTAGAGGGGCTCAGTCCTTAATGAAACTGTGATGTGCATAAAGGGACTCGCCTGCAAACTCCTTAGTTTTACTGGATAATTAATTAATTTTTTCTATATATTCTATATAGTTTAGAGCAATTGCAGCTTCAATGAATTACATTTAACCATCATTAACATGTACCACAATACAATTTTAAGAAAAACAAAAAATGGAATAAGCTGTTTGCAGAAGTATTCGACCCCATTCACTCAGTTAGACCTCAATTATGTTACCTTTAAAAGCTACCTAATTAGTAGGGTAGTCTATTGTGGGGTAAAAGGATAATGGTTCAGAATGAACAATTATGATTTCAGTGCAAAACGGCATTTTTAGAGAGGACCCTAAGATATGAGGGTTGATCAAAAAGTTAAAAGACTGATGAGTGTGTGTGATGGAGGTGCATCACAGTAATGTCGCAGCTACATTCACACAAGATATGTAAGAGGCATTAGCATCTAACAGCATACTATTAACTGTGGAACCTGTCATACACATGTGTAATCTAATTGCGATTTCTCAATGGAGCTGGAACTGTAGCAGAGGGGAAAACATGACATTTATGTATCGGTCAGCTGCCAGGATGAGCGAACCTTCATGTGGAGGATCATTACCGGTGATGCAAGATGGGTCTGCAGCTACCACTAAGAGAAGAAACAGCTGTTCTTGTCCAATCTAGACAAGGCACATAAGTTCAGAAGCACAAAAAGAGCATTTTCATTGTTTTCTTAAACATTCACCCGGTTCATTCAGAAATGAATCCCCCATAGTCAGACTGTTAAAACACAATTCTACTGTAACATCATGTGGTGTCTGAGGGAGAACATTCTGTCCAAGCGATCTGAACTGTTGCACAGCAGCATGTAAGTACTTCAGTGCACTGAGCTCCCAGTTCCAATGTGGCAATCGTGATATTTTGGCCACAATAACATAATCGTCACCCCACAGTGGTGCTGCTGACCAGATTTGATTTCCTTTGACTTTATCAGAATGAAATTTAAGTTCAAGGCTTGCTGTTTTCACTCAGTTTAAGATGTTGCGGTTGGGCTTGACAAAATAAAATGTCTTCCAAGAGCATTACAAGTATTGAAGAAGCACTGGGAGCAGTGTAATACTGCACAAGGAAACTACTTTGATGGCAGCTAAATTTTAGTTAGTCACAGATTTAGATTTTATTAGGCATTATCTTGGAACGTTTTGGTCAAACCTCGTAAGCAGTCACAGAGAGTCGATTGTCATGACCAGAAACTTCCAAAGTAAGTAAAAGCATTTAATACAAAGCAGATATGGGGAGAAATTCACCAAACATTGCTTTCTGCTTGGAGGCACACGGGGAGAGTCTCAGAGGTACCATGTCCGCTGGATAAAAGCTGTTTTGGTGGAACAGCTCAAATAGCCACACAGCATTGGGTAGTACTAAGGTTATGGCTGGTCTGTGTAAGTCAATGTTGTGTTTCAACTTGTTGCACTGCTCCCGAGTGGCCAAACAAATAAGAGAATGCACATTAAACACACTGAAAGGGACTGTCTTGCGCAAAATAAATGTTGTTTTTAATTATTAAATTACCGCCGCTTTAAATGATGAGTCACCTAGGAATGGGTAAACATACATGAGAGGAGTCTGCATAATTTTTTGTAGAAACAAGCAAGCATGTATAAAGAAATATCATGCCATAACAATAGTGTGTTACCTGATCTCCACAAACAGAACCACAACTGTTACTCAGCATGTGTGTTGGTTTAGAAGAGCAGATCCCAAGAAAACTGTGATGCCATTCTTGTCAGCCAGAAAATGGAACTGCGACTGTGGAGATTTCACATTTTATGTCTCAGGCTCAAAATTAAAGGTTTATTAAATTTTTTTCAAGTCCTGAGTGACTGGTCAATTAACGAGAGTCTGAACAGCAGGGTTTTCAAAACTGAAGCCTTGGCGACGCCGTGCTATCAAAAATGACCAGAAACATTCTTACAAGTGTTCAGTGGAAACAATGCAGAGAAATAATCAGTTTTTGCACAATTTTGAAATGTTATTTTTTACAGCTACTCAATTCCTGTAAGTGGCACTATAATGTCACATCATTATTATTATTGAAAATGTAATACCTCAAGTCAGCTAGACACCATAAAAATGTTGGAATACGTTCAGTTCAATTTTCTGTATCTTTAATGTTGAAGCTGAACTATACTTTGTATTATTTTGCAAGCCTGAGCACCTATACACTTCTAGTAAATAAAACCAGTCCAGGCTTGAAGCTCATCTGGATGCACGATGTCCCTCTATTGCAGACTTTTAAGATTTCCAAATAGGAAGTGATTACATTTGACGAGAAAATATCACTATCATTTCCCTTTCAAAGCAGTCCATTGAAGGCAAAACAAACAAACCAAGGCATCACAATATACAAGACATCACGGGAGGAGAAGATTATGTTCTCTTGACAAGTTTTATTTAGATGTGTGCACTAGAACACATTAGGCTCTTTATTTACTGCCTCTCAAGACATTAGAAACACTTTGTGGCCCAGAGTGCCTGCCAGATATATGCAGTGCTGATGCATGTTTTAAAATTCTGTGCTGGAAGCGGGTCCAATTTTCATTTCAAATTACATGATTGCCAATTGGACGATGCACGTGTAAACAACATTATCCTTGTTTTCTTAAGTACATGTGACCATTAATTCCACATCATATCCCCTTAAAATAAAATTCACTGATTATAAGATGTTAGATTTGCGAGATTAATCGTCCATGAAACTCTCCCACGCTCTTCAACGGGGAGGGAGGGAGGCGGCGGAGGAGAGGGGATGAGTTTTGTAGCAGGCAGATCCCATATTGCTTCTGTTTAATGTCATGTAAAGTACATCCATCTGAGTGGAAGCAAATAATCTACTACTACAAGAAGCGCCTCTGGCAGCAGACCACTCTCCTGGTAACAGATAGCGCTGTGGTGTTCAATCAGCAGTCAGGAGTGTAACAAGAGTGAAATCCTTTCCTGTGGTGTCTAATAGCATAAGTCCCCCCATCACCAACATGGGAGGGAGTCGGGGGCAAAGGTGATTCCGCCTCCCGTGTTATCAGAACCACAGCGACAGATCTTCAGCAGATGCGTACGCGGAATACAAAAATAGCCCGGATTTAATGACTGTGGCACATTTCCAAAAGTGTGTCCCTCTCTGTGTCTATGAACTGTGAAAGTTATCTGAGCGGGCGAGAGGTGTTCTGTCCTGCACCCCCAGTCAATTTGTGTCTCGAGTCAGGGCCTTTACAGATCAAGCTGTTTGATCCGGCTCTGTTGGCTCGGCCGTCTGCTCCTGAGCAGCTCCGGCCTATTGACCGAGGCAGCCGTGTCGCTGGCACCAGCCAATGACACAGAATTTCCATTCAGTTCATCTCAGAGTTTGGGAAAAAAGCCTCACCTCTGGAAATAAGAACATGTCAACACTGATTCATGTCAAAAAACGATCGTGTCCCTGTCCCCAATGAGCTTGTGTCTTTGTGTCACAACAAGAGCGTTTCTCTGTCGGTGCTTGTGTCCAGCTCTGCCTCTTGCATTGCATCACCTGAGCTAAGAAGCCATGTAATTGCATTTAATCAAAAATCTGCATAATGATAATCAAAAACAGCACATTTTACAGTTTAGAGATGACTTAAACAACTCATTTTATGCTACTTCCTACAGTATACAACACAGCTGAGTAACATGAGCAGAACAGAATCAGTTAAATGTCAAATGATTCATAATTGTATCATCTTATAGTAACTGCATTATTGAATAGGATATTTAGCTCTTATGTAAGCTTTAAAACTAACAGCTTTGATTGACTATATTAAAAATACAGGCCCTATAGTAGGAACTCAATGCAGCAAAGCTCAATACACCTTCATGACTAAGATTCAAATCTTTTATTTTTTAAATACCTCACATATCTACCTTTACTTCTGACTACAGAAACCATCCTCCTCAGCATGGAGGATACCAGTTTCTGGAGAGGTGTCCTGTTGTTCTTAAGAAACTATTCTTTCCAGCTTCTCTTTGCTGCAGGGGTTGTGAGACTCTCCCTTTAGAAACTCTTGTGTAATTTTGGCAGAGTGCTTTAAAACATTATCACACTGGAATCTTTCTCTTCTGCCAAGCATCTGCGGATTAGCATTTTGGTATATTCACAAGCATTCATGATGCCATCTATAGATACCACCTTCCAAACACATTTTCCATCGATGCAGCCCTCCATCATCACACTCCCACCCCACTATCATGGCTATGCATTCACTGTGGTAGCCCTGGTCAGGTTCATGACAAACATTCTGGGCCCCATCTGAGCGGAGCAAATTCATCTTGGTGTCATCTGACCAAACGAATGTCCTCCCATTATTCGTTAGTCTTTTGTTTCAAGTTCTTTAGCTAAGTGTCATCCTGTCAAAGAACTACCAAGTTTTTCTCTTGCATTCCTTCCATAGAACATTATGTAATGTCCTTCTTACTGTCCGAGCTGTCACAGAAACTTAGAGTCCAAAGAACTACATTGTACAAGTAGTGTACTGTCCATGGTATCATTTTAGGAAAACAGCCACTGCAGCTCTGATTAGTGGTACTACGACTGGTTCTTTACATCGTGATTACTGCTGCAACTGTGGTTAGACTGCATCCTTTTCCATCCTTATGAATTCTCAAAATCAGGTTTTTCAATTCTTCTTTTCTACATGCAACCATGATGCAGACATGGAGACAGCATGCAAACTGAGAAGGTTCTAGTATTCAAAAGTAATTTTATAATCATGCTCATGCAATTAAGCTGAATAGAAATAACTACGGGCTGCACAGTGGAATGGTGGTTAGCACTGTTGCATTGCAGTAAGAAGATTCCCAGTTTGTGTCCCTGGGCCTGGGATGTTTCTGCATGGAGTTTGCATGTTCTCCTTGTGCATACATGGATCCTCTCTGGGTACTCCAGCTCCCTCTTACAGTCCAAAAATATGCAGAGGTTAATTGGTAACTCTAAACTGTCTGTAGGTGTTAATTTGAGTGTGATTGTTTGTCTCTATGTGTAGCCCTGTAATAGACTGGTAACCGGTCCAGGGTGTCCCCTGCCTTCACCCTAAGTCATCTGGAATAGGCTCCAGCCCCTCTGCAACTCTAATGAGGATAAAACGGTGTATAGATAATGGATGGATGGATGGATGGATGGATGGATGGATGGATGGATGGATGGATGGAAATAACTGGTGTACTCAATTTTGTTCCAGTGATTACAGGTTTTCTTTCTTGTATTTCAGTGATCACCAGATGTATTCACTATTTTTGCAATGACTTTCTACATGTTTTAGTCGACTTTTTAGTTTGGAAACTTTGCAATTCTTGAGAAGCGATACAATTTTGAATCACTTAAGTGATATTGCATAGGGAGTCCTCACTTCTGTTATGTAGTACAGTATACTTCCACTGCAGTTTTTCAGAGGACAAAAAGCACAGTTTGCTTCATGAATAATGTTACCTAACTTATTTGATATATGTGCACTTAGTTGCCATTCGTTTATTAGGTATATCTAGCTAATGCAGTCTATAACACTGTTGTAACTCCTCCTTTCATGAAGGTTGATATTCACAAAGATTAAACAAAAAGAGGCATTGTGATTTTGGAGGATGTAGCTCGTAGTGTATTGGTAGTGCTTGCAGTCATTTGAAACTCAGATATCAAACAGCATGTTCCACAGCAAACAAATTATGTGACAACACAATGTCTTGTTTATAAAAGGCATTATTGGAACCATTTTCATTTTACATTAGTTGCTTTTGTTACCGTGCAGAGTGGAGAAAAAGTATTTATCTGCAACCCCTCCCCCCTAATCACTTTAATACAGTCTCTTAGAAGAGCAGGCTAAATTTAGAAACCAAGAAAATTGAATTTCTGAAAATCATGCTTTTCCAAATCGAGGTACTGTAGGAATAAGCCAAGAAGGTGTTGACAACAGATTGAAAGTCCGACAACGTTTGAGAAGGGATAATAAGAGATTTCAGTGTAATGTGTTTGGATCGATGGAAATGACACTATTCAAACATTCAAAGAAAGTTAAATATTCAAACAATGAATCTGAAGAAATCTGGCACAAGGAAGATCACTTTATTCATTCAAATGAGGGAAAATTGCCTTAAGCCTTTCAAAGGGATTTCTATCATTATATAATGGATTGTATATCTATATGAAGTGTATCTTATTCCCTCTTACGCTCATATCCCTGCTCATTTGCTCGCTAAGAGTGAAGGCTCTACTTCACGCTAGAGACTGTACTTTCATGTATTTTTTTGCACAGAAGTCTTTCCCTAAACACTTTGACTTGGATGGAAAACATCATAAAGTCAAGGAAAGATGGTAAGGAGAATTCATAAGGCTTTTTCCAAACTGTGTATGCTGCTCATGTGCTGCAGTGACACTACAATGTTCCGAAGCTGAACCACTAAAAGCGTATTTTGACTTGTCCTTGATGCATTCTCACCATGTTGTTTCATGCAGGCAAAAAAAAATGTGGACAATCCGGGTAAAAATATTATTTAATTTCCAAGGTTGAAGAAGAATACAGACAACCAGCTTCAAAAATGAAATGAAATGGTTGCTAACCTCCTCATAGTTATTGAGATGGATCCCACTGAGTATAATTGTAACAAATCTACTATCGCACGTCATTCAGATCAATTAAACCATGTTAAATTAAACACATAATAAGCCCATGCAAATAATATCTCAAGAGCCACCACACATTTCAGTAAACGTCTTGAATGCTGCTGCCACAAGGAATTGTGAGGTCTCATAATGTCCTTTCCTTTTGTAAAGAATGGTCCAGTGTATCCCCTAACCTAGAAGCACCTTTCCTTAGCATTTAGAGAATTTGACCAGCTCTTCTCGTGGCTGCCACTTAGATAATTCCAGGTCATTTCACTCAGTTAGGAACATTCCTAAGTGATGAAGGCTACTGGACCGCAACCAGGGTCAAGCCCACATCCAGCACACCTTTTTCACTCCAGACCTTTTGTAGGGAAAGCACAGGAGGCAGCCTTGGAAGGAGCAGACTGCAAACGATAGCAACTAACACTATCACTGTCAATTTTCTCTTTCTTTTCCACTAATTTCAAAAGTAACTGCACCATTTCCAGGACGGCAACACTGATCAAATGCTGCAGATTCACAGTTGTATCTCCACAGCTGGAATCACGCTCAGCCATGGACACATGGAGATGTTCCAAGTCTGGCATCAACAGGTTTGCTGCAACAGTTTTTCCTTCGCACTTGGCAGCAGAGCAGCGAGTGCCGGAAGACGACTAGTCCCTCAAGGTGCATTGTCTTTCACATCATCCTGTTATCTTTGTGCCTCCATCCCCACAGAGAAAGTCAGCTTCACACCGGCATGCACAGATGAATATGCCGGTGATTAGGTTGGCCGGCAAGTATCCCCAGATGGAGATCCCTAATGCAGTCAGCAAACTGTCCATTCCAGGCCGCAAATTTCTGTGTTTGCCGGCTGGAACGGATGACAAACCATTACCTTCGGTCAGACTGAAAATAAAAGTTTAAAATGATTGATATAAAAATCATCTTTCTTTGGAAAGCTGCAGCAAGCTCATGCTAATTTCTCCAGTAAATGCCGATCCCAAGCTGTTTTGTGGGACTCCTCATTTACCCAAATCTCTTCCAACAGGAAATGCAGAGTGCAAAGTTAGCCCATAGACCCATCGGACCACGATGGTCAAATCAATGAAAGATATGCCAGGCTGAATTGTACCAGAATTTTCTTTAAAGGAGTGCCAGAACATATTCAACAAAAACCTTCACTGAGGCTCAGATTTGATGTATGTTTGGACGAGGATAATAAGTTAAGGCAATCATGATCCAGAATGGTGAAAAACCAGTCATGCTCAAGGTTGTCATTATAGAGTAATTATAGCAATTACATGTCATCTGCCTTGCATTATTTAAATTTACTACCACAGTGAGCCAACGTTATTTTTTTCGGTTGATATTTTGGTTTTGTAACAACATAGTGTTCCAGTGGGTGCGACAACCTGCACAGTGCCAAATGCAACAAGTGGCGATAAATGCAAGTAAAACATGTAGCTTGCATAGCCACTATGGGCAGCAAGTGAAACCATTTTGATGCTGCACAGAGAAAGAAAAGAAAAGAGAGGAAAGGGAGAGGGCTTTTGTTTGTGTGGATATTTTTGTGTTTGCGGGATGCATCACAGGAGGCCTTGGCATACATTGAACTTAACATGAATTCCAGATGATCAAAAGGATGAATACTAAAGTGAACTCTTCCGTGGTTTAACGCACCGTTTCAACATTCACAGCATTTCCAGTAAATTAACATATTCTTTGGTCTGCCTGTGCTTTGAATCAACAGACAATGACCTGATAAGTACACAGTGATCCTACAGATCATTTCAGAGACTCGGTTGTGCAGAGAAACCTATAGAGTTCCAACATTATTGCCGGGGGTCAAGGCAGAAAACAGCTCTCCTGGCTGCTTTTGCAAGTAACTTTTTGCAATTTACTCATACAACAGTGTGTAAAATCTCAATAATTCACTCACTGTTGTAGCCATAATGAAGCAGTTCTCCAAATCTTAACGAAGCAGTTATTTTACCCTAAACATCTGTTCTCCGTATGCAAATTCTTAAACATAAAAGTGTAAGATTAGGAAACGTATGTGTTACTCTGGAGAATGTATAGAACAATAGCACATTTTGTTGCATAATTAGGACGACTTTCGGTAAGTCCAGAGTATAAAAACGAATGCAAAATTTGCTTTCTACAGCTGGATATTAGCTTCTGGCAGACAAATCTATATCAGCAGAGGAGATATGGAGTTGTCCATCAGAAAGCACGAACAAGATGACTTATTTTCTAAATGCAAAAATGTTAAATGTAGTAATTGGATGACCAAATATAAAGGATCATTATCAAAAATGTTATAAAATAATGTAAGAGAAAAGAAGGAATACCACAACATATCTTCTTAAACAATGAAACATCAATATAAACAGCAGTTTCAACAATTCAGGCTATAACAACTTCTCAATCCCCTTACTACTATCCACCCTGTCTACAGGTTTTCAGATATATCCCTCCGAGCAGAAACTCTGCTTTCCAGCCTGGTTTTAAAGGATCAGTACATTTCTTTTTAAAAACAATTATCAGGTGCTCATACAATGTGTACATTGACAGAAGTTTTGCTTGTTGGAATCATTTACTTTGCTCGTGAAGGTCACAATTCTACGTGAAAAAATAAATACATTTACCAACATAATGGCAATAATTCCAAAATGTCAGAGGTCCTAAACAGGTAAATGAAACTCAAACTATCTACATAAATGCCACCAGAGGTAAGTATGATGTATGAACAGACTATTTACTGTGAATGACCTGTGTGTTGAGGAATATCTGTCTGTAGGTGAAATAGCTGATTTGAGGGAATTTATATGTTCAATAATTCTTTCGTAAAAAGTTCCCAACTCTCCACATTCGACACAGTTAAATCATGAAGCAGGAAAAGAGCCTACGGTAGGCCACGCTAGGTGTAGATATGAGGAGAATGAAATTGTATAAGAAATAGACGCAATACTCATCTGCCTAGAGATTGCAGGGCAGACTGACATTTTGATTTCTTTCCTGCAAGTTTGATGTTAATGATTTGGCTTTGGATGGGGGACCTTCATAGAGTCTGAGCCATATGAGTGCAATTTCCGTCCTGGGGATGAAAGCACATCGATTGCCCTCTGATGGTTTTTATGGGGGGCTGCTTTCATCCAGACTGAGACATTATTGAACTGCACTCACCATTAATGCAGGACTGATTCTGTGTAACTATATCAACAGGAGTCCGGGCAAACATTCAATATGCTATACTTGTATGATGTAGCAACTATACCACCGCACAAGTGTTCTGAGTGAATATGCAAATATCAAAGAGAAGGGGGATAATTTCATTTTCCTTACAATGGAGCACAAACCTCATATGATCCAGTGAATAAAGACGACAGGAAGTCAGCACGCCAGCCACCCATGGTAGGCATAAAAATGAGCTTTTTATTCTCAGTAATTGATTAATATTGCAATTAGACTTTGCAGTCGGCAAACCCCTCTGCATTCACATTAGGGAATTTTATCCCTGCTGGTGTGCAGTAGGAAGGATGCTGTTGGAAGCCTTTCTGCCTTTATGAATCCCTCTCTCAGTGTCTGCTTGGATTAGGGAATCATCCACAGCTGCCTCTGCTGCGCTGATGGGGTTTATGCACGGGTTAAACACTGAAATGTGCTCAAGTGATTCCCTTATAGGCCAAACCTTACTGAATTGACCCACAAAGACACGGAGGAATGCAACTGTCTAAATGAATACGTCTAGACAAAAGCTGCTTGTGAAGACATCACAAAGCCGGTATGCTTTTTTGTTAGCATTACAGCAGCCGCCAAACACATTCAAGGGCTGTTTTCATCCCAAAGATGGCTCAGAAAATATTCAACGTATATTTTCCATCGAGTTAAGATGCGCTCTGTGTTTCAGTAATTCCCGAGAGAGCACGATTCACCTCAAATATGATTTGGCATGATATAGTCTGAAGTACCTCATTAAATGCTTCACATATCTGTTTGAAAATAGGGTAAAATACAACTGGCAAGGGAATTATAGATTTTATACAGTTGTTACAGAGCCAGGTGTGCTTTCATGAGCTGTCTTCATCACAGATTACATTTGAGACGGCAGGACAAAGATTTCCCTCTTTAACTCTTGGCTGTCTGCAAAATGTGCATTCGTGCCCCTGAAAGCATGAGCAGTCAATTTATTTAATCAATCTTGCTGCTCGGCTGCAGTGAACGGCTGAGCAATCAATGATGCCTTTAACCTTTCATTTGTGTCTTTAAGCTGAAAATTCCCAGTGTGGGTACAATCTAAACCTGTAATAGGGACACCTGGTGATATTTAGCACCCAACACAAGACTGCAGACTCGGCATCTTTACCTGGAGAGGCAGCACCGACCTCTGCTCTTTTTACTTAATTTACTGACAAACTATAAATATGGAACACAGAAGACTCACCTCTGCACTCTAAATTAGTGCAGCACGAGGTGAGCTAAAGGGCAGGGGTTATTTTAGAAGTCAGATGTGTTTGCATTACTGTGCCATAAACAAAAACCCATATGAATGTCAAGAGGTCCAATTAGGCTCCCTATTACTATATGCGGCTGTACGCATAACAGGTGCAGCTGATTCAGAAAGTACGACTCTTTCCTAAATAATGACCAGAGTCAGACACCAACATTGCCCGCAGACAGCGTGGCACATTATCCCCAATGTTGTCTCCCCTTGTTGATCTGAGATCTGCTTATCCCTTCGCTCCTTCACCTAATGGTCTGGAGTTAAGGAACCAAGACTGATTGTTGGTCCAACCTGAACAACAAGTTACACGAAAGCCATGCTACACAAACCCACAGGACACTTGCATCTCATCCAATTTGCAGTTTTGTTCTTTAGCCGGCTCGCTCCTCTTTTTCTCTTTTTCTTTCTCAACTAAGACCCACAATCCCTTCAGATCTCAAGAGGCTTAATCAGTGTCTGTGTCAGACTACTTCACGGCAGCCTTTGGCCACAGCGGATATTATCCATCTTTTCCCTCTAACAAATCTGTCAATCCACTCAACGGGAAATGAAACTTTTCCTTTTTGCAGACAAGCAAACTGTTTGTCTGAAGCAACGCCCTGGCAAAGGAAGAAAAAAAAAACTAGAGAAAGCAGAACAACACAAATTCGACATTAAAATACTCGACGATGAGAGCTCAGAGGTGACTGTGGAAGAGTGCGAAAGTGGCACAGGCTCCACAAAAAAGGAATATCAAGAATAAAATACTGGTTTCAAATTCACAATGTATGCAAAGGGGTAACCAACCAGGGGAAAGCTTGCTTTGATTTGACTCGATTTGCATAAACCCTCCCAACTATGCTTTTAATAAGTGATCTTCACCCAGGGAGTTGCCGGTGCATAGCAGATTAGCATATTCCAGACAACATAACCACTGGTTGGTTTGGAAAAAAAGAGAGAAGAAAAAAAAAAGTGGTATGAGGGCAAATTGGCAGAATAGCAGGGGAGAATGAGGGGGGAATGTACCAAACAGACCTGTTTGTTTTGGATTTCATTTTCAGTAACACAGCAATAAACAGCTACTGCTGGAGAAATAACCACCTCTTATGACTCCCCTGCTAATTTGCTAATGGCTGGGTTGTTTCATAGTGCCCCCTAGTGGCTTGAAAAGTGTCAGTTTGTGTGATGTGAAGGAAGCAGTTGATCGGAAAACCAGAAACTGTGCAGCAGCAGCAGCAACAGCAGAATAACACCAGCAAAGCCTCTGGCTTGCTGAGGACAGACACTGACAAGGGAGGAGGGGGACATAAGAAAAACATGGTGCCGAGATGCAAACCTGACATTAAAATGGAATCTTATTCCTTTTCAGAGCAATTCTGTGTAGTCTATAAAACATGTTACAAAAGCTGGAAGATGAGAAAAACATCCTGAAACAGTGTGTTGCATGTATGATGTATGAGGGACGTGTCTAAAGGAGACCTTTGAGGCAGGAGTCTCCTACGTGATCATTTCTTCACACACTAGAGGGGGCTAGATCATTAGGAGCAAGTTACATTAAATGAAAGCTGATTATGATTACAGAAAGTGCTCTGGTCACCACATTCTGCACCTACAGTAAGACTCTCTCTCTCTCTCTCTCTCTCTCTCTAACCCCAAAGAGGCACAAATTTGTAATTTTCCTGGTCACACAGAACAGATAAACAGCTACATCAGTGTCAGCTGAATCAGATACTATGAGCTGGGTCAGGTTAATCCCCCTCCCATCATATTACCCTTGAGAATGAAGTGACATTGACTGGTGGATGAAATAATGACAAAATAAAAGATATAGAGCAGCGGGTCCACACTTCAGTGCCCAGGATAAGCTGAAGTGCCAGTTAATTTGCTGCAACTTTAATTTGCATGTATTTGAAAGGCCGGAAACTAATTGGTAGTAGATAGTTGTGTGTTGATAGAGGAGAACTGTCAGAATATTGGCAGGAACGGGGACACAGGGTCCATTGTTTAACCGCCTTCCAGAGGGAGTAAAATCTCATTAATTGGCACAGTGAAGTTTCAGTTAATAATAAATCCCACCTAAAAAGATTCAGAGCTGTGACATAATTTTTCTGACTTCGTATTTTGCACAAGATTCAAAACAAAAACCCAACACCAGCATGAGAAGCTGCAATCATACTTATCGTGATGTGTTTACTCAGCTCACATTATTATGTGTCGCAGTTTCTTTCACAGATGCGAGTCTGTGAAGACTCATCCGCACTCTAATCATGAATTATTCTATACCCACGCTCTCAGCGATATCTAATCCCAAAAGTAATGCAAGCAATATCCCAGCAGCCGGTTTTCACTTGCATTAAGAACATTATTGCAAATATAATGGACCAATCATTTTCATTTTCAAAATAGAAAGAATCCTATGTGGATTTGTGCAACAGGTAAAACAACTGTAGTATGCATTAATGTATGTTGTAGCTACAGAAAAATCTTCAATTAAATTTTTTTTATTATTATTGTTTATGATTTCTTTTACAATTCCAATAACTGATACAGAAAATACTGCATATTGCTTTTAACTGTTGCAAAATATCTTCTGAAGCTGCATCTATGTGTGCATGTATTACAGAAAATACAAACATAATCAGCGTGCTTTCTACATTTCCATTCATCAATATTTGCATTTAACCATTTGGCTTTGAAAACAGCAGTGCAATGTTTAAACAAGATAACAATGGGTGGCAGTTGAAAGTATCATGCCAGATACTGCATAAAGCAGAAGTTGAAGATTTGGCTTCCCGAGGTTTTCATCTACTGCATGCATGTGATGGTCAGCAGTTTACTCTGAGCTTCCACGGCCAACTGAACACTGACCAGTTTCCTTGACAACAGAGTGCAACATCTCAGCCATTTTCTTATCAGTGTCCTTGGTGATCAAACTCTAATTAGTGTGATTTATGTATTTTTAAAAAACCCCACCGTGGCTAAAATTGGTCCCATTTGCTCAGAGCACTGAAAGACAGAGACAATATTGTTGTTTTTTCTTCTTTCTTTTTTCCGCTGACCTTCGCTGTGCCTGCTTTAAGGCTGCATCCTGGAGTCTGTCCGTTGTTTTAAACAGATGCCTGTTGTTGATTCTGATTTATTTACCCCTCCTCCATCCATCCACGTGCTCTAGAAGCATCTGCAGGCCCTGTGCTTGGGGGGCAGCTGAATGTGTGTGTGTGCAGACAGTTTACATGTGTGGAGATGATGTCAGCTTTACAGTGTGAGTAAAGACAGATGTGTCACAAGTACAGACACAGTCAAGAGAAACACTGCACTGTGCTGCACAAAAGACCACTCAGTTTACGTTTACAGAGTAACTCTTAGACCCATAATGTGGAGAGTTTTGGCCATTTCACGTCACTGATGGCCGAGCTAAATTAAATAACTCGCTGCCTCCCCTTCTGAATTCACTCTCAGGAAATGATGATGATCTGCAGGTTCTGATCATTAGTAAAGGAAAACAGGAAGAAACAGAACAATAAAGAAAACAAAGTCTAATTCACTGAGCTCAGGGAGGTTCATCTCCACACAGTCTCACCTGCTCTGAACAGTAACTTAGAGCTCATGTTAGCAAAATCGACATAGATGTTGAAGCATAACTTAGTTTCATGAACTAAACTGAAACGCAATCTTAAATATTTTCCAAACCATTGCATTCTTGTGACTAAATAAACAGAATAACCACAGAAAGGTTTGAATTGAAATGTTAAACTCGGATGCAACTGAGCAAAACATAAAGCCTTGAGCTTTGTGAAAAAAACAGAACTTTCACACGTTTGGAATAAAATCACATCTTCATGAGGGACCTCAATGTGTTTTCGTGTTCTTTTCTGTTTGTACTGCATGCATTCTCATCACGCTGGATTTTGTCTAAGCATTTTATAATCATTTCATAACGTGTCACGATGAGTCAGCTTTACAACAAGCAGTGGCCCACTGGTGGGTGGGTCTTCATAAAGTTATGCAAAAATTGTTCAAATCAACAAAAAAGAAGTAAAGTAAATGTTTGAATTCCCAAAATTTGGTGAAATGCATTTAAACAATGCACAAGACATATTTCCATTTGAGGCCATGCTCATAAAAAAGACAGAACGTGGAGATTTTGAATCCAAAAGACACAATGTGTGCAATCCTCATGGAGAAAGTGGGGCTCAGGTGCAAAACTATAAGTCAGTAATCAAAGGGGGAAACACTCCACAAAAAAAGCTTGTGATGGAATATTTCTGTTTCAGTGTCATCACCACAAAGCTTTAGCGAAGGTTTGGAACAAGCTGATGCTGTCAGTTAGAAGAGAAAAAGATGATTTTAACAACCTTCAACCAAAAATGGAAAAGCTGCATGCCAAAGGGGTTAATTCTTGTGCATTGTGTTCCTTTGAAGTTTGTGAGGTTTCTATTAAAAACCTGCTTTACAGGCTGCTGAGCAGACACCATAGACTGTATATATAGTGGACGTAGCATCTGGCTCCAGAATTGAAGCCCACCCGGAAGTGTCAAAAACTTGCAATATCACGCCGTCCGCTAGGGTTGGCTCCAAAAAGCTTTTTCTCCATGGACCCCAATTCATTTTTGGAAAAAATAAAATTTGTTAGACTGATTTTCTACAGCTCAGGATTTTTTCCCGTTAGTTTTCATGGTCAAAATGAGAGATCAGGTAGCCGATCTTAAAATAAATCAATACTGAATTTTAAATAAATCGTTAAAGTTGGCGGAGCCAGGGGGCGTGGCTATACTTGATAGACAGCAACAGAAGCCTCTGCGGTAAAATGTGGGCGGGATAAGAGAGTCTTCAGCCAATCCAGCCCCTAGTTGCTCTCCGGTCCAGTCTGTTTGATGACGCTTTTTACGTCACTGGCTCCAAAAAATCCAAAACGGCGACCAGGAAGTAGCAAAATCCGGGCTTCATTTTCTCTGCGTTGAAACCAACGGGTGACGTCACGGTTAGTTTACGCCTGGCAGACACACACGCTCCTTCCTCTTACATATACACACAGTATATAAACAATATAAGTAAAAAATGGAGGCGGGTTTCTCTGCGAGGAAGATGCTGTAGGAGATTTCAAATGTGCTGGTATTCTTTAAACAATATTGTAAAGAACATCTGAGGCTGGCCTACCTCTACTTAATGTTGCTCTCTCTCAGGTGGGATGTGAGATCGAGAGCAGAGGTCACGACCTTCCCGAGGCAGCAGCTGATTCTTTTCGCCTTTGTGTAATTCCTCTGTGTGCGGATAATGTTATTGTGACATCCAAGAGGACACTCCACAATATGGAAGAGGCTTATTAGCAAGAGCCAAACAAGCCCACATGGGCGCTCATAATTCATGCAGGTTTCGGCCTGTCTTGTAAAGAGACAGGCATTGATCAGGAGAGCCCACCCTGGCTGAAGTACAGCGCCATGACGATAACTCGATGAGAGGAAATTTTGACAAATGCAACCGAGGCCACAAGAGACTTTGCATGAGGTTGCGGTGCTGTCATTTCTGGACAAAGACCAGATGTGAATAAACATACACACACTGGCAGGCTGAATCTACAATAAACTTCCAAATAAAGAGCTGCACCAAGACATGCCAAAAAAAAAAAGGAGAGAGAGAGAGAACTCGCTCACATATGTTCACGAACAACCAGCCACACGCACGTTGCAAATACCCGTGAAAGCTATCATGGTGAATGACAGCTTATACATTGGATGCCTTTGAATGGAGGCCATGAAGTGACAGTACGTAAGTCCCATTGCTCAGCCAAGTATAAAGAGATTTGATGGAGCATCTGTTTGGAGAGCACTGAAACAACAGGCGGAACAAGAGTGGAAATCTGGACCAGACAGTCTGCACATTGTCATGCAGCTTCAAATTATAACCCATAATAGACACAACAATGGAAAATCACGTTTACGCAAACAGAAGACTTACAGAATTAAAATCAGCACATTGTGCGATATGAATGCGTTTCCTTCATACATCTTATATTATTAACTAACACTGAAAACGATTTGCAGCAGCTGGTACAGACGTCCAGCTCTGGGCATCTATGTACGGAGACAATACGAAGAGAACGGTAAAGAAACGTGAAGTAATTTGTATCTAGAGGAGCCGTACTGTCATTCAGTTAGAACAAGGCCTTCACCTTGTTGTCAGCTTAATATGATTGTGAGTCACAGCCAATGACAGAGCATCTGTTTGTGGCACGGAGGAATCAATACTCCAGAGTGAAGTGTCATTTATCTTGTTACGCACTGACTTTGAAAATAAAAGCCCTGCTTCATCCTGAATGTGGGGAAAAGGGTAATCATACAAAGCAGCTCTTGTGAATTTGAGCTCAGTCTTGAGTTATGCTTAAAGATTTTTATCTCAGCAAAAATACAAGCTATTCGTAAGCGTTGGAACCATTAAAAATGTGCTGCTTGTCATGTTTCGCTAATGTTAAGGCTGAATCTGAACTACAAGTTGCTAAATATATAGAAAAGAATAAAAAATACATTTTTAAAAAAAAATATTGATGAGTTGAATAATAAAGCAGCATAAAAAGGAAATACCAAAGTAAAAATAGTGAGGTACTTTATACCAATGTTTGGTTGAGATTATTCTTTTCAAGAAGCTGCAGGAGTGCAAAGAAACATCAAACGCCAGAGTAAACTCTTCAAAAAGCTTCATACCAAGCAAGTAAAGAAGCTCTAGTTCAGACAGATTTGTCAAGAAAAAACTGTTTATTCTTTATGCATATTGCTTCATGTTTCTCTGAATAGATTCTGGACACTTCCGATTTCTAAATTTAGGAAGTAAACATGAAAGACTTGGGTCCTAAAAAAACAACAAACCCATGATATCATCCAAGTTTCTGTTAACAAATTGGACATCTTTCCTCTGCAGTGCGGGGGAATTGCTTTAAGGACACACTGAGAGGACAGGGGACTGCTTTCCCGGGATGTTGACATATTTTCACATTAACATTAACTGCTCGGCTCATAAAGTTAGTTTCCAGTTTGATATCCAGGTGCCAGTAAATTCCAGAAAGTGTGTGGAAAGAAGTTTAAAGTTTGTATACGAGATGCTTTGTAAACCTGTCGGTGAGCTGACATGCCTGTGCTCCTTGCTCCATTAGCTTCTCCGTCATGGCGCTCCCTCCCCGCTCCGTCTTGCAGTGATTTATGACGGAGCGGAAAGACTGCAGTGTCGCAATTTGTGTCCTATCCGCATGTCACCAAAGTGGTCCGACTATTTAAACTGTCTGTAAAAGAAGAAGTTAATCCCTGAGATCTACACCTGTCTATTTACAGGTTGTTTTATCTATATCTTTATGACATAGGCCTACCATTACAGGATTCATTCATGTGTCAAGACTACAATGTTTAATTCTTGATCTGCACTGTTGCTGCCTTCCACTCAGCTCTGCCACATATAGTTGTTTTTGTTTGAAGATGTTCAAATGACTGCATAGTGCACAATTTACTTTCCTGTACCCTTGTTCAAAATGATGCCTTTGATGGAAAATTCATTATTCTAAAAAAGACATGCAGGATTGTGAGTCCTTGGTTTTGCATATTCATCAAACTGTTGGTTTGCCTAGCCGCGCTAGACAACCCACGGCAACAAATTTAATTCTCTGCCAGAGTGGGTCTAGTTACCCTCGGTAAGCCTCAAGGTTGGATGCTCCTAAAACTGGCCGACGAATCACCATGAAGTGTAGAGTCAGAAGGCGGGCGTAACTAAGTGACGACAGAGGCGCGACGATTCTGACAGGAACAACCGGAAACAACTAGCCTAGCTGCGCTAGACAACCCACGGCAACGAATTTAATTCTCTGCCAGGGTCGACAACAAAACGACAACAGTCGTTGTGCTCCATTAGCACCGACTCTGAATAATCTTTCTGCTAACATGTCTGTAATATACTTGAGCTTCACCCATTGACTGAATAAATAAGGCTTCACCGAACTACGGCATCCTCTGATTTCCGGCGCTCTAGGAACTACGTCAGCCTATTCGTTGCGCTGATTGGTTGTATACCTACCCAATTGCTGTAGATTGATTTGAAAGACAACCTTTTAGCCTGCCTCCCTCCCTCCCTGTCGAGAGTTCCTAGACCCGGCTAGGCTAACTGTTGGTAAAACAGAAGGCCAATATGTTGAATTCTGGCAGCTCGGCTTCTGGGACCCTTAAAACAAACCTCAATATCTTTTTTTTATTACAAAAGTCCTTAAAAACATTGCATTAAATCTTCCACTAACCACGCTAAACCAGTCCTGTGTTGGTGGCATCAAGAACATATCTGGCAAATTGCAGCCTTTATAAATCTGGCAGGGAAAGGTCAATAATTCAAAAGGTTTTCCAAGTTATTTCTTGTAGCCAAGCCTCTGTGATTCTCACCAGATGGCATTAAATCAGTGGATTATCTCAAGAGGAATTACTGAAACCATCAGTGCAACTCTCTGCATTACTGTGCCGTCTGGCAAAGCGCCCTTTAAGCGCTCATATGTCGCCCATAGGAATTTAAAAGAACATAAGAAAAGTTTAGCTGAAATATCGTCTCTTTCTCTGCTACTACCATCTTCTCAAATAAATGTAACCTCAAAAGGACTGCTGTTGTACATGGACACAGAAATATTTGAACAGTTCTTTCTAATGATGACATCTGCACAGATATTTTATACTTTTATAAATACTTAAACATCTCTAATAATGAAAGTGAAACAGCATCCGACTGTCAGATTCTGATAAAGTGCACGGTAAAATTCTGATTTAAAAATGCATCTACAGCAGACTTTCTTTGTTTTGGTAATTGCATTTGTATTTTGTCACAGTAAGTATCCACAGTGTGGCACTGATTTGTGTCCTATCCACTTCATGTGTGAGTAATTTTACAAATAATAACATTTTTTATATGCAGACGATTTGTTGCTTTCTATGGGAAAATATTTTATCTACCTCAGAGGTTAATATTACGCACAGGAAGTCGGTTGTTCCAAGTAGTTTGAGGCTAATTTCCACTGTTGTAATTCAAATGCATTGTATGGTTCCAATTTAACGTTCTAATCTGCTCAATGACATCTACAAGCTTTCACACGCGAGGACAAGTCAGTGCAACTAATAATTAACTGATGTGCTCATCTTGTAGTTGAGCTGCAACAAAGCAGGTACACAACGTATGCTTTTACTGATGTCAAGGTTGAAGACAACACAGTACTGGCGCTTTTCTTTCCAAAACTGTTACACAAAACATTACAAAAGATGATTAAAAAAAGAGAGTAATACTCAGAGGAATCAAGAAAATCTCTGACTGAGGCAAGATTTCATTTCTTCATGCGTACCTACAGTTATCTGTTACAAAAAAAACTATATTTTCACTCTCAGTAACCAGAAATCCAATCTTGTCATCACCTGCCTTTGCCTGAAAGGCATGTACCGTGTGAAAATATTCTAAAACAGGGTTGTATCCTGGGCCAGAACAAACAGGCCTTTCAGGTCTCAATTAGATGCTCAATTGGCACCTTTCATAGTCACCCAGTTTCATCTACAGGTTGGGGCTGTTCTCAAGCAACAGACCAATCAGACATCCTACAAACCAGAAGACTCATCCATAAAAGTATTACTGTGTCATTTTAGGAATTGCAAAATGCCCATGTGCTAATAAACATGGCAATTCTACTGACATTTGATCATACTTACTGTAAAATGACAAAAATAATATGCAATACAAAAAGTGTATTTGATGGCACACTGTGTATTTTGCACAAATAATACAGTAAATGTCAGCAAACTATTATCAGTAAAATCAAATTATTTGCTAATCATTTTAGAGCAGGGGTGTCAAACATGTGGCCGACTTTGTAAAGTGTAAAAATTACAGAGAAGACATCATTTGCAAATTGGAAATTTGTAAAATTATAAATTTAAAATAATCTCTAGGCTCTGACAAGTTGTTTTGATCATAAAGTAAAATACTATATTGCTCATTGTTCATTTCTGATTTTTGTGTTTCATTTTTGGAATATTTTCTCTTGTTTTTGTTGTTTTTTGTTCTTTTTTTTGTATGGCTTCTGTTGCCTGTCTCATGTTTTTGTCGTTTTGCATTTCCTTTTGTCTCCCTTCCATCATTTTGTTTCCCATTTTTGTCGTTTTGCGTCCCATTTTTTGCACTTTTTTGTCTTGCGTTTGTTGTTTTGTTGTTTCACAATGTACTTTTTGCACTAAAACAAAGGAAAATTTTGGAGTTGTCATTATTCACAGGTTATTGTGCACTGATTTTACTGGTCCGTCCCATTTGAGATCAAATTGTGCTGAATGTGATCCCTGAATTAAATTGAGTTTGACATCCCTGTTTTAGAGAGTCAACAAATAAGGGTCAGTTTTCTCATCTTTAAAAAGCTGAATAACATTAAAACAATAAAAATAAACTCCACTGACCTACTCCGGGTATCTTAGGTCATGCTTGACACTGTAATATTTGAGTAAAAATCTGCCAATTCTACTGCAAACAGTGCAGGACTAAATCTCTGGAGTTTCTCATAAAATATCATGTGGCTCCAGTATTGTCACCACCCTTGTGATTGTTTTGCACTCAATAAATCAATACACAATTGCTAATTTATTGTGAGTATTCATCATCTCAATCCTAATATTATGACAGCACATCTTCAAGCATCACCATCAGGTTACAATCTCCACTTACACACAAGAAATAACAAAACCCAAAGCGACAATATCCAGGAAATTTACTGAGCAAATCTGTGCAACCCAGACAAACTGTGTAGAATTTAGTGGCTTCATGTCCTCCTCTGAAATGTCATCATTTCATGTGTGCAACGAACAAAGTTAAGCTCGGTTTTAGTTTATTGTTCTACAGGAATTCCACAGTGAACTGCAGCTGTAAGCTGTCCAAAGCTCCTTATGCTCTGTGTTTCAATAAAACACACCCGAGCAGCAGCATAAGATCAATATGTTACACTTCATAAGCAAAGAGAGACAAACAGTGTTTGTGTTATGTCTGCTGTTGTCATTACATCATTACGAATTTATGCAAAGCGCTTTCATTATGCACTAGGCCAAAGCTGGAGGGACCACCTTAAATATTTATTGATTATAAATGTCATATTTCACTTTAAACTTGCTTTATTCATGGTTGGTTTACTCTTTGCTTCAGTTAACATTCCAGCATGTTTGCAGTCACCCTCTGCTCCAGCAATGCTTTACAGGCTCTATATTAGCAAAGGTTTAAACAGTTTACAATACAGTGCTAACAATAGTTGAAAGAGTGTACACAGCTGCACTGCACTACAGCATTTCCTTCACGCTACAGCAGGACTTATATGTTGTGAGATTTAAGCGCTAAGTATAAAACGGTCAAATAAAAATGTAAGTTTTGCAGTTAAGTGTGTTTTGCTCTCTTCTACTAGTTCACCTCACCATCATTACATAACCAATCCACAATAGTGAGTAAGTGAAATAATGGGCCATGAGATTATTAGTACATCTATTCAGTTCCTTCTCATCCAACTAAATGCAGGTGCTGTCTGGAGAAAAAAATGCTGCACTGAATTCATTTGATCTGCTTTGTTGCATCAAATGAAGCACAAACTGAGCAGATGGGAACATCTGTAGAATGGATGGTGCTTGATTTCAACCACAGCTACTGCAGCGATCCAAGGATGTGAAAGAAAAAAAAAACATCCTCAGAAAAATATAGGACTAATTAGTTAACGCTCTGTTCTTCAGCTCTGTCTGCTGAGCCCTTCCATTATCTGGTACTGCAGTATTAGTTGCCGTTTTAATATGCATATTTTCTAGGTCAGCATACATTATGTTCAACCAGAATTTTTTTGTTTCTTTCTTTCCTGGGATTCTTTCATATTTGTATGGGAAACTGTACTGAATTGCACAACGGATATGTGAAGAAAATCACTCTGGCCATAGTTTGAGCCATACTGATCCCGGTTCTGTTATTATGAGGGGTTTTTTTCTCCCTGCGGCTTGGATTTTATCCCCTCTGGAGGAAGATCAATTGTAATCATCTGAAGTCTCCATAGTAATGAAAGTGATGTAAGGCTGCTTTCAGATGCTGTTTTCACAAGCTCCGATAAATGCTCCATAACGATCATATGTGGTTATTGATATTCGCATGATAGCAAACATCCACTGTCCCAAAAAATGCACAATAGCCCTGCATAATTCACTGTCAGCAACTAATCCAACACTGAGGGGAAACAAATGTGCCTCATGCAGTGCCTGCTCGTGTTACTGTGCTGGTATATGTAGGTGTTTCTTCTGCAAAGCCGGATAAATAAACCGTCCATTTCTAAATGAGGGGACTGTGGCTGTGGAATATGATACAAGCAAAAGAAAATATAATCAGATCAAACATTTCAGATTTCAGTTGATATCCCCTGTTGGTATAATATTTGTTGTGTTCGTCTGTGGGGAGTAGGTGTCCTTATTATCACTTCAAAAAACCCGATTAACAATGTTTTATTACTCTGATATATCACTGATTCTGACCTGATGAGAAGTCTGCTAGAAAATTATGCATTACTTTTGTTTGTGGGTTCAGAGCCTCCATTTGTAATATATGTAATGAGAGTAAAAATATGAGAAAACAAAAATTCACAGCCACAAACCCGTGAGCAGATGCAATAAGATTGGGTTTAAAGTACACTGTATATAAAATGCAAACATATATTCATGAACTAATGGGGGCTATAACTATGAAAGTACTTTAAATTGCAATTCTACTATAAAAAAGGCACAAAAACATAATAATTTATCAGTTTAGCAACAAATTTAACAAAGTCTGTCCGACAAAACCTACAATAACAACTTGTATTTAAAAGCTGAGTTACAAACAGAAAAAAAAAAGTCAAATTTGATGGTAAAATAAAATATATATATCTTTAAAAAAAGTCAAATTGCAGCAACATTATTTTGATTCATTATGGCTATTTGCCCCTGTTGTCAGTAAAGCTTGTTTGACCAAATAAACAGTCCTGGTAAGAGCTATTTAGTTGAAGAAAAGCATGGAATTAAATATAAAGAAAATATCTCAGTATTGTTTTAAGCTTTGTGTAAAGTTTGTGACAATGATCAACAGTCAGCGTAAAAAACAACATTTTTTTCTTTTGTTCATCTGTTGCAAAGTTTGGCTACAAGCATCAAATGTCAAATTGTTTTATTGACTGTAAAAAAAATAAAATAAAACACTCGTATTCCAGCAGCTGGGGCACCAAAAATGTACTTTAAAATAACAGAAATTAACTATCATATAAACATATTGTATATTTTCATAATCAAATTACATTTTAGATGAGATCATGCATATTTTTTCAGCTTTTTTATGTTTAACAGGGAATATTAACATGGATTAAACAATTAAAATAGATATTAAAAATCTTTTTTATGAATATATAAATACGTACAAGACTTATTTCATAAACTAATAAAATCTGAAGTAAAATTACTGAGCCAATGCTTCATTGGCTCAGCAATGTTTCTGTGTGTAGTTGTCATAATGTGAATACAATACAAATGGTCATTTGTATTACTTAATTCCAAAAAATACATATTTCCAGGTGTGAAATTGTCCCTGCCATCACTATTCATGTGTTAAAAATGGTCTAAATCTGTCACAATATGACAGAAATGGTCGGAGGTGGCTCTTAGATGTGCTAATACAATATTTCGTTTTATTTAGTCAGCTTCACCAGAGTCCAGTTTCTCTATGGCATGAGCTGATTAATGTGTATCAAGACAATAATTCAAAAATGATTCCATGAATAAAAAAATATTCTATACATCGTGGTGAAAATATGTTTCAATATGTGGCTATGTTTGTATAAATGAGGTACTTTTGAAGTCTATGGGATATATCTTGCACACATGTTGTAAAGCTTTCAATTAAATGTGCCCTTGAAATTTCTATTTTTATTGTTATTTTATCTGATCGCTCTGTTTTTGTTACATGATTGCTTTGTTTTTATCCGTTTTATATCGTAAACATAGCACTTTGAGATTTTGCCTAAATAAAAGTGCATTACAAATAAAATTTATCATTATTATTATTATTATTATCATCATTTTACTAAAAGTAAAAACAAACTAATGTTTTTTAGATTCATGATGATCATATCTTTACAAATTACACAATTATTTGTTATGGAAACAATCACTTCAGAAAAAATGACTGGATATCACTAAAATATCAACTATATAACAGTTTGAATTTCATAACAACCACTTTCTACTAAGTTCCCCATTACAAAACACCTCTCAAGGAAGTGTGTTGATTCCAGATCACATGACCTGCTCCACATGATGTCATTTCCTCCTGAAGAAAAGACTCCAAGGCTTTCTGAGTTATTTAATATAATGTAGTGTGTGAATCAAGTGTGGATTTATCACGTCAACAGATTTACTACAATATCTTCATAAATAACTTTAAATTTCAATTTAACTCAGTTGTATATATTTTGAAGAATCTTTCTGTAAAAATGCCATGTGGTGTTTGGTTATAGGCGGCCATGTTGATTTTAGGCCTGAAAACAGTAAAAATGTCAACTCTGATACCTGTCAACTATGTTACAGAAAGTCCCACAATTATATACCGACGGAAGGCTGTGTAACACAACATTTGATTTCTGTTTACTATAGTTAGCAACCAGTAGTTAAAACACAAAATTAGAAATGGAGCAAGTGGTGAGCTGCAAAAAATCAGGAGTGACCTTCCTTCCTCTAATCACAAATACAGTATTATCCACAACTGGGCGCATTCAGTATTTTACAAAGTAAAATTTATGAACACAGATTTTTAAAAACTTTTGGTTCAAAGTCAACAACAGGAAAAAGACAGAAACTATCATCTTCTAAACACCGCATACCAGTCAGAGAAAATCTTCTTCAGATAAGTTGTGATTGAAACTTTGCAAGTCCAACCCTGTCTACTCTATTGATGTTAATGGGACCATTTTTTTAGAAAGAGAAAAGAGTGAGAAGCAAACATAAATGTCCATCAAATTTTCCCTGAATGCCTCATTATTTTCCTTACTAACAGCTCTCTGGTGACGTGGTCTGGTGCGACTGGTGCTGCCTTTTCCAACAAAGCATATTCACTGAGGAGAACAGAAGGGATAATGACTGGACCCGCAGTGCAATTGTTTGGCTACAAACACCTGATTATGGCATTTCAGCGAGTTTGAGAAATGTGATGGCCGTTTCATTCTGTCTTTGTCTGTCAGAAATGATGGCCCCTGTAGCTTCTCAGAGAAGGCTGAGATGGAACTGGGGGCGAAATCAGACTGTCTCATAGTTATTCAAATGTCAGTGGAGTTCTGATTAACATGCAAGTGAGTAGATAATGATAGATTCCTTTTACAGTAATTATGAAGAATACTGAACATAATTACCAGCAAAGGAGTCTGGCGAGTGGGCTAAGATGTCAAGGAAAATAAGCAGTCTCATGTCAAGTCTGAAATCCTGTGATCTTGTCAGTGATTACCATGTTGAGCCATAATAAAGTTGCTCTAAGAACATTGATTAAACCACCAACAACCATTTCTATGGATCAAAATTACATATTTAGAAGTGAGTGCCTTAAAATTGCTCATTCTAACTCCATCCTGCATCATAGTTTCCTTTAACAATGTGCCATTCTCTGCAGTCTTAGCACACAAGCAATTCATTCTGAGTATCTTTAAGCATGTTCCTCTATTTGAATGTCTGTTGATTTTATCTGTAAAGTCTCTTCGAGTGTTTGAAAAGCTATACAAACAAAATGTATTATTATTATTAGTAGTAGTAGTAGCAGTATGTTTGGACTGACCACTCTTCTATCGTTCATGTTCTTTCTGAGTTTTTGAGCGTACTATATAAATATTTATTATTTATTATATTTCCATCCATCCATCCATTCTCTATTCACCGCTTTATCCTCACTGGGGTCGTGGGGGGTGCTGGAGCCTATCTCAGCTGACTTGGGCGAAGGCAGGGGACACCCTGGACAGGTCGCCAATCCGGCTACATATACAGACAAACAATCACACTCACATTCACACCTACGGGCAATTTAGAGTAACCAATTAACCTCAGCATATTTTTGGACTGTGGGAGGAAGCCGGAGTACCCGGAGAAAACCCACACATGCACAGGGAGAACATGCAAACTCCATGCAGAAAGATCCCAGGCCCAGACCGGGATTTGAACCGGGGATCTTCTTGCTGCAAGGCGAAAGTGCTAACCACTACGCCACTGTGCAGCCCCATTTATTATATTTATTATTATTAATATATAACATCACTTATCTCATTTATGTGTTTTTTAGCATAAAAACACACAATATGGACATGTTAACAAGGTTTTCAAAAAAGCAAAGAAAAAAGATTTTCAGGTTAAAATGAATGTATACTTTAAGAGATCACTCTTAATGACTCTTATTGACAAACGCCACAGAAGCTGATGACTATGCAGCTCCCCAGCTCTTCACAGCTTCAAAGCATTCTTCTGCAACCTTCCTGAACGTCAGACAGGACAGACAAATTTCACCATAATGCAACAGCGGTGGAGCTAAAGAGCAGACCACTTCTTTCTGAAGTGAGTAGAGAACCAAACAAGAATTTTATAAGATGATGTCAATGTTGTGTGGTGGAAAAAATAGTGGGGGATCTGGTACTTTGGACAGACAGAATGCCAGAAAATGACACAATGCTGGCCAGCGGGTGCCCCAAATGAGCCGTCGCCACTTCTTCAACAATGGCTGAAGTCAGTGTTCCTGGCTTACAAGTTGTCTAATCCGCTGAGATCACCACAAGAGAGCATGACAATAGCATAAAACCTGACCCACACGGTGCAAGTACAGTCCTGCAAGATGGATGTGGAAGTCATTTCTTCACATGTGGCTACCAGCAGAGCATGAGAGCAGCTCTCATATAAACAGTATGAACAACACAATCAAAAGATATTTATTTCCAAAAGATGACACCTAAAAAAATGAATCTTGCCTATCATGTAAAGTGTTCCATTAAGGAATGTGCTTCAATTTTAACTCTAAATGTTTTGAGGACATCTACCCCATGGCGATATCTCTCAGTGACGTGGAAAATATTCATCCTGATCCAAGAATTTGAGTAAAGTCATGCTGTTGGGCATTTGCTATATGATCCATTTTGCTCACATCAAGATCAATTACCCTTATAGGAAGGCCTGGCTCAGAACCACAGCTTATTTAGGAAAAATGTAGAGATTGCACAATACCTAAGACTAGAAGTACTGAAAAGCTACTGTTTATATTTTGCAGCTGGACGAATGTTGCACTGTTTTATTTCATAGATACATCGAGATGTTTGCTTCTCAGTGAGCCAGTGCATAGTCCCGCAGGTCTTTAAACACATCGTAATCTCAGTGATGATCCTTCAGCTCCACGGTGTCTGGATCACTGAACGCCAGGCTAAATAAAATCCAAACCAAGCTCAAAATGCTATGATGGGCCTCTTGCTAGATCCACAACCCTTTATTTTAAAAACAAGCCTCTGGACAACTGTGGGGAAGTTAAAAAGGATCAATACGGTATGATAAACTTCACTGAAACCCAGTTGGGGAATGCAGTAAAATGGCATAATGAAACTATAAACAGGGAGTTTTTTGTGTACTTATTTGCTCTGTGTAATTGCTCAATGACTGTTTATCTGCTCATTTTGGCACTGCATGTAAAAATTGTGGTTGTAATTCTAACAATTCTTTCTGCAAGGAAACTTTGCCAATAAATAAACTGGATTCAGGTCATATTAGAGGAATGCCGAAAGCCTCTCAAGCTACAGTTTACCTAATGACATGATCAATAAACGCTTCCTATGCCGCTGTCACTTTGAAAAGGCTGCGTG
This sequence comes from Acanthochromis polyacanthus, assembly GCF_021347895.1. Taxonomy (NCBI): domain Eukaryota; kingdom Metazoa; phylum Chordata; class Actinopteri; family Pomacentridae; genus Acanthochromis; species Acanthochromis polyacanthus. The sequence goes on from NC_067127.1 coordinate 8,100,325, forward strand.
ACAACTTGATTTAACCTCTGATACGTGCCTTCTAGGTGGGGTTCCTTTTCTGCTGACACCCCCCTGTCGAGGATCATATGATGCTCTTGTGTTGCTCTGTAATGTTTTGCATATGGCTCCAGGGCGAGGATCCAAAGTCTGAGTTGAATGGTGTTTTTGTTCAACACGGATCATCCCAGAAGAGAGCAAGAGTGCACACGGCTGCCTCAAACAAGGCTGTCAAGATGTCCGCAGAGGCCCCACGCCAGCACACCCCACCAGGCAGCTGCTGCCTGCCAGGCGCCCATCTACAAATAATCTACTGTGGGAGGAGGTGTCAGTCTGTTCTGTCAGGGTATACAGTGTATATTCAATCCAAAGTGAAAGGTTCAAAGCTGTTACACAAGGAACTAATGAGAATTTCAGCAGAACTGACCCAAATCTGAAACATAAGCGCTGTTCTGAGACTGCCATGTATGGATCATCAAGCAGGAACAGGCCCCAGGGCACAAGAAGGACAGTCAGAAATGTAATTTTTTGGAAATGACTAAAAAGAGACTCAAGAGACCCCAACAGCTACATAATTACAATAGACAGAAAACGAATACAGATACAAACCTATCCCAAAGGATACAAATTAACTACAAAGAGATGCAAACCACAAAGAAAACAACTTAGAAAAGAGTCAAAATAATAACTACAAACAGATTGAACAAAGTGCAACAAGATCACAAAGAGATAGGAAAGGACTACAAGAGATGCAAAACAACTACAAACAAATACAATACATTTACAAACAGATGCAAAACAACAACAAAGAAATGCACGTGTCTACAAAGCAATCAAAACAACTACAACATATGCAAAGCACTACAAAGTGTTTCAAAACAACTACTAAGCATTGCAAACCAACTATTAAGGGATGGAAAACTACTAAAGTGACACAAAGATTCCAAAAAATTGAAATGCCAAACAAGTAACGCAAATGACAACCACAAAATGCAATTCCAAAAGAATGCAAAACAACCACAAAGAGATGGAAAATGACTACAAAAGATGCAAAACAAGTCGAAAAAGATGCAAAATATCTACAAATTGATTCAAAACAACCACAAAGAGAAGCAAATGAAGAGAACCAAAGCACCTGCAAAAGGATGCAAAATAACTAGAGATACAATACGAATATAAAAAAGATGCAAAACGACAAGTAAGAGATGCAAAACAGATACAAAAAGACAGAAAACAAATGTGGGCAAAGGACTACAAAGTGATGACCATCAAAAGATACCAAAGGACTCCAAAAAGATGCAAAATAACAACAAAGATTAGCAGAGCCACAAGAAACACTTGCAAAACCAATACAAACAGTATGTCATAAAACAAAATGTCTTAGTATGGCAGCAAAAGATGTGACATATACCACAAAGAGCATAAACACATACCATAAAAACATGCAAAACTAACACTAGGACACGCAACATGGCCACAAACAGATGCAAATACAAAGACAACAACTACAAAGAGACAAAAACTAATGATGTGTTTGTGTCACTCTGAATGTCTATGTATGCATTTACAGGGTGCGTTTACATTTATCTGAGACGAGTGCAGTGCCCACTGTCAGCGGGTAAACTCTGATGTTGATGGTGTTGCCTAGCAACAGGCAGCCAAATTCCTGCTGAGGATTCTGCTGTGAAAGTGTAACAGGAAACAACTTTAAACCAAAATATGAGGGACTTTATCAAACGACTTCAAACTCAGCGCTGCACTTCCCCGGGTTCCCTGTAGTACGTCCGCCCTGTTTGAAGTGGATCAAATGAAGCGTAGTCGAGAAAAGTGAAAAACAGACATACAGAGATTCCTTCATTTATTAGTGAGGTCAATATATAACTGAGGGATTTTTGAAGTCCATGGGATATATCTTGCATACATTTTTTATTAAAAGTAAAAAAAAACTAATATTTTTTTATGTTCATTATGATCATGTCTTTACAAATTCCTAAATATTTATTATGGAAACAATCATTTATTAATAAAAAATGACTGGATATCACTAAAATGTCGACATTTTAGTGATATCCAACTAAATAACCATCTGAATTTAATAACAGCCACTTTCTAATTAGTTAAACAGTAACAAAATGAGCTCATTCAAAAATTGTTCTGATTGTGTTCTTTTTATTAGGTTGAGATAATCATGATAGATATTTCTTTTTGGTAATATACCAAATTTTATGTGGAAAATAACTAATTGCATCACTTTGAGCTAAGTTACCCATCACAAAAACACCTCTCAAGGAAGTGTGCTAATTCCAGATCACATGACCTGTTCCACATGATGTCATTTCCTCCTGAAGAAAAGACTGGCAAGACTCCAAAGCTTTCTGAGTTATATAATATAAAGTAGTGTGTGAGTCAAGTGTGGATTCATGGCATGTCAACAGGTTTACTACAATAGCTTTAGAAAGAACTTTCAATTTCAATTTTAGAATATATCTAGAAGAATCTTTTAGGCCTGAAAACAGCAAAAATGTCAACTATGATACCTGTCAACTATGTTACAAAAAGTGCTGTAATTATATATTGACCCAGTGGGATTATTAAGAGATGACACTGTAAAAGAGGATGTAAAGATTTCTTCTTGAGTGCTGGAATATTTGGGTACATTTAAGGCAAATTGGGGCAAACATATTTTGCTATTTGTGTTTTGCAATTATTATTTCTCAATGGCTCTATATTTTGGCGACCCTTTCTCATGATTAGTGGCATGCAGCTCTGACATTACTGTAGGACATAAACCATCATCTTTTATCATTTCACTGAGAACTACACTTCTTCTTGTATTACAAAACAGCCAATCAGATTTTGACAGTCTAGTGATCAGGTGGCTTGTCATACTCCATTAAGCCTGACTGCCATAGCTACAGGGTCCATGCCATAAATTCTTAAGTGCTCTGTTCACACTTTTTTGCTTTGGTATTTTTAGTTCAACTCGAGTTCATGTGACAAGTCAAAATCTCTTTTTTCCTCGAAACTCACCATGTAAAACGCAGCGCAACAACATCAAAAACCTAGTCATATGGCTTTGACCTCGATACAAATTGCTCACAGACAGTCGAGTTAACCGCAATCAGTTTGTCTAAACAGCATGAGAATATAGCTCATGCTACTGAGCCAATACAGTGTCTCACAGGCCTGGCTGCTGATACAAGTTATGTAAACGCTAAGGCGACAAGGCAGATCCCGAGAGGTGCCCGCTGGGGAGCTCTGGCCATCATGCCAGCTCTGAAACTCCAAGGCCAGACACTTCACAAATGTTCAACAAGTTGTTACTTTACTTTAAAAAGAAAAGGGGGGAAAGGACATCTGTCTTTGAGGTAAAATGTATAAACTGTTTTGATGTGAGATTACGCCCTCAGATTTAATTGCTTGAACCTCTAGCAGTGATCTGTGATTTTAAACAGTGGAAATGTTGCACTGAATACAAATAGCTCTGACTGAAAGCTGCTTAAATGCATACATTTTGCATATTTCATGTCACTACCATGAAGGAAAAATGTGCCACAAATCCTAAATAATCCACTTTTTTGAAAACAAAGTTGAAGGTAATTCACTACGGGGCCTTTTCTCAGTGCCACCAGTATCACATTAAACCAGGTCATTGTGGCAACTCCACTGCCAAGACGCATTAAAACAAGTCGGTATTCATCTTCATACAGTCTGAATGTTGAAACGCTACAGTGATGAGTGAAGATGCTGCCATTAGATGAGCCTAAACAAACCCTTGAGCTTGTGTTAGGAATAAACACCACGCAGATGTGTGACATTTCTGCATTATAGGTCATTCATTTCCTCTACATGGGTCGCTTGAGGTTTCATTCGGGGTGTCGGTGCCAAAATAAAAACAAAACAGACTTTGCTGCTGGAAAATGTTCCTCCTTTGCGGTTCCCATCTGTGAGTTAAGGATTATGAAAGTACACAAGGGCAGCAAACAGGTTAGTCAACAGGTGGGGCAGGGGAAAAAACCCAACACAAGTTGTTTCATATTAACGGCAAAAACAGTGCAGGCATGGGGAAATAACACAAAATATAAGAACTTCTGCTATACTTTGAGCCATTATTGGAATAGTAAATGTGCATTACAGAGAGATAAGAGTCCTCTAAGGTGTGTAAAGGGAATATAAAGTGGATTTATTACTAGGAGCGACTCTTGAAGTCCTCTCTTTGGTGACTACAGCGTTAATAGTCCTGGAAAGCCCCACCTCCACTACCACCTTTTATGTTAATTTCAGCGTGATCCGTGCACGGACCAGAGAGAGACGCTGGATCTGAAGGCTGCTGCTTCTTGTCGTTGAGGCTTTTGGATCAACTGAATCTCTAGTCTGGACTTTTTTTCTTTTTTTTTTTTTTTTTAAATTCCTGAACGTGTCCTCCTTGCAATGATGTCGCCGCTGAGGACGCGCAGCTGAATGTGAACATTGTGGATCCAAGCAGCTTTCAAGAGAGGAGGTGAACGCACCTTGCATCCAGCCATGGGAGGTCAGATCACCAGACATACCTTCTGCGGTAAGGACATGTGGCATCGCGGGGCAGGAGACTCCCGGGTTGATGCGTGATTTTTCGTGCATGCAGCGATATGGGGGGATATGAGACGATATGATCGAGTTGCAAAAGCGCGCTTGTGCAGCTTTGAGCCGCCGTGCATGAGGACTGTAGGCGTTCTGGTAGCCGAAAATAAATGAGAAGTGAAAGTAGCTGCTTTGGCCAAGTTTAAGCACCGTTTGGAAGTCACGACTGGCTTAGAAATAAGGAGACTCCACTTTTCAGATCCTCTACAACACCATTATGAGAGAGATTCAAGTTTGTCTTTCTTGATCTGCTATTTCTAAATCAAATCAAACTTCATTTATAGAGCATTTTTCATACAAATAATGTAACACAAAGTGCTGTACAACATTTAAAAACATTAACAACAAGAAATCCCATATCCCCCTCCCTCCCTATATGCACACATATAGGCAGGGAGGGTGCCTAAGTTGGAGTGAAAAAGAAACTCAACAGAAGAAAGTGAACCAAGTTGTTAACTTTGCTCCCCTGGCGTCTTGTTTGCCTCTAGCTGAAAGTGAAACACTTAAAGTAACCTCACATGTTGGTATTTTCCCATTCATGTGGCTCTAACTGATGCTACATGTAAAAATAACAGTAGCTAACAGGTGTGTCGACTTTTTAAAAATTCCATTTCACCTTTACATAATAGATAGAAGTGTAGCATTTGATTTCCTTTATTAGTTTCTGCTTATTTGCAATACAACCATTGTTGGAAGAACGTTAAAAAATAAGTTGAAAATGAAGGCGATGAAGTGTGTTCGACTTTTTGCTTCTACATTTAAATTCAGTGTTTTAATTTAAAGTTTTCATTTGAAAAGTTGACAGGTCTCGAAAACTGTCTGGACATGTGAGTAATTGTGTCAGTCAACATGAAAAATGTACTCTGGCTTCATTTAATGCTTTTTTTGTGGTTTATACACTTAAAGTTGAATGATTTGGGGTTTTAAACTGTTGCTTTAAATGAGCAAAACCGTAAAACGCACTCATTTTCTGACAAAACATGAATTGGTTAAGTAAGAAAGATAATCATCAGATGAGTCAGAGTATAATAACTACATTTGTAATAATTAGTTGCACTTTCCTCTTGTGGGATGTAGTAATTTAGAGAGTGTTCACTTACTTTACATACCCATACATTTCTAAAGCACAGAAAGCCATATAATTTATTCTTGGATTTGAGTTACAGTGGTGTTAACAGATATTTAGTACACAATCAGACAGCAGTAAACTTCTAATTTTCCAGATGGACAGATGGACATGGGCCACTTTATACAGTTCCTTGTCCGATTTCCCTGGTCGAGGCCACTGGTGTGAAATAACAATACAGGTGCAGACAGGGGCGCTGCTAGAAATTCTTGGCCCTCTGACAAGAGCTCAGTCAGGGCCCTGAAAATGTAAACATCCATAATCCCTGTCATGTCGCAGGGCCCCCGTCCAGCTTAAGGGCTCATGAATCACTCAGCTCTTACTTTCCCCCTTTTGGTAAACTTGCATGAATCTATTACCGACGTTTAGGCATCACAGTGTGATGTAAGCGGAGAGGTCAAACCAGTTTTCACGATGATCAGTCTTGTGTGTTACAGAACTTTTTAATAACTATTCCTGAATACACGTTGACGCAGGGACCACCCCAGGAATGTGTGTGTGTCAGTTTTGCTTTCTGTTGTTGGGAAACACCTCTAACATAAGCAGCCCTGATGATTATTATTGCTTAACATTAGTAGATCTGCTGAAGCAACTCTTGATAATAGCTTGTTTAGAGTCGCTGAAATATGCAGACATTCTTTGGTTGCAGCTCCACAAATGTTACTGTTTTGTTGTTTGTTTAGTTTCTATGACAGTCAGCTGAATATATTTGGGTTTTGGTCTGTTGGTTGGACAAAACAAGACATGTGAAGAAAAGACCTCAGGCTCTTTCGCTATTATCTAATGAACAAACCAAAATAATTGTGAGGGGAAGTCCAAACTTTACATTACATTACATTCCGATAATGACTGTACAGTATGCATACCTCCCTATTAAGGAGGAATTGTGGCACAGAATACTTGTCAAAATTCTCTAAATCGATAATATCACCTAATTAAAAAAACAAAGTGTCAACAGATTCAAGTGAACCATTATGTGTACACTTCTATACCAATAACAGGAAAAAAACAGGACTTTTCCTTGGAGAGCCCAAACTTTGCAAACCCTCATAATAGTATCCTAAAGTTTAAGTACAGCACTGATGGTAAATACAGTAGCTAGCAGTGTCTTAAAACTTGAAAAAAAGTTTGGGATTCACATTTATTCACATATTATCGAAACCACACAAGCTATGACATATTTGCAAAAGCTAAAAACCTCCACGTGCCCTCTGGTTCTTTAGGATGCCTTTGAGTGTTCACAAGAGAGGTCCACCGAGCCTTGGTACTAACGTCAAGCCACATTAGGGCCTCTGCTGAGGGTTCTTAGTGAGATCGAGCCTCAGGATGAGACACAGAGGAGCGTAGGAGGCCGGGTGACGCTGGCCAGGGCCGGTCATTGTCTCCACACTGTTTGTCCTTTCCAATTAATGACAGCAAAGCCAGTCACATTGTGTGCGGCGGTGCATTAAGTAACATTATCCTTCCTTAAGTTACTCATCCGACGTTTGTCATGGCACCTCTCTTTTATCATGGCAGGGCTCTGGTCACTGTTTACCGTGACGTCTCTGTCAGGTTGCATGACTTTTTAAACTCGCTCCAACAGCCGCTGTTTCATCAGCACTTTCGGCTCCAGCTGTCATTTGCAGCATATCACCGTGGTGTTTTTTAGTTATTCTTTTATTTGCTTATTTGACTTGTAGAGCTTATATAGTCCTCCGTGTGCTCTGAAAGCTGTAAACCCATCCCAAGACGCCCGAAATGCAGAAACAGAGCTTCTCCCGGAAAGCAAAAAGTCAGGGGAATTCAATTTCACAGCAGCAGCAGAAATGATATTAATACAGGCCAGAATGAAATATATGAAATATTGGATTCTCCTTTAAGATTGCACAGCATGAGATAGACTGTACTGTCTGCAGAGGCCTGTTAGGTGTTGCTTCTGTTTTCAGATCTCACAGGAAATACTCTATTCATACTCGAGCCTGGTCACTGATGGAGCACAATACAGTCCTGTTCTGCTTTCCTGAAGACATCACGTCTGACATGACATCATTGATGCAATATGGTTGAAGGATTTGTTATGACTTCATTTAAGACCTCTGTTGTGCATCGAGCACAATTCGACATTGTTCTGCAACGACAAGAGCATGCAAAGAGCTTAACAAATACACTGTACTGAGCCCAGAACATTTGGCAGAATTCTCCGATTGTGATTTGAAGAGAGAGACTGTACAGAAAAATTTGACAAAGATGCCCATTTGAAAGTGTTTTGTAATTGCCTTTCGGGCCTTCAACCTGAACAAATTAAAAGTTTTGACATTTAGCATGTCCTCGTTCACTGCTCCAACCTTGTGGCCCTGCCCTGAAATCAGAGTAGCAATGAGGTTATAGAAAACTTGGCCTCAGAAGTCACATGGTCGCTTGTTTCCAATCCTGACGATCTGTGCTGATCGGTCTCCAGAGCACATTATAAACCTCTTGACCCCCCCAAGGTCAATCAAATGCAAGCAAGAATAGCTGCCTTTCAGCAACAGATCATGTACTCGCTCAGAGACAAACAAGCAGCTCCTACACAGTCTTCCAAGTTTAGGTGTGAAAACAAAACCGGTTCTCAAGGATGAAGAAGCGTTAATTATTTATTCGTTTTGGCAGATTGACTGGATTTTATAGTACTTTAAAAAACTTTAAAAGCAACCGTAAAAAGGATCGAGCTTCTCTAGTACAAAAACTGTATTATAACACTAGAGGAGATGATATTCATTCACATTATCAGGCAAACCAAAATAATCCTGCCTTGCCTTTAATGACAGCCCAAAGTCTGTGAGAAAACACATCCTCCAGTAAACCAGAGTGACCTTGGTGTTGCGCTTTAGGAGGAATGTGGGAACAAGAATGGGGAGTTCATCCAAATGAAAGGGAATCAGCGTGAAATCAGGTTCATAAGGACTTTGACCAAATTATCTTTATCAGTGTAAAACCACAAAATACATATGTGACGGAATGATGTTTAGCTCTATTGTAAGTGAGAACATTTTCACATGGGAAAAAAATCCAAACACGTCATTTGGTTAAGTTTTTCATTCTGGTTACGCAGGTATCGTCAACATGACTCCTAGCCGGAAAGGTTGCGATTGATACGGGATCATTAAAACACGAGCCACAACCGAAAATAACATGGTAACAGCAATGCCTCACTATTATTAGAGTAGCTTTGAATATACGGTATCAGCCAGCTGAACATACGTAGACACATAAAGAAATCCTGTACAATCTTAAAGGTAATTTCCCGCTGGGTTAATTGTAGTTGTGTTGTACCCTTTACGCGAGCGGATCTTTTTTTTTCTTTATCCTCCCCCTCGTGTGTTGCTACCTTTCTACATACTGTTGTACAAATGGGTTCCAGCGTAGAGAGAAACAGAGAAAAAGCAAATGAAACACAAATCAGTTTCTGGCAAGATGAGGAATAACAAAAAGAAAGCAGTGTTACCGGAAATGACCATTTAATGAAATTACAGTTTTGTATGAACGTCTCACAGCTGCATTGTTCTCCCCAACTGCGTAACCAAAAGAGCGATTACAGCTTTTTGTTGTTCCTGTTCTTCCAAGGGCTACTTTGCATGTAATTTACCTTGCACATTGTTCATGTCAGTACAGTAGGTGGCTTTACTGCACGAAGCTGAAACAGAAGCCAACTATTAGATTATTTAAATGCATTTCTACCAAATTGGATGCTACAGGAGCCGAGTAAGACATGTGGGAGAAAATGACATGTGACAGCGGGGTCAAGAACTCACGTTGTCAGTGTTTTGTTCGGAGTGAAACCTCCTGTGGCCCAGACTGTCTAATCTAATATCCTGATCTGATCGAGAATGTGGGCTTTTTTTAACTGCACAAAGGAGAATTTGCTGCTCCACACCTGTTGACCAAAAACCTGGTTTTCGTTCTCCGCGTAGATTCTCTGAACGGACCGTTTCCCGCAACCTCCCACCGATGCCACCACAAGCCCAAGCGCTGCCTGCCCATCCAGCCATGTGGAAGTTTGTCCTCCTTCCCTCTGCTCTTTCACCCCAGCACCAAGGGCTCACAGATCGTCATGGACATGTCCCAGAGGACCGTCAAGAGACAGGCCAGCTTCTGCAATGCCATCACCTTCAGCAACAGGTCCATCGCTGTGTACGAGCAAGTTCGACTGAAGGTAAACAGGACAGTATTTGTGGAACCGAGAACGACTAGTCACTGGGCTAAAAACTGACCACTTTAAGTGCATTAAGCAGCAATAATTATGCTGCTGCCACCAGGGTTAGAGCATGACCAGCATTAGTCATCTTCCTGGCTTCCAGTATTTCCTGCCAAAAAATAAAGGACTACAAAACCATACAACCATACAAACTAATTCCAAGACACTGCAGTATCAACATTCATACATAATGTACTTTGTAATACGCAGTTTAGTAGCGAGAACGACACTCAAGACGCTAATTGTGACTGTGATGAAAAGTGGTGTCTTTTCTCTGTCTCTCCCACTCACTCTGTCAGTATGTTTTTGTTTCTCTCCTCCCTCCCTGTCTGTCTCCCTCACTTCATCCCCTCTCCTCACTCTCCTGTTTTGATTCTCTCTCTTTTCTCTGCTCTGCTCTTGTGTGGGCCAAAGCAGCAGCAGCTTAGAACGAGTTTCCACTTCACCTATCAGGCCATCTATGTCTCGAATGTGAGAGAGCAGGCCAAGCGCTGCCATGTGAGGACTACTGTTATCTCGCACAGTAAATGCAAAGTAAATAGAGGTTCGAAATAAGACAAAAATCGTTTGCAGGTGATAAACATACCAAGGTAACTGGTCTTCGTGTGCTTGAAACAGATATGTTGTTTTTAGCCCTGCTGGCTGTTTGGCACTGTAGATGGGAATGCTGGTCTGCCAGACTCAAAACATCTTAGCAACTACAGGATGGATTGTCATGGAATTTGGTGCACACTGACACTGAAGTCCAATGGGATGAAATGTAATAACTCTGATGATCCCCTTAATGTTTCATCCAGTGCCATCAACAGATCAGATTTTTAAATTTGTTGAATGCTCTGGTGTACGTCCAAACACACACACACACACACACACACACACACACACACACACACACACACACACACACACACACACACACACACACACACACACACACACACACACACACACACACACACACACACACACACACACACACACACACACACACAGGATCCATTTAAAGATCTCACACTCATGCTTCTGGATGCCATTTTAACCACGGAAAATGCTCTGTAACACACATGGAAGTTCTGAGGACGAGCTCGTTTTTCCATCATCGTATCTGTTCCCAAATAGGCCTCAATTATGGTGTTAACATGTTTCCATCTATCAGATTAGCGAAAACCAACTGGCATTTACTCAATTCTGACAAAGAAATCAAATTTCCCGTTTCACACTGCTGACACACAGCTCTTTGCGCAGACAAAATGCACTCCATTCCTCTTTAAACGACAAGGACATCACTCTGCATAGGAGATAGATGAAACCAGTAGGTAATTGCGGCTGTAATTATAACTGGGGTGGGGGTGAAAAATTACCCACATACGAGCCCTGAATGGAATAAATTAATCACTGAGCCATACAAGTAATGCTGACATCAACCCATCGCCACAGAATTAAACCCAGTCCAATTTGGGTTTTACTCTTTTTAGCTTCAGCTTCCTGCAACAAAGAGAATATGTAAAGATCCATCATAGTGTGATTACTTCTATTAATTTACAATATGTACTCTCCAGATCACCAAAAAGCAGTGCTGCTGGAGCGGTGCTCTCCGTCTTGGTTTTACATCCAAAGACCCATCGAGGATCAATCCAGACACCTTGCCCAAGTACGCCTGCCCCGACCTGGTCTCCCAGAGCGGCTTCTGGGCAAAAGCCCTACCAGAGGAGCTCTCTAATGAGGGAAACGTCATCTCCTTTTGGGTGGATAAGAGAGGCCGGGTGTTCTACAGAATAAATGACTCCAGCCCTGTGTTGTTCTTCAGCGGGGTACATGTCGCCGAACCTCTCTGGGCTCTCATAGACGTGTACGGCTTAACAAGAGGTGTCCAGTTGCTAGGTGAGTCATATATTTAGGGAAAGGTCCTTTTGAAAAAGTGGTGACTTTAAATTGTGCACTTACACTTGGCTTTTTTGTTGGCTTCCTCTTCATCCTCAAACACCTGGAAAACAAATGACACTGCTCTCAGATCAACCTGTGACTTGTACTGTGTTTAGGCCTAAAAATATTAGCCTATCAAACCCAGTGAACATCCTAAGCTACGATGATAAACACTGCAGACATTTTACTGTTTTGCAGCACTAAATATAGACTCACAGAGTCAATAGCCTGGCTCTAAACTCTTTGACTCACTACTTTAATGCTTTACCACTGGAAACCATTCTGCACCTGATGTTTGTTCAGTGTGAGTGATTCAAAGGTGATGTTACATACAGCTGCACTAGTTTTCCCAGACCCACCAAATCGCTCAGTGGAAAAAGATGGTGGGAGATAAGGCAGATTGTATGGCAACCGCAGTTGTTGCTATCAAAGAAATTTCCCTGATTTCAAAATGTCTGAAATCCTTTCTAACAAGTCCTCTGTGTGGTTTAAAGGGTCATTACATCAAAGAAATTAGAGGCAAACAGGTCCTTCACAATTATTAACAGCAGTTGTTCGCCAAACTGAACCATCTGAAGTATGTTTGGACTGAAAATTGAGATGCATTAATTGAACGCATCACGCCACGGAAATAGCCGTCTACGATTTTTGAGAACAATACGAAACTATGCAAAGTAGACGAACAGGAATCCTTGTGGATGCCTCAGTACTTATTTATAACCATTTCCAAGAATTGCACTCCCTCTCTCCAAAGAATAGAGGCTGTCAGCACCGTTAATAAAAATAGAAGAGGCTCCCACATTGTGTAGATAGTGCCATTTAACCTCATTTCTTGCGGTGTGGTTGACAGCAAGAAGCGTGCTATCTCGTGATGGGCTGTTTGGTATCCAGCGCCAGAGTGCGACTATCTGGGGTTCACTGGCCTCATGGCGCTGACCGCCACATTGCTCTTGTCGCAGAACAAGAGCAGTGTGTTGGTCATCCCAAGAGAACAGACAAGAGGAGGGATGATGTCAGGTAAGGACATGTCTGGGGTGTTTTTCCAAGACAATCAAACCAGTGGAATGTCTCACTCTTTGGTTTCCAAGTCTGAATTCATTTGACACGTGATAACCCTGCAATCACCCCTACCTTGCATTAAAATGTTTACATGAGGGTCATGTTCACCAAATAGTATAGAATAATAACATAATCTTTCCATTTTACAATCAACCAGGATTTTCTGGAATGTGTTGTTGTACTTGATGCAATCTTTGCCTGTGAACGAGGCCAGCAGCCCTAAATCCCACTGTTTCTACTCTAGTTTTCCCACATTGATCACTTTTATCCTCACATTGATGGCTTAAACCGAAAAGCCTCGGCCCCTCAGTCGGCTGAAGGATCACTTGGTTATCAGCTTTCCACTATAGCCCGAGAGTGTCCCTACTCGAGAGCATGGTATATCTCATAGCCCCAGTATTGTATCGCGAGTTGGCTGCAGTTCAGCAAACACTTAGTCTCTGAAATATGGGCGGGCACATCAAAGTCTGCTGCTGCGAACTGGCACGTATTTTCCTTTAACAGAAGGCTGCATTTTGATTCTTAATGAGCCTTATACTTGCTCTGAAATTAATGCTACACCAGCTGATAAACTGAGACAGTTTTCACCTGTTGTGGGTTTATTATCACAAAATCTTCCCAGGTGGGAATTATAGATTTCCAGCATTTTTTTTCTTTTTTTCACAGGATACAAATGGAGCGTGGAGCTGTGAATAAGCTCTGTGGAGTGTGGAGAATGACTTGGTTAGGTGACCTTGATTTGGCTTTTGAGATAAATGTGCAAGACAGTAAAACTATAAGACAGAAAAAGTTGTGATGAGCTTGTTGACTTAGGTAATGTGCATCGCTGAGTCAGTGAGATAATGTGTTTCGAGAGCTTAATGTTTATTAAAGGGGCACTCCAGCAATTTTGCACAGGAAGATCAGTGTACTTTCCACAAAGAGTCTTCAATGATACCGAAGGGAGCTTTTTATAAGAGCACTCCACTATTTTAGCATTGACTGATAGTCTATTTTTTTTTTTTTTTTAAAGTTGCAATATCACTGCAGCACAAGCAGATGAATAGGTCCAGACATTTCATGTAGAGATTTTACTATGTTATGCTAGCGTAGCAGCTAATGTAGCCTCAAGCTGATAGCCTCCAGCACAAATGAGGCATCCGGTACACAGGTCTGGTGAGCTTTCTAACCCTTAGATTTTTTTCTTTTTTTAACTAGACATTGTCTTTTGATTCAACCAAGATAGATTCGGGTGACAACGCTTGAGGCAAGTTATCAGATTTCACACAGCTCCCTCATAGACAAAAATGGTTTCATGCACTTTTTTCTCATTTGCACTAGTGCTCCCCAAGACCTGTAAACAGACTTTAATGTGTAAAATTAGAGGTGTCTGGTAAAAAAGATTTACAAGGAAGGGTTGGGTCTGATATCAAATGGTGTTTTAGTTGCACTATACAGAATGTGGGTCAGCATTTCTGGAGTTTGACTTGGGGCCTACTAGTCAGTAATTCTGTTGCTTCTTGTTTTGAGCAGTTTCATTTTTAATCAGTTTCCCTTTGAGCTCATGTTAAGAGACGGTATGTCCGCTTACAAAAGATTTCCACTTCCCCATAACATTTACTGTAACTGTTCTTCCTATAAGTCGAAGCATTCTTGTGTTATGACTTCTTTCCCCAGCTGACGCGGCTGACACATCGGTTGAACCAGTCTTCAGCTTTTATTTTAAGACACATGCAGTGAGCAGAAATGTATCCGATCCCATCCTTCATGTGAAAAGCGTCCTCCTCCTTAATATTTAATGGATTAATTACACAAGCGCCCCTACTCACATGTCAGCACACATCAGCGCAACCGTCACAATGTTTCCGCAAAGATCCACCTAAGTATAAACCTCTGCAATGTGCCGCTGCTATTCTGATAAGATGTTATAATTTTAGTTGTTACTAATGGTTTCGTTGATCCCTGCAAGGGTGAATACTTCTATAAAATCCAAGCCTCTTAAAGTCATCCTGATGATGATGATGTTGCATAACTGTCTGAACTGCCTTTTTTCCTAAATAAGTAGATTTTTTTGAAGATGTTTTTCATTCAGCAGCAGTGACCTACTATGCAGAGCTCCAGTCAAAAGTTTGTTGTTTTTTTTAGCTGGTGGATTATCCGCATCAAACACATGCTTCGCAGGATTCTCATACCGTTGTGCCCGTTTGATCTTTTACAACCTTACATGCTGTATTAAGGGATTCATCAAAGCTGCCATCCATCACTGCCGTTTCACTTGTGCTGTCTCTCAACGCAGTCTACTGCCAAACAGTTTTTTTCCCCTGCTATCAGGGTTTTATTCTGATGTTTAAGGATCTTTTCAAGTGCAGTGTTGTTTCCTCTGTAAGCTGTTATCAAGGGAGTGCAGTTCAGTAGCTAGCCACCCATGCAAGGAGTCAAAGGTGATCCTGAGATCAGTGAGACTGCTTGAAAGCTGAGATGGTGTTGCATAAGAGAGGAAGCTAAATTAATCTGCTGAAATCAAACTGAGCCTCAGGGGTTGTCCAGACCAACAATGCTGCCCATGCAATTTAAGAAAGATCTGTTACATCACTACACTTGTCCTACTCACACAGCTATCAATAAAGACTGAAGTGCCCGGCTTGGGTTTTGTACAGAACGGGCTGTGCTGTTGAGGATGTGCCGCGCTACGCCGAGACCCGTTAGCCCTTAGACGGATCGACAAAAGGTTTCCTCAAGCGCATAATATGTCTCAAGCAACATAACTGTTCTCAAAGCGCAGCCTGTCAACTGTGTTTTCACAAGGTCTCTGATGACTACATTTCTCCAAGCAGGATTATAAAACGCTCCAGTTTATGAACAGAAAATTGTAAAATTTGGAATTTTGGTTTTCTCTTTGGAGCTTAAGTTTTATCAAGCTGTTTGTTGCAGAAGCCCAAAAAAATCCGGTCACAAAAAACAGGCATGCGTTTCATTTCCCTGAAATGAAACACATGTAATAGGTGTATATCTTTCTTCAATCAAAAACATACGTGGGAATGAGAGTGCTCCCTGTACACATGTTTGGATGCAGCCTTAACAAAATGTGTTTGTTTAAGGTGTAAATCCCAAGAGGCCACACAGAATCCTCTGCTTTGTACAGGTATAATGGATTTCCTCCAAGTTAGATAAGCCGGGCGAGTCAAAGGCATCTTTTGATGGATGCAAGATGCTCTACTGGGGGTTTGTTTACTAGAGGTAGATGAGTCACTTAATCACTGACAGAATGGTAGTGATCCGTAAGACCGGCGTCAGCTAACATCATCTGCAACCTGTCTCTCCAGTCATTAGAGAAGAATCCAAAATGGCTGCCAGACTGTCAAGAGGCTGCGTACCTCTCAGGTGATTAAGAGGAGGGTGTTGACATCAATCATTTCGGTACACGACATTGCGATGCATTAGGTCTGCAAAGCATCATGGTTGGGAAAACCTACTGCTGTATGCTTTTCCTGCTCACTGTCATGCTGAGGGACATCACTAACATTCCCACCTCAGGGGACAAAAGGAAATTTGTTTTCATTTTTAAATGCAGTTTGCATAGAGGAGGTTTTTGTCAATATCCATATCCTCTCTTAAGAAATATGACATGGATTTCCTGATATTTTCTGCAGTCATTTGTGGTGCTCAGAGGATAAATTCTTATTATTGTGGAGCCTCCCTTTGTTTTCATTTGGTGCAATCAGCAGGTCAAAGGTCCTCATCTTCTATAATACCTCCACATCTCGAGCTTTAGCTGCACCAGATTTTCAGACATTCACAGTTTCCGGATAATCACTTTGGGGATCCCTGAGTGATACTCGTGAAACGTAGCACAACCTAATCTTGAGCCGACTGCCCGGCAGACTGACTAGTGAGGATTGAGACACAAGTGCTGCTTCAGTGAACACCATTAATCAGCACAAGTGACTCTCCTGCTCCTTAATTTAAAGGAAACAAAAATGGAAACTGGCAGTGGAAAATGGAGCACCAATCATCCATTGCAAGCCCGGTGTGCTCTGCAAAACCTGACAAAACTCTGTGTCTTCATATGACTGCTACAGCTACTAATTGATTCGAACTGCTGTGTACATCCACCACGTGTAACCTTGACTCTTTTCCCCGACATCTTGACATACTGGTTCTGTTTCTGCCAGGCACTGAATGCCTCTAGCTGATGCCTGAAAATCCTTTGTAAGTGCACAAAGGTAAATGTTCTACAACTAATAATTATTTCCATTATTATATGGGGAAAATGGTCATCAGAGTAGAAACAGATTGATAGTTTTTCTGCAACAGTTCTAAAAAAAAAAAAGAAAAAAGAAAAAAAGAAAAAAGAACAAGCAGACATTCATTTCATAATTAAATAGAAGGAACAAAGCAGAAATTTCTCATAAGCCAGTCCAAGGGAACATTTGGCATTTTAATACGAATGTAAAAATCAACAATAAACAGTTATTGATTATTTCTCTAGCGACTGAGCTGTTAATCATCCCCACAACTTCAAAGATCCACGAGCATGACTACTGAATCTTGTTTAAATTCACTGATGCCCGTTTGCAGTATTTCATCACGTGTCCGAACGCATTATGCAAGCTTGTATTCATGTGAATCTCATGTTCGTCAGACTGAAACTGAAACTGTTTGGAGTTAAAAATCCCTTAACTGGCTTCATACCTGTTTTGTCAACAAATAAAGAGATAGCATGTGCATGATGAAAAGCTCGGTGCTGCACAAACACGTTGGGTTGCCTGAACCTGATTGTGCTGTACTTTCCTTCCTTTGTGTCTATTTTTGTCTGTGTTCGCTCAGTGTGCTACACATTCTTGCTCGCTTGCTACAGATCTCACTTATTGTTTCACTTGTTGGCGTAGATTATGTGGCTTTTCACAGGATTTGATTTGTGGAATAAATAGTTGTAAAAAATAGAGATAAATCAGGCGCAGTGGAAAAATATAAAACACCGGGTCAATTTGGTAACAATGCCGGAAAAATGGCTCCACATGAAAAGATGAACTAAATGTATGCCGTAAAAGCTTTTTACTGAACAAGTTAACTTTTAGTTTTATACTGTATCGCTTATTACACTGTGCAGATGTGGTTCTTAACTGTTTCTGCAAGGCTTCATGAGGGAGCAGATCTAAACTCTTTTGTTAATTTTGATTGATGAAGACACGCGATAGGCCTGAGGGGTCTGATTACCCCAAAGTACTGCAAATGGATGTTGTACTAATACATTCAATTTCTGGTCTGCTGCTCACAGCCAAATCCTCCAAAAACAATAAACTGGAAATTCAGCATAGTAATAACAATATGCAAAGTCATCTGTCAAAAGTCAGTTTCAAGCCAAAGGCAGACAGCAGACGGTGAGAGAGAAAGGCAAAGAGAAATGCTAAATGTCTCCGTATTCTAAACATTTAGTAATTTCCTTCAGCTGCATTCTTTTCTCTTCCTTCTTCTCGCTCTTTTCTTCGACGTTCTCTCTCCGTATGATTATAACTCCAATAAATCTTAGGAAAAGTGATCCTCTTCCAATGGACTGGACACTTACACCTGATTATAGTCGCATTGTGATTTTGTGAGATTGTGGATCCCGTCCCAAGTTCTCCTCTTATGGAAATTACTGAAGCCTGCAACTTCTGTTGAGGTCAAGAGGACCACTAAGGCCCATGCTGATGCCTTTTTTGGGTAAAAATCTAAAGGCTAGACATGATAGTGGTGAATCTGTGGTAACCTTGTCCATGTCTAAGTAGGTGCAGGATCCTTCTTACCTTCTATGTCTCACCCACCATGTTTGATGTTAAAACTGTAACTCAGTATTACGTCAATCAGAAGAACCCTTCCCAAATGCAGCCTTAACATGCTAATTTTGTTTATTTTTTTTGCCTAAAATCCTAAATACTTCAACAGGAAAAAAATTAAAATAAAGTATTTTAATTGCTTTTTTTAAATTGCTAAATGTGATGTTTTCAAATTTCTAATTGCTGGTAGTAGTGTCATCTTGTTTGGCGTCTGCAGCTGCCACTTGGCACTATTTCCTGATAGTACAGATATGTAATTATGGTGCATGAGTCATCTTTGTTTCGTATAATAACTACCAAAACAATTTAGTATAAGGATCAGAGTGTAGTATTTCCTTATTGTGTGAAGCTGGGGTGCAGAAAACCTAGACGACCTCAATTCCACTGCAAAGGCAATTGTCAAATCTTAATCTAAAATAGTGTGAAATGTGTCAGGATGAATACATGAATCCATGATTAAAGATGCAAAGCTTTATGGATAGGTAGTAAATGAGCTGAAAACAAAAGAGAATCTGTATCACACTGGCTGTAATCAATACAAGAAAAATGTAAGATGAAGGCAACCATGGTAACGACGTTTCTGAGGCTGGTGAGTGTAGAGCAGAGGAAGACGCCAAGAAACGGCAAGTGATAAAAGATAAACTAGAATTACCACCTCGCAGTTGTAAGCCTCTGCCAACCAGGCAAGTTGCAGATCACACCCATGTCTGTCCAGACTCATAAAATTTGCTCAGTGAAGAGAATAAAGAAATTTAATGAAGGATATTGTGTGGTCAATGTGACTTTTGAAATTTGACAATCAAATTCTAGGTCATCCTTCACTCTGACTCGATGTTTGTGCCAAATGTAGTGAAATTCCTGCTAAATGGAATTCAGAAGAATAAGAGATAAGAAGTTGACCTTAGATTTGGACATAAAATGTCATTGCTTGATTTTTTAATCTTTACAGACATTTGTGTGAGAACGTGTCATAATAACTGCATCAATTGTTGAGTCATGGCCAATAGGGTGTTTTATGAGAATACAGTTGCTGGGGCTTTTGATTGCCAAAAGTCTCTCGTTCAGCCTTGATTTCAAGTCTGTGCAGATTTTGAAAAACTTCCTTAAGGCATTTCTGACATGTCACGTTGTTCACAAGACAATCATAAAACATAATTCCTGTGGCCACACTTGTTGCTGGAACAGAAGCATAATAATTGATTTACAGAATAACTGAAATGTTGCAGGAAGAATTGTCTTCACCGTGTAATTCTACTTAGCATGCTGCCTAAAAATAATATTAACCTTTTCTAAGGCCACCAAGCAGAGTCTTAGCACAGTGGCTGGTGTCTGGGTAAATTAGGGTGATGTGACTGGTGCTAAAGGGACCCGAGGAGCCTTACAGGTTGTATAGCCGCATTCAGGAGTTAAAGCAGAGACAAACAAGCTGGATTCACTGTCCTCAAGACACTCAGTAAGTCAGGGTATTATACAACATTACAGTCCATTACCACTCAGACCATTTCATCTTTGATTCACTCTCCCAAAGACACAGTGATTACATAAATGTATCCAATCAAGTGTGATTTGGGGTGTTTCGCTCCCTACGTGAACATTATCTGGGTATGACTAGCAGACCAGTGTCTTAGTAGGAGGTGTGTGTTTGGATTGTTGGATTGTCATCCTTAGTCTGTTTAACACTGCAGGTAAGGAAGGTGTGAGTGGAGACCAACAGTCCTGTACAGCTCTGGTACTGTTTATATATACTTAAAACCTGATTATAACCGAAGAAAACCGATCCTCCAAGACAGTTAGCTACAGTGAAATGCGAGGCCTGGTATAAACTAAAATGTTGGAAGACGTGTCCAGTGACCTAACATCTGCCAGCATGTACACATAGGGATTACAGTCCATGTATTTATGAGAACTCTGTTTCTAGTGATCTCAGAGCTCGGAATTTATTTGATTTGTTGAACCAAAATAAATGCCGCTGGACAGGCCATTGTACCTCAGCTGGGATTTAATCGGCCCAGATGGAATCGAACAGATTTGCAGGAAATCAAAATAGAAATCGTAATGCGGCCTGTCAGGTTTGGATCCTGGGAGCCGGGCTGTACAGGGGGAAGCCTTCAGAGAGGAGGCTAATCACTTTCAGATGACCAGAGAGGCTCGTCCCAGTGAAAGACATGAATGTGTGTGCCGGTTTCTGTGTATTATTGTACAAATAATGGCCATCTGCGACGTTTTCACAGAGGTTCTCTTGATATTACTCCGACAAAAACAATGAGATGAATCTATAATTGGAGAAATGTGTTGCAGACTGAGATCAGATTGAGACACCTCATCAACCACTTGTAAACTCTGCAGTTGAAGACAAGACGGGGCTGTGGAAAAGCACAGTGTAGAGGCATTTTAGTAGAGTTCAGAAGAGGCTTTGACTGGCCTAAGAGAGACTTCCTTTGAAGGGCAGAGCTGCACTTTCCCTGCTGCCATCTATCACCTCAGCTTGTCTCCTTTTCTCTCAACGATGACAGTCATAAATTCAGAAACATCTGGCACTAAACCAGAAACTTCACTTGATCTCCCAAAGACACCACATGGCATCTCAGATACTCAAACCGTTGGGCTTCTCCCATGTATCGTTATCGTAGCCCCCTCTAGTCTTTTAGGTCCTCTTGCTCATTTACTCCACACTAGTTTTTTTTTTCCTTAGATAAGCTAAAGCCCATCCCTCTCCTTCTTTCTGGGACAGACACATAACCTCTTTGCCTCTCTCATGACAGATGACTTCACTCGCTCACTGTAGACAGAGCCCTGGATAGTCCCTCTATACATGGGGCAAATCCCCAAACACTCAAGCTCACAATTGGTGCAGCTGGCCTTGTATAGCAGTTTCAGCTTCATTAAAACCCCCAGATGCCTGTTAATCCTGCTCCACTGGGTCAAGGAATAAACAGAAACCTCCCTTGTCTATTTATGTGTCAGTACTATGCCGCTGTCTGACTGAGAAGCAGCTGAAAGAGGCATAAGATACATAAAAAAAATATTTCAATCAAAACACTAATACGGGCTGCACAGCGGCGTAGTGGTTAGCACTTTCGCCTTGCAGCAAGAAGATCCCGGTTCGAATCTTGGGTTGGGCCTGGGATCTTTCTGCATGGAGTTCGCATGTTCTCCCTGTGCATGCGTGGGTTTTCTCCGGGTACTCCGGCTTCCTCCCACAGTCCACAAATATGCTGAGGTTAATTGATTACTCTAAATTGCCCGTAGGTGTGAATGTGAGTGTGCTTGTCTGTCTGTATATGTAGCCCTGTGACAGACCGGCGACCTGTCCAGGGTGTCCCCTGCCTTCGCTCAAGTCAGCTGGGATAAGCTCCAGCACCCCCCGCGACCCTAATGAGGATAAAGCGGTGTATAGAGGATGGATGGATGAAAACACTAATACATGCAAGTCTCTCTAAGATGCATTTGAAGCTGAGGTGGAGCCAGCCTGTGTACTTTGGCAGTGCACTATCACAAATGTTTTTCTTTTAAAAGCTGCAATAGTTCGTTCTGGCATGTACTCTCAGTCAAACAGGAATCCGGTTTTCAGTTATAACCTGGACATCCTCCTCTGCCAATATCAAATTTACTTTCCAAGAACTGGTTCTTCCAGACTGTGTAAAGACTGTCTGTCTCTGAAGGCTGTTTGAATAGGTAAGCCCACAGCAGGTAAAGAAGGAGGTTTAAATCTCCGCGGACTACTTTCTTTTTTTTGTTGTTTTGTTTTGCAGGTGTATGTTTTGGCATGGGTGTGTTCTGCCTCTCTTGAAGCCAAGAAATTCCTCTATAACATCCAGCAAGAGTTGAGCAAGTCTGATTACTGATATTTTTCTCACAGGTTCAAATGATAATATAGAGAGCCAAGAGGTCAACCACTGACCCTGCAGTGTCGGTCTGGTATGTGTTCCTCTAGTCAAATGGGGAATTTTCTCCTGAGACCGAGTAGCTGGAGCTGTTCAAAGACCACTTAATGTTTCTACGGCAATTTCAGCCATGCACTTAATCACATCAGTATTGTTTTTGTGCCAAAAAAAAAAAAAAAAAAAAGGCAATTCAAACTCGCTACTCAAAAGCTTCAAGGACATGAACTTTAAAATTTCGAAGTAGAATATAATTGCCGTTATGCTGAGTACGTGATGTTAAAAAACACCCCACTGGAGCATTGCCAAATGTTAAGACTGAAAAAGTGTGTCATGCTAAGCTGCAGTGGATTTCTGATGGGCACCGTGCTTTATTTTCTAAGGACAAAAGACAAGACTGAACCTGCCTGTGTGTGCATGACGTCTTTAAGAAACAGAAGACTGAGAGTTGGCACTTTGTCAACCGTGGTGACAAAGAGTGTTTACACCAAAGCTACAGAAAGATTGTGTGTGTGCTGTTTACATGGAAAAGGTGGTTTCTAACCTTTCTGTAGCCAAAGTATTTTCAACACTTATCTATTACTTAAGCTTTTAACTGTTCATCCATTACTTTTAGCCAACTATTTCGACATTTATACATTAATTTGAGCAATTATTTTAAATAATTAGCCATTTCTCTGAGCTCTTTTGACCATTTAATCGCCGTTTTCAGCTGTTTATTTACATTTATCTAAGATTTCAACCACTTATCCATTAGTACAGCTAGCTAAACAATTAAGCAATTACATCTGGCCATTATTTTAATAACGTATCCAATCACTATATCTAACTTCAACTTGATGTACTTAAACTTTTGTGCTTGCTTGCTGGTTTTTACCTTCTTCACTGCAACATGTGGCATGTTGTAGTGTCGTGTATTATCCATCTTGTCCCCTGTATGTGGATAGTATTTTTCTTTTCTTCTATTAATCATAATTTTCTGTTTCATATTAGTTTCGCTGACACTCATCCCAAGTCTAGGACAAAGCAGATAAATATAGTGTTTTGTGTGTTTCGGGCTGTATAATCTTACTGTGAGAATTTTTGTTTTTGCCAAATATGTGAAATTCGGTCCCACACTCCTTTGAGACTAAACCCAGGGAGAGGTCATGCATATTTATTTGGCTCACATCTTTATCTCTCTTTGTTTTATCTTCCTTTATCTTTTGTATTTTTTTTTTCCTCAATAGGTTGAACCTTCTTTGTAATGTTACTATTCCCCTCACAGCTTGTTTTGACTGCTGCACAATTCTCAAAAACAGAAACAGGGAACCGCAGGAAGCCGCGATGGCAAGAGTAGAAATTATCTCTTGTATCCCAAAGTCGGCTAACTTTGCCTTGAAGATGATAAGGCTGCTAATAATAAGAGCCTCATGCCTGGTTGTGGACACTCTTGACTGAGGAAGTAATTAAGTTCAAGCAGTTTATCAGTGGCTGGCCGGAGATGTGCTGTCTTTGTGTGATAAAGAGGAGCTGGTGAGGTATGACCTCACCCTACATTTCATGTGATCTCCCCCCCGCCGCGCTCTCCTTCTCCATCCACTTCTCAAAGGGGGAAGCCCAAAGCGGGTCGAGGCAGGGAGCCATCATGTCACTCATCCCTCATCCCTGCCCCCGTGTGCTCTCCTCAGATGTCCAATCAGCCTAATTTTAGCTCGTTTTAGACGCCCGCGTTAAATTTGGCAGCGCGTCCCCAAGCGTGCCGCGACGCAGATCCGTTTGCACTCACTGCGTGGAGAGTGCGCATGGAAAGCACTCTCTCTTTCTGTTTTCTTTTTTGCAGTGATGTTCCCATGTGGTTTCTATTTTACAGTGAGCAGAATTAGCATAGGATGGGCCGTTTGGGAGGGAGGGGAGGAGGGCGAGGCGGCATGGAGAGACATGCGATGCAGTTTTTAGAATGCCCTTTCCCTTTTTCAGTGATCGGAAAAACAGCTGATTTTAGCATCCAGACATGTAACTGAAAATGTTAACAGGGGTAAAGAGGGACATTAAGCCTCTGCTGCTGAGACAGTTTGTTATGTAAACACCTAGGACTTGTGGCTCATTACAGCTGTTTGTATACCGTATATACATGTTTAATCTATTAAGAAAAAAGACTAGAGTCATTAAAGAGAGGCCTTTTCAAAAGTCCAATCTTTGGATTCCTTCGATTACAGTAGTTTCGGTGACTTAAAAGCAGAGTTAAAAGCAAAAACGGGGGTAAGAGATATGTTAGGTAAGAAAACGTGGCACATTATCACAAGACCTTGAGCTATAGCCAGAGAGGGGGGCTAAAATGCACCATCTCCTACTCCTTTAACGTTACATAAAGCTGTTATGTCTTTTTTTCCTGTGAAGTCACTGGCCTGCAGCCACAGTATGCCCCCACTTTAAGTCCCGACATGTTTCTAAACATGTAAACATTGATGAATTTGTTCATATTGTTGAACTACAAGCCGTAGCACAGAGAGTGCATTTGAATGAATATGTTATAAAACAGAGAAGCCGGAAGCCACCATTTGTTTACAGAGGCAGGTATGATGAATGAACAGAGTACAGACAGAGAATATAAAACAAACCAGCGTCGTACACCGAAATATGCAGAATATTAAGTGGGTGCATAAATTTTCCCCACTTGCAAAGGCTGTAAATTGATTATTTTTTTGCGACTGCATTAGCTGCAGCGCAAATAAAGTTATGATGTTATCCAAATAAAAAATCCTTGAGAGAACAAATGAAAGCACTCTGTTAATTCAGACTGAAATGTTCACTTCAAAACACCACAGTCAAGCGATTACATAATGTCGCTGTGTGTTTTTTTTCCCACAGACAGTGAGATGGTCCCACTGGACTGCATGCGTCCTCGCTCTTTTGCTGCCGCCCACCGGGCCTCCATTCAGCGGAACAGCGATGACCCTCGCCTCTCCATCAGCCTGTGCGACTTGAGCCTGCAGCAGCAAGAGATGCATCTCGAGGAGGATGATGAGGAAGAGGAGCAGCTACAGCCGTTAAGCTCCTCCTCCTGCCATGTGCCCCAAAACTCTCAGAACTCGCAGCAATGCTCGCTGCTGCCCAGCCATTTGGACACTGATCTGCACTTTCACTCCATGCATGGCATCCATGTTACCGTGCTGGATAAGCACACGATGGCGCGGCTGGATCACCGTGGTGACGAGAGGACGCTGGTGTTCACCAGCCGGCCGATGCGCTGCTCAGAGACTGTGTTTGTGAAGGTGAAAGCGGGCGTCACGCGGCCCGGCTGCCTTTCTTACGGTGTGACATCCTGCGACCCAGCCACGCTGAGGCCCAGTGACCTTCCCTCCAACCCAGAGTCCCTGGTTGATCGCAAGGAATTCTGGGCTGTGTGCCGGGTGGCGGTGCCACTCCACAGTGGAGATATCTTGGGCTTTGTGGTGAATGCAGAGGGGGAGGTTATAATGAGCCATAATGGCGTCAGTGCAGGGATGCAGCTGTGTGTCGACAACTCCAGGCCCCTCTGGATGTTCTACGGTCTGCACGGCGCCATCACACAACTCAGGATTTTAGGTACACTCACTTTATCTTCCTCACAAAAAGCACATCTTTCAGTTTTATGTCAGCAGCCGAAAACAGATTCAGTTTTAATTAAGTTTGGGGATTGAAAACATGCTTTTTTAATGTTATTATTCAGGAAAAAATACTATAATTCTCTCTGAAAACAACTAGTGCTCAAACAGAATTGCTGACTTTCATTCATTTCCAGTTTCTTATCATCCCTATTGAACAGATTCAGAAGTGATCTTCATGTTTTTGAACTGTGGAAGAAAAGTGGCTAAAACTTTAACTCCCATGCAGTAAGAAGACAACTAAGTGCTGCGTCACTGACCTTCACCTACTGTTCGACAAATAAGAAGTTTCAGTAGAAAGGTTTCGGTGTAGACAAAAAGTTAACAGTAGTTTTGGCAATATTCTTAATAATTACTTAAATAATTCACTGTTCTAGGAATTCAAACATGTTCCGCAGATCTTTACAAGATGTCATTTGTAACTTTCCATTCAGAAGTTAATGCAGTCTGTGATCCTTGAACGACCTTTGGAGGCTGAATTCCCACTCAGCCGAGTCATGAAATAGTTTCCCCCTCCTTTGCTGTCTCGGCCGCACTCTGACTTTTTATCAACTCATATATCGCTTGGGAATTTACATTCAGCCCCCATGATTTGCATATGAATGTTAACTTTGTACCTTCAGTTGAACAGAATTTCTGTCGGCTCAGTTTCGTTCCAGCAGATTTCACACAATGATACTGCAGCATTACCTGAAGTTAATCATGCCTGGTGTTAAGATTCCAGCTCCCTGGATGTGGGTCTACATGCACAGTTAAGGTCTAGAAATGAACAAAATAAGAGCAGATACAGGCTAACAAGTTCAGCAGCTGTTTATTGACAAGCAGTGATTAAAGGCTGTTGGAGAAGTTGATCTGCAAAAGAATTTCTGGGTTCTTTTTTGTCTGAACTCCAGAATGAAACCTTATATGTTAGAGCCTATGCAAATGCTGTGGTGATGATCACAGGCGAGCATCCTGAAGATGTGTTTTTGATGAGATCTGGAAAAAAAACAGTCTCTGGTTTGTTTGTTTCCCAGCTGTGTCCAAGATCTTCAGATCATTTTATTATTGAATTGTTGACTGCATATTCTCTGTGCGTGCAGCAGAAATTTTAATATAGTTTGGAGAATTTTAAGAGACAGCCGAGATGAGAAAAATACAGTCTCTGGTATCACTAAATATCACAATTTTCTAGGACATTTGACATTCAGCATATGCCTTCATTTTTGTGCGAGTCCAATTTAAGCTTGAAATATTTAGTATGACTTGCTCAGTTTTTAAAGTCCTGCACTTAAAGAATCTCAAATTCTCTATTTTTCATAAGACAGACATGTAGTACTGCTTGGACCTGCTATATTTTGCTGCTGCCAGCACAGATGTGAGTGCTTTTGATGTGTTTACCATCATCGCAAATTAAGACATTCATCCTAATTCTAAGAAAAAAATGTTCCTCCCAACCCAGAGATATATTCAAGCTAAGCCGCTAATGAATCTCTCTCAGCAGGACGGACATCTTTTCATGGGAAATCTGTCGTTTGAGATGAAAGTCACAGGTGGTCTAAATACACTGGTTAGTTAGAATTTGTCGATTCGTGTAATTTCCTTTCGCAATTCATTTCTGCATTTCTGCTCTCCTTTCCTCTCTTTCATGTTGTCAGTCAGACCAGGAACTGAGGAGGTTATTTCTGTCTTGCGTGGGCTCTCAGCAGCCAGCATTATGTATCAGGAGGGGGCCCGCGATAGCTCCTTATGATGCCCTCCATATGCATTATTAAAATGTAATTGCACGGAGATTTCAGATGCTGGGTTTTCCACCCACGGCCTGTTCCCTTAGCACTGGTCCTCCAGTCGTCTCTGTACGTCCTCCTTTCCTCGTTGCATTTTCTTCCTCTTTCTCTCCCCTCTGTCCTGATTCTTTGGGGTATGAGCGTTCTTCGAGTCATTACCCAC
Source organism: Acanthochromis polyacanthus (assembly GCF_021347895.1). Taxonomy (NCBI): domain Eukaryota; kingdom Metazoa; phylum Chordata; class Actinopteri; family Pomacentridae; genus Acanthochromis; species Acanthochromis polyacanthus. The sequence goes on from NC_067127.1 coordinate 8,128,488, forward strand.
TCCAGCTGTGGGGAGTGCATTTGTGACGTCTCTGCTCACCCACTCGCTGCAGCCACACGCCATGAGTTGCCATGGAAACATCTAGCCACTGAGGCAAGTGACGGTTTGTCATGGCTGGGTGTTGTCAAGCCTGTGAAGTGGAACAGATGGGAGTCTGTTGCTCTCACATGGTCATTTTGTCCTTGTTAGCTCAGAAAGCATGATTTTATCATTTCGTGTCAGATATTTAGAATCAGCAGCGGGAGTCATGTATTTTCTCATGTGTGCTCATCATCATAAAGCAGCTATAGTCTATATTTTTATGTTAACAAATGATCAAATGGCTACATGTCGATGCGTGCAGAGAGTTATCACTGGACTGTGCAGACATTTCAACATACTTCAGCTCATTGTTTTGATTTTATTGCTCACCAATTACTCCAGTCACCGACAATCACCAATTCTGTACTGAAACTCTACATCAATTTCATTGTCACCGTCCTTTTTAGATATCTGGCACTTTCTGAGAAAAGTCTATTTGCATATTGACTCAAAGGAGTGCTGTGCTGTATTTTACTCTTCTTTTTTACTTCCAAAACATAGTTGGCAGACCTAATCTGTAGGCACTCTGTAGAGCGTTCTAAAAGCAGTAATGCAGGGTAGCTTGTAGGTACAAAATCCAGGGCAGAAAGAGTCTGCAAGCACTCAGTCGCTCCACTCGCTGCTCTTCTCTGAGCTCATTGCTCCATAATAACTGCCACGACTCATATGATTACATCAACATTTTTAGAAACACTTGTGGACTATGGTGGCAGGGCAGTAAGAGACAATTATTCTTAGTGTTGAATCTTCAGTAAGAAACTCAACATGAAACGGAAGTTGGGGGAATAAAAATGATATTTTTGAAGATGAGGGAGATAAGAGTAAATTACACCCATGTGCCCTGCAATAAACAGCAAAAGTAACTACAAAATGAAAAAAAACACTTAAGCTAGTTGCTAAAGACCAAGATGTTTCCCCCTCAGGAGTTGATAGTGAGCAAAATAGAGCTCAAGGGAGAGTGAATGTCAGACAGATGTACGCTAATTTTGCTCTATAACGGCCGGATGTGTAGAAAAACAACTGCTCACCGTATCTTCTTATAGAGTAATAAATCACTATGTTTGATATACAAGTGTTGAAAGCCACCGTACACATGCTCAACCACAAATAAGTCTCTTGCGCTGCCAGCATAGCTTAAGACTCACACACTCATGGTCGCACAGCCTGCAGTAAATACATAATACAAGAGAAGATGAAAGGTACCCTTGATGAAAGGCTACATGAATAGACATGAAGGTTATCCATTCTGCCTTATTAGAGTTCACCAAGTAATTTACTCACAGTCAGGCTGCCACATAGGTCAGTTTAAGTTGGTATGGGGAAGGCTGTGCAAATGCTACTGTATGCGTATGTCCCCCTCTACCAACTATAAAATATAATGTAATAAATAAACAGATGACTCTGAAGACTGTCTCAGTGAAGTGGCACAATCGCCAATCCCAGCACTAACACTAAATGCAAGCAAATTATGGAAAGGTTTAAGTATAGACTACCAGAAGTCCTGTGCTCATGCAGACTTTGCTACATTGGCTGCTTTTTTAGCAGCAAACTGGTTGTTGCATGACCAAAAAGCTACTATGATTTGTTTATGTGAGCTGAAACTGAGACTGTAGTGGTTGAAGTGGTCCAAGGAAAGGGTATCAAAGTTCAGCGCACGTAGCTAAAGTTATGCAACAAAGTGTATACATTTTGTGCTGACAGCAGACCACATTCAGTTTTTTATGAGCTTACAGTAGTTCACTTTGTTTCTGCAGTGTTTCACCATCTGCGGTTGTGATATCAGCTGGTTCTCCACTTCACATTGTCATTGTAGGAAAATTTGTATAAGCACACTGTGGCATAGGATGTAAACCAATATCACCAATATTAGGTAATTTGACACATGGAAGGATAGCGGTGCCAAGTAAAGCGATCGGCCCGACTGTGCAGCAGCTTTTCTGCCATGGTCAGTTGAAGGACAATGTGTAAACAACAATACCGCATGCCTGCCAGGCAGACTAGATCAAAATTTGTCTGTCTGTGGATTCGGGGTCGGTATTCTCGTTTGTGAGGAGAGATGAGCTGCCAATGTGAGAACTGATGCCAGAGCCGGTGGTTATAGCGTGCGGATGGGGACGGATCATACGGGACAGACAATAGATAGTGTGTGGAAGTGTTTTGTACCCTACCCAGAGGGATCATGGGCTCACGAAAAGAGGAAGGAAAAGGAGTGGGGAGACTACATCATACACCGGCTCCTGACTCACTCCTGCACACCCACGCACAGACACTGTGGAATCACAAGTCATCTGCTTGGCGATAGAACCGACTTAATGTGTTTCAGAGAGAGAGGGACAAACTGAGATGGTGAAAGAGATACAACAAGACATCGATTTCCTACATTTGCTAATGATCACCTCTCAGACTAAATTCGTAAAGATGTGAATGACAGAAATATTGGATTCTCAATTACAACACTTAAGTATGTTGGTAAATTTTTGCATGACCCAGATATATTTTCTGTCTCCAGGCTCTTCTCTGCATCCAGACCTTCGAGGCCCATCGGTGCCCAGCTCCCCATCATGTACACCAAACACCCCTATCATGTTTTTCAGTGGCAACTCCGAGTCCAACCTCAACAACCCTATGAACATCAACCTCAACTCAAGCCTTAATTCCAACTACCACACGTTATTTTCTTCCTCTACAGGTTTGTACGCCTCTATCTTTTACTCTACATCTTCCATCTCTTTGAGTTCTCAGGAGTGTCTCGACAGTCCTCAATTCTATCACAGAACTGGGGAAAATATATCTGATTGTAAGAGCATGGAAGCAGGCCATTTTTAATAAACGGTATACTATTTACCTAAACCTTCTTTTTGTGTCCACATTTTAAGTCAGTTTTTTGTACATGCAATTTCCATTTATTAAAATGCAGTCGCACAGAAAGAGCAATAAAACAGGCATCGGCACACAAACGCTGACTGAACAGCGCCAAGACATCAGCTGACGCTATGCATGTCTGCGCATGAAGCAAATGTTTACATTGGTGATGGGAAGCAGTGATCCCCGACATCACCGCAGCCCCAAGCCGCCGACAGTATGACAGGAAAACTCCTGACAGATAATGACGGCAGCAGGAGTGATGATTGGAGCACAAACGTGGTTATTCTTGCATAAAGTTGTCCTGAAGCTTCATTAGCAGGGAAAAACAGTGAGCGGGGTATTGACAGCTTAAATAAAGGCTGCACCGGATATGCAGCATGTTGCACTGAGCAGAGTGAGAGTGTAGCTGTGTAGCTACAGCAGTCTGCCTGGACTACCTGGAAGGCTTCTCACATTTTTTTTGACAGTTTCTCAGTTCACTTTCTCTCGCACCCCCACACTCACATTATCTCTCGTCACCTTAGGTACGACCCCGAGCTCTCCGTTCTCTAGCCATCCAGAATCCCCTACCTTCCCATCCTGCTCGTGGAGTGACGAGTGCACCATCTGCTACGAGAACGCGGTGGACACGGTCCTCTACGCCTGTGGACACATGTGTCTCTGCTACGCCTGCGGCCTCAAACTGAAGAAGATGGCCAACGCATGCTGCCCCATCTGCAGGAGGACAATCAAAGACATCATCAAGACCTACCGGAGCACGTAGACTTGAGGAAGACAATGTCAGGTTCAGCTCAAGACATTGTCAAAGCCATGCTAAGACTTTGTAAAGACACAGCACAAGTGAAAGTCCTGCTTGTTTGTGTGTGTAATCAGGCTCAGGTACTCTACGACAGGACTTCACACTCGATCATTAAAACATTTTGATTATGTTACATCTAATGCACACTTCCTTTGAAAGCTCACGACGGTTCCAACGAGATTCATCAGACTGCTGAAAAAGAGTGGGGTCATCAAAAACTAAACATGTGCTCCTGCAACACCAGCACAACATAACACCTTGACCCAATTCTGCTGAAGAGAAAGAGTAATCTGAAGAGGCATCTGTCCTACTTCCTGCGGAGTAAACCTTCATTCTTTTAGTAAAATTGTCCAGAGCCACGGAAAAAAACAAGGGGAATAAATCTGCGGTTTCACCAGCTGCTCCTCTGCTGCTTGTCAGGGAGCTTTGGGTCAAAGTGTTACTTCAGAAAAACAATCAATTCTTTTCTAAATCTGAGAGAAAATCAGGGCAAGATTGTTTTATTTGAGATTTCTAGAAGGCTCCCAGATACCGGAAAGAAATGAGTGGAAAGGCAGAGAAAGAGTTTTTGTAGTGAAAATGCTCCTCCAGCAATAACACACAGTGAAATGCCTAAATCTAAAGGGCAAAGAAATCCATAAAGAAAGTTGGTTGTGTAATAAATGAAGTGCTTTGCAGACTATCTCGCCACCTGCTGCGCCTCTGTGAACTTCAGGCAGGGCGAGACTGTGCAAAGGGTAAAAAAGTGAGAACGTTGTCACCATAGAAGGTCACGCTTGCTGTG